>NC_046172.1:112397650-112721595 GCF_011064425.1 Rattus rattus
GAGAGTGGGTCTTGTAGCAGAGTTCACATGAAGATGTAGAACTCTCAGCTCCTCCTGCACTACGCCTGCCTGGAAGCTGTCATGTTCCTGCCTTGCTAACAATAGACAGAACCTCTGAACCTGTAAGCCAGTCCCAATTAAATGGTGTCCTTATAAGAGCTGCCTTGTTCAAAGTGTCTGTTCACAGCAATGAAACCCTACCTGAGACATATCCTCACAGATAAATTAATTTTCTAACTATCTAAATACAAAAGTACCATCAGGCACTGAGACAATCAGGGGGCAGATTATAGCAACCAGGGTAAAACAAAAATTAAAAAGTTTCCTGGGAGAGAATACGAATTACAGTTTTAAATTGATGCCAATAACTTTCACTTAACACCAGCTACCACAGAATGGAGAAAGATGCCACTTTTTTCTGGGAAAGGAGAAGAAAGGGAGCACTAGACTCTGCTCTAGATCCCAACATCAAACCTGCCTCAGTAAAACTCATCACATGGGAGGCACCCAAGGACCTATTCCAGCACCACCGAAGTTCTTCTGGTCAGCAAACCAGCACTATTAGATACAGGACATGCAACTGCCCTGTGCCTGGCCAGTCTCTCTAACTCCAAGATCCAGATGAGACTAGCTATATCTACTTTGTTCCCAAAACATCCAGGTCTTTTACTTGCTGCAACATTAGTTCAACACCTCAAGCATGGGGGTCAGACAGTTACCCTGGGTACATGTATTGGAACTGCTATCCTCAGCGAGCCTGTGATAACTATGCAATGCTCAAGTTCCTAAACCTCCTCCAGCAGACCCACTGGGGTCAAGACCCAGCCTAGTATACATTAGAGCTGGGCCAATCCCCACAGATCCAAGTTACAGACAGATGCCAGTGTTAAGCCAGTTCCACTGAACTCAGGCTCTTGATATGATGACATGGTATCTCCGAATCTTGATATGACATAGTATATCAAAATGAGAAACTTATCCCATTACCTACCTGGTACTTTCAAAAAGTCCATATAGAACCGTAAAAAATCCTAGACAGCCAAAATAATGCTGAGCAAAAAGAACACTGCTAGAGGGACTACCATTCCAGATCCCATGATATATCACAGAGACTTAGTAATAAAAACAATATGACACTGGCACAAAAACAGACATGTGGACTAATGGAATAAAAACAAAGGCCTGAACATGGGTACATATAACTTCAGCTAATTAATATTTGAAAAATATGCTAAAAACATAGGCTGAGGAATAGAAAATATCTTCAACAAATGGTTCTTGGAGAACCGGTTTTCCACATGCAAAAGAATTTCACAAAACCTAACCCCAAATGGGTCAAAGACAAAAGGGGAAACCTCAAACACTGAAACTTCTAGAAGAAAATACCAGCAGTACCCTATATGATATAGATGAAGGAAAGGACTTCTGAGAAGGATTCAATCTTCTCAAGATTTAAGGCTAAAAATTTTATAAGTAGGACTTCAAAAACTAAAATGTTTGTTACAACAATCAGTTGAATAAGAAGTCTAGAATAAGAGATAATCTTTGTCAACTATACATCTGACATAGTATTACTATCCAGAATATATAAAGAACTAAAAAAAAGTTAAAAAAACAAAAGAAAAATAAACAAAAGAAAAGCTAAATGACTCATTTACAAATTAGGTATGAGATTTCAACAGATAATTTCAAAAAGAAGAAATTAAAAATTGGCTAAAATATATCTCAAAAAAAGTGTTGAGTGTCTCTAGCATAGGGAAACTGAAATCAAAACAACTTCATGATTTTATGTTACCCAAACCAGAATGGCAAAGATCAAAAGTGACTGACGTTACATGTTTGATAGGATATGGAGAAAAGAGAGCCCTCATTCACTCTTGATGGAATTACAAACTGGTCCAGCAACTCCAGAAACCAGTGTGGAAAATCCTCAGAAACCTAAAAGTAGATCTCCCATATAACGCACCTTGGCATGTGCCCAAAGGACTTGACATTCTACTCCATGAATACTTATTCAGCCAACTTGTTCAGATGCTCTATTCTCAAGGGCTAGGAAATAGAATCAATCTTCAAGTGATGAATAGATAATGAAAATGTTGTACATATACGCTAAGGACTACTATTCATCTATAATGAAACTATAAGATCGTGAACTTTGCTGCTGAAGAGATGACTAGCAAGGGTCAAATTGAGTGATGTAACAAAGACTCAGAAGGACACTGGTCATAAGTTCTCTCTTATTTGAGGCTCCTAGCTAGAAATCTTTTGATATGATTATATAACCATGGAAATGTAAAACAGAGCCATTGACGGGTGGGGGATAGGCAATAGGAGGTGAATAGCACGGTACAATGTTTAGAAAGGAAAAATGGTAAAATAGGTGACTGATTTAAAAAAAGAATGGGAGGTAAACACAGAATGAAGACAGAAGAGAGTGAAAAAATGTAAGTACACTATACTATTTACCTAAAATATCAATAATACATATAAATCTTTATATGTATTATATAAATATATGTATATATAGTTATACAGTAAGACTTATTTATATATTATACATATTGTTTAAATAAAAGTTTCACATCTGGGCTGGCAATGCTCGTCTTGTAGTCTACTCAGCTACAGCATTTATGAGCCACCACAATGAGCAGATGGCACAATAACCAGAAGGATGCAGTGGTGGCACACGTATATCTTAGTGTCAATCAATATTTCTCTAATTGAACTTAAGATCCACTCACAAGAGGAAAATGATACCTGCTACTGGAAGCATAGTGAACTACCAGGGGCTGGTGAAATCATAGATCTTAGAGGAGAACCTACAATCACTATATTTACAAAATAAATCTTATCTTCATTTCAATAGAGAGAAGAAAATGTATTTGATGAAATTCAATATCCTTTCAGGCTTGGAGGCCACTGGGGATTGACCCGCTCTGTCAAAACCAGTTTTGTTCCTATTTAAGATTTAAAATATTACCAACAAATCCTGATTGATTTTAAGGTCTGCTTCACAGGAGGAAATGCTTGCCTAGTACTATAAACATGGCTGAGAACCCATGGTTGAGGAACTCACAGCCCTCAGGAGTTAACCTACTATTATTATTCTGCTACAGAGAGTATTTCCCAAAAGAAAACATGCAATTGGCCTACTAAATTATGAAAACAATGATCAATGTCATCAGTCTTCTGGAAAATGTAAATTAAAATGACAACAAATTATAACCTCACACCTGTAATTATACGTAATATAAAAAAAGATGAAATGTAAGTATTGGTTAGAATGTAAAAAGAAGGCATCCCTTGAACAAAGTTGGTGGTAACGTAAATTAGTATAACCATTATGTAAAACAGAATGGAGGCCCCTCAAAAATAAATAATTACTGCATAATCGAGCAATCTCACTATTGTGTCTATATCCAAAGAAAGGAAATTCTACACATCAGGTATGTCCACTTTCATGATCATTAAGCCAAAAGTCACAATGGCCATGATGCAGAAATAATATACATGTCCATAAATGAATGAATATATAAAGAAAGTGCAGTAATTATAAAATCAACTAATTTTTAAAAATGAGGAAATATTAAAATTTACATTAATATCAGTGATCCTGGAAGACGTTAAAAAAAAACAAAAAAAAACAAAAAAAAACAAAAACAAAAACAAAAAAAACTATGAATCTCTTTCCTCCAAAGACCAGGAAATAAAAAACTAGCCTACTGAAAAACAAACATAAAATAACAAAAAATAAAACAAGTTTTTCTGATAGCATTTTCAGCAAATGGTGCTGGTTCAACTGGAGGTCAACATGTAGAAGAAAGCAAATCGATCCATGCTTATCACCCTGTACAAAGCTTAAGTCCAAGTGGATCAAGGACCTCCACATCAAACCAGATACACTCAAACTAATAAAAGAAAAAGTGGGGAAGGATCTCGAACACATGGGCACTGGAAAAAATTTCCTGAACAAAACACCAATGGTTTATGCTCTAAGATCAAGAATCGACAAATGGGATCTCATAAAACTGCAAAGCTTCTGTAAGGCAAAGGACACTGTGGTTAGGACAAAACAGCCACCAACAGATTGGGAAAAGATCTTTACCAATCCTGCAACTGATCGAGGGCTTATATCAAAATATACAAAGAACTCAAAAGTTAGACCCAGGGGAGACAAATAACCCTATTAAAAAATGGGGTTCAGAGCTAAACAAAGAATTCACAGCTGAGGAATGCCAAATGGTTAGGAAACACCTAAAGAAATGTTCAACATCTTTAGTCATAAGGGAAATGCAAATCAAAACAACCCTGAGATTTCACCTCACACCAGTGAGAATGGCTAAGATCAAAAACTCAGGTGACAGCAGATGCTGGCGAGGATGCGGAGAAAGAGGAACACTCCTCCATTGTTGGTGGGATTGCAGACTGGTACAACCATTCTGGAAATCAGTTTGGAGGTTCCTCAGAAAATTGGACATTGAACTGCCTGAGGATCCAGCTATACCTCTCTTGGGCATATACCCAAAAGATGCCCCAACATATAAAAAAGACACGTGCTCCACTATGTTCATCGCAGCCTTATTTATAATAGCCAGAAGCTGGAAAGAACCCAGATGCCCTTCAACAGAGGAATGGATACAGAAAATGTGGTACATCTACACAATGGAATATTACTCAGCTATCAAAAACAATGACTTTAGGAAATTAAAGAGGCAAATGGTTGGAACTGGAAAATATCATCCTGAGTGAGGTTAGTCAATCACAGAAAAACACACATGGTATGCACTCATTGATAAGTGGCTATTAGCCCAAATGCTTGAATTACCCTAGATGCAATCCACAGTCCACAGGAAGCTCAAGAAGAAGGATGACCAAAATGCGGATGCTCACACTCCTTCTTAAAAGGGGGAAAATATCCATAGGAGGGGATATGGAAGCAAAGTTTAGAGCAGGGAGTCAAGAAATGACCACTCAGAGCCTGCCTCACATGTGGCCCATATATATACAGCCACCAAAGCTAGATAAGACTGATGAAGCTAAAAAATGCATGCTGAAAGGGACTGGATATAGATCTCTCCTGAGAGACACATCCAGAGCATGTCCAATACAGAGGTCAATGCTAGCAGCAAACCACTGAACTGAGAACAGGACCTCCTTTGGGGAAATTAGAGGAAGGACTGAAAGAGCAGAAGGGGCTTACAACCCCATAAGAACAACAACACCAACCAACCAGAGCTTCCAGGGATCAAACCACTACCCAAAGACTACATGGACTGACCCAGGGCTCCAACTGCATAGGTAGCAGAGACTAGCCTTGTTGGGGCACCAGTGGAAGGGGAAGACCTTGGTCCTGCCAAGGTTGGACCCCAGTGCAGGGGAATATGGGGGGGCAGTAAGGGGGATGTATAGGGAGAATACCTGTATGGGGGAGGCGGAGAGGAGGGAATGGGGGCTTTTGGACAGAAAACCGGGAAGGGGAATAACCTTTGACATGTAAGTAAAGAAATATATAATAAATTAAAAAAAAAACCAAGTTTTTCTGAATACAAACAACAAGTTATGGCTCTAGTACTATGGCTCTAGTACTCCAGAATATTATCCCCTCTGAACATTCATCAGGGTCCTCATTTCTTCTTTCTGCTCTGATCTTCTACAACTGGTCTTCCTTCCTATATTATGTTCTTTTTTCTTAGTTTAGGTATTTTAAAGACACCTATGGAAACTGCTTGTCAAGGACTTCCAGGTTTCATGTGGGACTGTAGATGTGGAGAAAAAGACGTTTTAGGAGATACTAGTGGAATTTCTGAGAAAATCTGCATGATTTGAAATTGGAGGCAATTCCTAAAGAAAGTTTGAAACCATAAGAATACCTCCAAGGCTCACTATTCCTCCTCACTCTCACTCTTCTTCCTCACTCTCACTCTCCCTTCCGCTCTCTCCTCCTCTCTCTCTCTCTCTCTCTCTCTCTCTCTCTCTCTCTCTCTCTCTCTCTCTCTCTTCCTCTCCTGGCTTGACACGATAAAAAAAAGAATACCTCCAAGTCATTCATTAATGTTTGTAAAATCATGTAACTTTAAGAGGTGGAATATCTACTACAACCCACATTACAGAATTTACTCACCTTACATACGGAAAATGGTGAGGTAAAAATGACATGTCTAAGATGTACAATTATCAAGGCAGGAAGTGATGCTGAGATTTCTTAGGACACTGAGATATTTTAGTTTAAAGAAGATATACGAAAGTATTTCCTTATTTTCGTTTCTCAAGTTGAAAACACTCAAATAATATGTGTCTTAGTGAGGGTTTCTATTCCTGTACAAACATCATGACCAAGAAGCAAGTTGAGGAGGAAAGGGTTTATTCAGCTTACACTTCCACATGGCTGTTCATCACCAAAGGAAGTCAGGACTCGGAATCACACAAGGCAGGAACTGGGAGGCAGGAGCTGATGCAGAGGCCATGGAGGGATGTTACTTACTGACTTGCTTCCCCTGGCTTGCTCAGCTTGCTATCTTATAGAACAAGCAGCCCAGGAATGGTACCACTCACAAAGGGCTCTCCCCACCTTGATCACTAACTGAGAAAATGCCTTATAGCTGGATCCCATAGAGGCATTTTCTCAAAGGAGGCTCCTTTCTCTGGGATGACTCCAGCTTAATCAAGTTGACATACAAAACTATCCAGTACAATATGAAAGCTCAAATGTTTTCTCAAATGTTAAACTGTATAACATAGTACTGAGGTGGCTAGATTGCTCAGTAGGAGGAACTGATTGTTACCAAGCCTAAAAAACTGTATTCAATCCCAGGAACCCACACAGTGGGAGAATGGATTGCCACAAGTAGTTGTCTAGCCTCTGCGCATGTGCCATGGCAAATATGAACGACCCCGCCTACACACACACTAAAATACAGTACACTTATCTGTATGTATGTCTTCCATATCTTTAGTTTTTATTTCGGAAGCAGGACTGGAGATTAAACACAGAACATTGCACATGCTAACATTTATAATTTTCTTTAATAATCTTTTGAAGGTATATTTTTGCTGATCAAAAGTCTTGTGTATTTGTGACCAATTTCCCAAGTTTAAGTTGCTTCACTTTTCTTTAATGAGATATAGTGTAGGTTATATGGGAATACAGTCTCTTATAAAGTTTTGTATTTAAAGAATAAAAGGCCTGTTTAATAGTGGAAGCATTAAATAATGTTAAAGACAAGCTGTGGAATATGAAATAATATTTTTAAAAAGATATTAATATATAGAGTGGGTATTGTTTTTATGTAATAAGAAAAACAACAAGTAAACAAAATAAAACACAAAGGCTATGCTCAATAAATACACAGAACGATATTAAACCTCACTAATAAATACAGAATACACATAAGACCCCAGTGACTCTTTCTTACTCACAACATTGAAATACTTTTTCTATCTTACAATACTGAGGACTACAGTATGTGGAGAAACAGGAACCATAATAAACTTCTTAAGGAAGGAGAAGAGTTGGAGCTAGCAGAATTGAAACTGTACATGCCACAACCCAGCAGTATCACTTCACAATGAAAGACACCTCGTGCACTTTCAAGAGACAGGTAAGAACTTCTTATGACAGTTTAAAAACAGGAACATTCTAAAAATATCCCATGGACAGAAAATGAATATAACCATTGAAAAGCTGTTATGTATCAGGTGAAGTATTTTTACAGTTGTTTAAAATGGAAAGGAAAAGAAGAAGCATGTCATAAAGATGAGTATGAAAAACACAATGTTGAATGAAAACAGCTGGCTGCCTCGTCAACAGTGCATTACACCCTTTGAAAAACATGAACACTATGCCTAGATGCATACATACATACAAATATATTGAGGAGAGTTCCACATCACATCGCTAATTTCAATTTTTTATATTGCAATGTTTTATTAAAGGACAGAGACATGTATTTCCTTTATAACTACCAATGGTCCGCGTTATAAAACCACAGACATTATTTCACCGGCCACTTATTCAGTGCAAACTTTAGAGCTTTGATGTCTTTTTTTAAGAGTCTCACAAAGGGCTGATGGCTCAGCTGTTCAAAGTTAGGTTCTCAACCAAAAAGACAAAAGAAAGTCTCACAGGGATGTGGACGTAGCTTAGAAGTTATATGCTTATCTGACATGCATGAAGACTAGGTTTAATCCCCAGTACCCAAAGAAGTCCCTTTAGCCTACTTATTACCCTGGGAGTAGTTGCCCTTGAGTTAGCAGGAGGTGCCTGCTGGAGTTGGGGGCTGGAATAAAGCAAAGATTCAGATGGGGGGAACCCATAAGGTCGACAGAAGATGGGATCCAAGTGTTCTGCTGCAGAGTTGGAAATGAGACTGGAGGAGTAGATCTGGGGGAACAGAGGGAGAAGAGAATATCAGCAGGCAGGCTACTTGGTTTTTTGGCAGTAGTGGCCCATGGATTAGCGGGGAGTGTGTGCTGGTGTTGGGACTGGGATAAAGTAATGAGTCTAGGAAGCAAGGTAGGAGAGCATTGTCTGTGGGAAGTAGGTAGGAAGGTGCCTTAGTTAGGGTTTTACTGCTGCGAACAGACACCATGACCAAGGCAACTCTTAAGGACAACATTTAATTGGGGCTGGCTTACAGGTTCAGAGGTTCAGTCCATTATCATCAAAGAAGGAACATGGCAGCATCCAGGCAGGCATGATGCAGGAGGAGCTGAGAGTTCTACATCTTCATCTGAAGGCTGCTAGCAGAATACTGACTTCAAGGCAGCTAGGATGACACCAACTCCAACAGGGCCACAGCTACTCTAACAAGGCCACACCTCCTAGTAGTGCCACTCCCTGGGCCAAGCATATTCAAACCATTACAGAAAGCTTAGGCTGGTGTTATGTTGCAGAGACTGTGTTGAGACTGGAAGTTTGGACTTGGAGGGGAGGGGGGAGTGATGAAGGTCTTCACCTGTTCTCCTGTCAAGCTCAGCTAGTGTGAGCACAGGGAATGCCTGCTGCTGTTGGAGCTGGGATAATGGTCTGAGTTGTGGGGAGGAAAGTTGGAGAGATCTTTGTGACCCATTGGAGATGGGGTCAGAGAGGAAAGGGGGGCCACAGCAGGTTTTCTGCTGCAGAGCTAGAGATGAGACTGGAGGATTGGATCTGGAGAAACAGAAGGAGAGGTGTGGATCCATATATAGCCTACTTGCCCTCCAAAAAGCCCCACAAGCTATAACCATATGTAACCACACACTACACATTGTCATCTGATATCCTGTCAGGTGAATATGTGCACATATTAAACCAGCCATTTTCTGTTACTGAAAAGTGATAGCCTCTGCAGATATTAGCATAACAATCCATAGCCCTTTGCTATTTACACCCCAAATTCTCTACAAACCAGGTGAACTTTGCTTTGTCAGAATGTGGCTCTGGCATTATGTTGAAGGATAAACAATTTTAGGTTAAGGAAAACACAAGAGAGTGGCTTGATGCTTTGGAAATGGTATAGAAAAATTATTTCAAGTCAACAAGCAATAGACCTAACATTTAGTTGAAAGACTTTTGCTAACTCTCTAGAACTCAAGGATTATGAAAACTTAGAAATCTGGAGAGGGAACCGATTTCAACTGTTTTAGAAAGTGCATTACATGGTCTTTTGCATGGTCTTAAAATAGTGTATAAATAAATGGTCACTGCCCAAATTACACAGATCACTGGCTTATGAATCTATGTTAATATTAGTAAATTACACATGGTTGCTAGGCTTATACAGCACCTGTGTATTGACGGATACAACTCTTCATCAAAAGATTAATTAACTGAGGTAAAATGCAGAAACTTACTAAAAGCATAGAAATTTGTTAAATGTAAATGTGGAATAATCTATAGCTTTGATAATAAAAAAACTTTTCAGAATTATCACAAGAAAGACATAAGATTGAGAGCTTGATTTTTAGGAAGTAGAAAATCAAATAATGAACAAGAGCAATTCATACTGGAGAAGTTTCATGCATTTAGTGAACCTAAACAAAGAGTGAACACTGCAAGGTTTGGAAGCTATGAGCCAGAGCCACAGCTAACTCTGAATGGGCTGCTTTGTAAATGTGATCAAATCCACACAACACTATATCACACAGTTATACTGTCCCTTATACTGTCCCCTTTGGATGTCCTTTGTCACACCTCTTTGCTTGGTTACATTAACTCATTCTTTAAGCCTCAGCATGAACATCAATTCTACTTTTTACCTTTCCCTCATCCCAAGTCCCGTGTTCCTTCTAGGTATTCTACCTTTGACAACCACACTAAGAGCAGTTAAAAGTTCAATATTTTGTTACTTTTCCTTCCTCAATCATAAGCTGTGAAGAAAGAATATGTTTAATTTTAATTACTGTATCTATTTCTCATCATAGAACCATACCTAGCATAGAGTAGGAACTTGATAAATAATTGTTGGCTATATTAATGACCTCATGGCCTGATTCATAAATGGTCAGATATAAGTACATTAAAGTCAAATTATATACACCGCGATGTTCCCATTTTTAAAAGGTCATATACTAGGTAACTTTAAGGTACACATGTCTCTTTAAATTTTAAGATGACAGCAGAGTGAGTTATACATGTGCTAATGGGAAAAGAGGTGATTTATAAGAACACAGATGATGGTATGATTAAATAAGTCCAGAGGAGTAATCCCACAGTTATGAATTTATGCTCAAACTGCTTCCATCAATGTTTCATTTAGTTTTTACAAATTCTGACTAAGATAGATAAGGGCAGATACTATCACTGTCACTTTTCTGAAGAGGAAATGGATTGAGAAGTGAAGTGAACTTTCCCATCTCCAAATGGTATCCCAATATCCGATTTGATGCTCCAGCTACCAGAAAAGTGTACTCTGGGAAGATCACAATTATTATCATCACAACCTTTTAGAGTGAGAGAAACAGATAAGAGCAAATATCTGATACAGAAAGTAAGTCCATAATTCATACTGACTAATGGGTTTTGCTCTGGTAAAGTAATTTAGCTTCTGGGTTCAAATTACTTACTTAACAAGCACATATAAGGGTAAATTAGGGCTGGTGTATGGCCGTTTATTTTCCATTTTGAGTTGATAAAATTTTGTATTAACATTAGGCATTCGGTTAACTAGAAGAAATTATCAGGCTAATGAAATGAAATACATTTAACAAGAGTGACCAAGGTCTAAGCTAGAGTAATTAAATCTAACATTTTCCTAAAATGCAATTAAGAAGAAAAACATACCTTTGGTCTAATCTATATTTGTAATTAATACCATGTGTAATGTAAAATTGCAAGGAAAATAGCTATATTAATTTGGATCCTTTTTGGCCTTATATGACAAAGTTTATACTATCAAAAAGCATTTAAATGAGGGGTTCTTTCCCATAATAATCTTATTTATTTATTTTAATTATTTTAAATATGTGCATACATGCATGCATATGGGTACAGACACCTGTGGAGTCCAAAACAGCATCAGATCCAATAGAACTGTAGTTACAGGCATTAATGCATCATCCAACATGGGTGCTGGGAACTGAACTTGGTCACTTTGTAAGAGCAATACATGCTCCTAATCACTGAGCCATCATGTCAGTGCTGCATTTCCCTTGTGTAAAAAGGAAGGAAGGAAGGAAGGAAGGAAGGAAGGAAGGAAGGAAGGAAGGAAGGAAGGAAGAAAATAAAATAAATACCCCCCCAAAACAAACAACATACGACCTAAACCCCCCAATTCTGGAAGGTGTTTTCAAACTCACACAGCAATAGGTACAGCTCCCACTGCAGTTTTAAAGAATTCCATGAATAACATTTTATTATATTTTTTCAGCTGCATGTAATTAATAATGCCTTTTCATTGAGAAATTCTTGAATTCCTAGAATGGCCATTGTCCTGAAGCCTGATCCGGAGGACTCTGTGAGTGCCTTTGACTAGAAGTACAAGGCAAAGGTTATGTCCCAGTATGAATTGCTAAGCAGGTTGGGCATATTAATTACAATCTTAGCTCTAGTAATCCATTCTAAGTGGTATCCACCGAATCTCTAAAATAAGGTATCAGGGCATGTACTCTGTGTACTCACTTAAGTGGATATTAGCCATAAAATAGAGGATGCCCATGCTACACTCCACAGACGCAAGGAGGCTGGACAAAGCAAAGATGCTTGAGCCTCACTTTCACAGAGGAAACTGAATAGTCATGGAAGTAGAGGGAGGGAACTGGGTAGGAGAGAGAATGGGAAGTGCAGTCTGGAGGGTTTAGGGTCAGGTATGGAGAGGGGAAAGGGTGATAGCCAAATGGCCATGAGAATGAATGCAAATCTACAACCACCACAAGTGGGCAGGTAGGGGGCATCTCCTGGAAGAGACAAAAAAACCTGGGATAGGAGGGTTGCCCAAGAAGCAATGGTGTTGTCGTTAGCACAGCATACAGCAATGGGGACATAGAGCCTTGGTAGGCTACCTCCTATACAAGTCAAGGGAACCAGGTGGAGCAAAGGGTATATAAACCACCCACAAAACTTTTGACCCAAAACTTATCGTGTCAATAGGAAATGCAGGGATTGGGGATGGAGCAGACACTGAAGGGACAGCCAACCAATAACCAGTCCAACTTTAGATCCATGCCATTACAAGCACCAATCCCTGACACTATTGATGATATTCTAATCGGCTTGCAGACAGGAGCCTAGCACAACTGTTCTCTGAGAGGCTCCACCCAGCAGCTGACTCAGACAGATACGGATACCCACAGCCTAAGAGTAGATGGAGCTTCAGAGTCTTATGGAAGAACATGAGGAACAAGGAACAACTGAAGCCCCTAAGGGGATAAGAACTCCACAGGAAGACCAGCAGAGTCAACTAACCTAGATGCTTGGGGCTCTCAGAAACTAACCACAAGTCCAAGAACATATGGGGCTGGACCTAGGCCTCCCTGCACCTATGTAGCAGATGTGTACCTTGGTCTTCATGCGGGTCCTGAACAACTGGAGTGGGGGCTGTCCCTAAAGCTTGTTACCTGTAGGTGGGATACGTTCTTCTAGCTGAGCTGTCTTGTGTAACCTCAATGGGAGACAAACCGCCTAGCCTAGCAGAGGCTTGAAGGACTAGGGAGCTGGTAACATGGGTCAGCAGGTAAAGGCACTTCTCAAAGCAATGTGGTGACCTGAGTTTGAACTATGTAAAAAGTGGAAAGATAAAACCTATGCCACAAAAGCTGTCCACTGGCTTCTACACATGCACTATGGCATGGGTACTCATACAATCATATATTATGCAATAGTAGTAAATTATGAGTAAACAAAACAGAATGGGGCCAGGTGGTATAGGCTCATAAGTAGAAGAAAATCCAAGCTTTCAGTCCATTTGAAGCCTTTTACAGACTATCATTAATTTAGGGCATAACATTTGATGGGAACTTATGCTAAAATTTCCACATCCATGGCTTATTTTATCTTCATAATGATCTTCCTAAGTTATGTGTGGTCATTATGCCCATAGCATTGAAGAAGAAACTCTGGCACTCAGTGATGAAATAACTTATTCCAGGTCACATGACCTGGAAATCAGAGGGAAAATCATGTCCAAGTAGAATGGCCGCAGAGCCCCTATAGGTAAACAAAGCATGGTAATAAGAAGAAACTGGTTGAGATCACAAACTTCCCCAACAGAAACCTGAAACAGCGAGGTTTAAGAGTTTTAAAAAAAAGTAAGACTTAGTCTTCCTTATGTTCTTAGAGTGAAAAGAGAAGCAGAGCAAGGAGGTCCAGGGTCATATGGTTTACAAGTAGCTTGGCCCATATCAGAGCCTAGGTCATCTGACCCTATAGTCAAGTGTGTGTTCCATTACATTGGGTTATATTCTCTCGGGTGCACTCACACGGTAAAATATGGCTGAGCTCAGTTAAATCCCCACTTCTGTGCCTGCTCCTAAGCTACTAAAATTCACTGGGGGAAATGCACATAGGTAAACTGATGGGCTTGACCTGTACTGAAAATATTCATAAAATTCATCTGAGACCTTATTTTTCCCATCAATACTACTTTCACATCAAACTAGAGTTCTCATGCTTCCACATGAATGTATCTTCACTCCTCTCCTCAACATTCCAAAATCTCCTCCTCCTGGTAGCAATTTAGCTGATAATTTTGCTTTATATTGTATGAAAAAAACAAAAGGCATACAGAGAAGCTAAACAAGAATGGCATCCCACAACCAATTATAAGGTTATTTATTTATGTCAGGAGTCTAGGTAAGAAAGCATATTAGCCTAAAAGGTATTAGCAAAGAGCTTTTATATGAATAAAAATCAATCAATCAAACAAACAAAACATGAAAACTTCTTTTTTTAAATTGTTCATCTCTCTCCCTTGCTTAAAACTTTCTCTCTGGGCTCTCATTGCTCTTCGAACAGAATTCCAACATGGAGCCTGTGTGCTCTGTATGATGTGGCCCCCATTTACCTAAGTCAGCTTCACTATGCTGCTCATTCCTCTGTTCCTGTAACACACCAGCCTTTTTCTGTCTCAGAGGCCTGTGTGTGTTTTTCCCTAGCAACTCTGCACAATGAATGTCTTTATTTGCCAAGTCTCAATCTAAATTTATCTTCTCAGGGAAATATTCCATGAGAACTGAGCAGGTCCTCCCCATTTCCCTCAACCACAGCTGTGCTGGCACGTCCTACAAGCAGTTAGTATTTTATATTGCTGTGATGTATTTATATGTTATCGGACTATCTCAAAGCTCACTGAAGACAAGGACCCTTGTACATCTTTCTACTGTTCCTCTTCCAGTGTCTAATGGAATATCTGGCAGCAAACAGGTGTTCATTAAGTAATTGCTGAATTAGGAATGGACTAATTCTTGAATCTCACTGAATAGTATCTGAGACAATAGACAAGTAGACAAAGATACAGTACTCAGAATAAATCAAAAAAAAAGAAGAAAGAATTAGTCCATTATTAGTGCCAGTAAACTATAAAGTTAAAAAGCTTCACATGAAGAGCTTTTTAATAGGGGCTTTATAACCATTAATCGCAGTCTGAACAAATAAAAAACAATTATGACATCTTTAGGAAGAGATTCAGGTTTATTGACAAATGGTAACCAAAATGTTCTTATCAGCTTTAGAGAGAGACAGAGAGACACAGACAGGGAGGGAGAAGGAGGGAGAGCGACAGATACAGGCAGACATGCACAAAGAGAAAGTGAGACACTGACAATCAGAGAGACAAAGTCAGGCAGACATGCTCACAAAGATACACACAGAGAGAGTAAGATAGTGTGGTAGAGAGAGAGAGAGAGAGAGAGAGAGAGAGAGAGAGAGAGAGAGAGAGAGAGAGAGAGGCAGACAGACAAAGAGAGAGACAGAGACGTTAACTCAGATAACAGAAAGAACCTTAAGGCAGTCAGAGAGTCTGTCTCTCTCTCTCTCTCTCTCTCTCTCTCTCTCTCACACACACACACACACACACACACACACACACACACACACAGTCTTTTATCAGGTCTTCTGACTCCCTATCAGTTTGAAAAGAAAGTAGTAGATATATTTTGCTTGGTTATTTTTACCTCAAGCCATTTATTCCTCTGCTAAGTAGTTTATCGATTGTTTAACATCAATTTAGAGGAGCAGTTTACAGCATTCTCATCAGAAACCTTAGAGTGTTCAAAATAAATGACTTGCCCAAACAATACCATGTCAGTTGTTGAAGTAACTCAAGAAAACAAATGTACCCAAAGACAGAAAATAAATACAGATATTACCATGTACACACACACACACACACACACACACACACACACACACACACACACACACACACACACACAAACACACTTGTAGGATGTGGCCTTTGTAAGAACAAAAGACAAAATTAAAACAGCCAAAAATCTAAGCATAAGAAAAATTCAGGAATATAAGAACCTGACAAGAAAAGAAGTTATAATCCACTATAGCCTATTGCCTCCCACTGATGTTCTGTAAGAGTCATTTTGCACAGGAAGCACAAAGAGGCCAGATGTTCTTGTATTTCCTGTATTAGTTTTGCATCCTCCACATCTAGCCCTATTATTAAAAATATTGCCCTTGCTTATTTATTTCCTGGTTTCTAGAGCAAGACTATCCCAGACTTACCTATACTTCTCAAAATCCTCAACTGCATTCTCTAGAAGGCATATTTGACTTTACATCACATAGTTTATTAGCAAAAAGTTGGTTGTGCACAAATATTTGGGATTAAGGTTCAAAAAGTCTTTATTATATACTTAAGTATAGCTCCCATAGTTGGTGATCCAGAGAACCTCAAAGAATACATAAATGTTTGAACACTGTCATATATATATGCATATATATGTATGTACATATGTATGTATCTACACATGTATATTTCAAAAAAGAAAATCAGTATTTATGTACAGCAGTACTATTTCAATTCCACTGTACAAGACAGTAGTGGCTGAACTTTCTTGAGTCTTAGCATTGGCACATTTGAAGTAAGTAACTTCTTTACAGAATGGGGCAGTATCTCATCTAAGAAACTTAGGAGGTTTCCCAAAATGCACAGGAATCCGAGCACATATGAAATTGTAATTACTTTCCACTCCTCTTCTCCAATTTCTCCATAATTGTTCTCCCTGATACGCTTCTGTCTTCTTGATGGAACTAAAAAGTGGTGCAATATACTAGGTGTCCTTCACAAACACATGACCAGGCAGGCTCATACATTCAACAAATATTTATTGAGAGCTCATTTAGTACCAGGTGCTGTTTGAGGAAGTGGCAGTAAAGGGCCCCAGAATAGCTTCCCAGGCTCATCCAACAAGAATCGAAGAGTTTCTGATGTGTAAGAGGCTGCCCTTTTGTTGTTGTTTTTAATCACGTAATAGAATAGAAATGGCCACAGGCTGCTAGCAGCAGGTGAGATAGAAAGGGAGCCACTTCCTCAGGGATCCCTGATTCTAGCTTTTGTCTTTATTAGTTCCAGCATAACATATCCCGGGTTCTAGTGACAGATAACTTAAAAGTAAAACCAATTTTGTGCTAGGTAAACTGAAAAAAATAAAACATCTTCTAAAGTACTCCAAGTTCCACATGCCTGAGCCCAGACCCCTATTGTTGCTTGATCTGAACAGTGGGTTTAAGATCTTTATCTTTGTCTCATCGGCCAAGGAACACACAGAGACAGTGAAGTAAATGAATTCATCTCATTTAGAAGAAACCCCAAAGGAACTTTCTGCATCGATCATTCATAGATTCAGCACAGGTGTACTTGGTCCATCTATATACCACACCTCTGGTTCTTAATGATGGTATCTACCAGGAACCAACCATAATAAGGCTGGCTGCTACGAAGCTTACATTTTAAAATGACGTTTGCTTAGTTGAGTTATTAAAAACCGCAATAACCATCTAAAATAATGCTAGTGTACGTGATTCAGAAACCCCTCTTTTTTAACTATACTCTCCAGCTTCTCACAGGCTCAACACCGGGGAATACTTTTTTCTGTTTCTGAGAATTCTTCCATCCCCATACCAAACCTAGTGACCTTTTTCAGCCAGCTTCACCTCCCCTATCCCCTGTAGTTGTTATTAACACTAATGAAGAGAACTTTCGTTACAGTGATACTCCACGTCTCTCAGATCCTGATGACATAAATTTGATAGAAACCCCTAAGGCATTGGTCTCTGGCTTCTGGTTTCGAGCATCTCTAATTAGTCTTTTCCTCAGACTCTTAGCTGAGACTCCAGCTCCATTTACAATTCTTGCAACCCGTACCTCTAGAGTCTTTATGCAATGTTTACTTCGCATACATTCCTTCCTGATGATAACTTCTCAAGCAAAGTAAAAAATTGAGGATAGTTGGGAATATGAAATAGCATGGTCCAATTTCAAGAAATGTATTTGTTATCAAAAAATCTGTACTGTCAAAGATGATATGAAAAAGAAATCCTGTAGGACCAGGCACAATATCTTCATAAAACTGTGCTCTCATATATGCACATACATACATATATACTGTTCCTTCCCTTGATATTTCTGTAAGCTATTCTTTAAAATAATTATGTTGTGTATTTCTGGGTTCTTGGGGGGAGGGGTTGACATGTTGTAACTGCAGAAGCAAATAAAAAAACTCAAAATGTGATTACTAAGTAGTCGAATAAAATGTTACACAAGAATTTCTTCATTTTTACACCTTCCAATTTTTTTCTACCTCATCTGAAAAATTTTCAGTACAAAGGGTAATTTTATGAAAAAGATGAGCACCTAGAAACAGAGGCTTTTAATGAAATTGTGCCCCCACCATACAGCAGTACTAGCACGATTCAATACCATCTATAAAATCATCCATGCCAATCAAAATATACAAAAGACAATCTCCTGTTTGTAGAAATAGATGCAATACTGAACAGAACACAATCAGGCTGCAATTAGCTTAGGGGAAAAACTGATCATAAAGATTCAGTTTAGGGGAAAGAACGTTGCTGCTTTTCAATACATTTGCTTGCTCTTTTGATAAAACCAAACTTTATTTTAAACCTAAATTAATATTCCCCAGAGAATTCTCCTGTAGGAAGGAGGTGAGGTGGGCAGAAATGGAGCATACATGAACTAAGTAAATACCCCAGTAAGTTACCATTTAGTGAACATCTACTATCTGAATGGCACTTTGCAAAATGTTTCTCATACATTTGCTCGCTCAACTTTCAGAATCATTTAGACAACTGGACATATAGTAATCTTACCAATTTAGTTAAGGAAATAGCTTGGGTCAAATATCATGTGAGATGTAGAAAGCCAGACAATAGTAAGGGAGGAATTCTGATCCAGGTCTCCTATGAATTGCTAGGCCATAATGCCACGCACAGAAGAGGCAACAAGTAGTTCTGTCTAGCAGGTATTCTCATGTCACATAAATGCATATCTATAATAGATAAATTCCAAAGAAATCAGCAAGGCAGAATGTGGCTTAATGCAGTAGAAACAGCATCCAAGTAGGAGCTCTGAGAACTGGGTTCATAATCAGCCTCTAAAACTAAGCATTGTATGATATTATGTGAGCCATTTAATGAAAGATCCCTTTCAATCCCACCACTTTATTATTCTTTTTAGTAAGTGATGACACATGAATCATCATAAATGTTTCACTGTTGGAGATAACTTATACCATAACTAATTCAAGGTGTAAATTCTCCAAAATGATTTACCCTCACCACAGTAGATCTGCCGGAGCAAGGAATTCAACAGAAAAGCCTTTTGTGATAGTACGTGGTGCTGCCAGCACAGTCTTTGAACTCTCCTTCACCATCAGCCAAAGAGAAACTTCACTTAATCTTCACTAAAAATGACAGTCTGCAAGGATCTTGGACCTCCAGGTCGAGGCTAAGGTGGCAAGAACTAAATGGAGAGAAAACCATTTTACAGGGTCAATGCTAAGCCCAGAATCATGGGATTGCTAAAGAAAGTATTTATGGTTGACTAAACCAAAGGCCTCAGGTCATAAAAATGGCTCTAATAATGTAAAAGTTCCATATACTGTTTCTGAAATACTACTGGTGATTTAAGTAAAGCTGAATTGAGAGAAAAGCTAACTGTGAAATGCAACTAGGCTATAGAGAATTCAGTTTCCCAGGGAAAACCTCAGCAGTAACTTTGATAAGATATAAAACCACAATGATCATATGCAGCCTTTTGACTACATAATGCACAATGTTGAACTGATCAGTGAGTCATCAGAAAGAATGGACTCATTAAAAGACTCGCTTGGTCCCCTATATATAGAGTGGCTCCAGTCAGTTCAATGAGCAACTGTTCAAGTCTTGAGATTTTCCAATCATACCTCTCCACAGCAGTTCCTGGCTTACTTCCCTCTGCCTGTTGCCTTCCCAGGTGACTACCTATTGTCATGTTTGACATAGAAACAATGATAAGTCACACTGCTAGCTGCTTTGTCAAAGCTCTAAAGAGCAACAGAGCAAAGGGAGGTTAATGATAATGTCTCCTTGTGTTTGCCACTGACAGTGATGGAATTCCCAGAGAGCTCATTTTTTTCCTGAGTTACTTTATTTTATTTTAGAAAAGTCGACAAAGAAAAATGGATAGACTCTAAGGCAGAGAGAGAAGAGTTAGCTATTTATTTAGTTATATCTCTGTGTTAGTTTTCTCATGGCATGCTCTTGTTCATGATTTTAAATTATATGAAACTCATGCTTTTAGTGAGTATGCTATATGACTTCCCTGATGGCTTTTGTAACTGACTAATAATAAAAATACAAAAGTATCTGAATGAATAGTACATGATATTATTGCAGGACTGGAAAAGAAAGAACCATATGGTAGGTTAATGCAAGGGATTATTAATATAAAATGAGAGAGTTGGAGCTAAAAAGAGGGTACTTAATTCATTTGGACTATAAATTATTGTGATTAGAAAAGAGAACTTCGGAGACTAATCAGTTTTTATCAATGGATTTCTCTGGACCTTGTCCACTGGTTTCTCTGTTTCTTCAAACACCTTTGGAAAGGCTTCTTTCTGTTAACTTACAGTTTCCTATGCTTAGAGCTCATCTACAGAGCAACAAAAATGAAATCTAAAAGTGGTGATGTTGCACAGTTGTTACAGTGTTTCCTCGGCACACACGAAGGCCTAGGTTATATCCCCAGCACTTCTTAAACAAGGTGTGATATTAAACACTGCAATCTCAGGACTGAAGAGGTGAAAGCAGGCATATTAGAGTTCAAAGTCATCCTCATCTACATAGAGATTTTGAAGCCAGCCTAGGACTCAGGAAGCCTGTCTTTGAAAGAGTATAAATGTTTACTAACATAGTATGTATGCCCAGCACTTTCACACAACACAAGTTATAGTCCTCGGAAATTATCTTACTTTTAACTTTGTTCTTCACAGCATGCATGACAATAGCACCTAGATATCACATAAATACATCCAGGTAGGGAATACCCCTTAAGACAAATTACTAAAATTTTTCTTCCAATTCATTTTATATGGTTGTTTTCTAAAACAGTTTACTAAATTTAAGAGTTTTGATTCTGTTGGTAAGTTTTAATTAGACCCTAAGGATATACAGGTGTGGAACACATGAAGCCAGTGTTCTGTCCTCATGGATTCCAATGGTTGTTGACAGCATGGAATACTGACATAACAAAGAGAAAAAAAACCTATTCATAGACTCAAGATCAAACTCTATCTATGTTGTATGATCCTGGATCACTCATTTAACCTTTTAGATTATATAACTTACTAACTCATAAAAAGGAACATTTGAGTATACAAATTCTGATGTCTCTTCTGGGCCCAATCATATATAGCTCTACTTCATAAACTTATGGCTAATTAAAGAGTTATTCTTTTCCATACCATCCTTGCTATTTTACTCCATTTCTGTGAAGAATAGAGCAGGGAAAAAAGTGTTAATCAGGTTTTGTAATTTCACTATAGAACTGAAGTGGAACGTTTCCCTCTCCATGCCTTATGTGTATATAATGTTCAAGCAATGAATTGTGAAGATCACCGCTGCATATCTAAGTGGAAGTGGAAAGTTCACTATCAATAACTGAGCGACAATATAGGAAATGGCTGGCAACTTGACCTTCTGAAAATACTATATTCCTCAGAGCTCAATATCAAATAGTACATTGAAAGTCCGAGAACATATATCACCCATCATTTTGCATCAGAAATAATACTTAAAATTTTGTTATTAATTTAAACCTTGAAGAGAGAGTCAAAATCACTACAAGGCAATAGCTTTTGTCTCTACTGCATATAAAATGAGTTGTTTATAAGATGTTTGCCATGTGCAGGCCATTCTTTTAAAGGGGCTCTAGTCAATTTTTTTTTATACTCTAACAACAAGATTACATGCTGGCGGAGGGAGGGGGCATAACTCCATGGGTAAAGGAGCTCTATTCAATTGTTTTATTATTCTCTAAGAACAGTTTATTAAAACTCACATTCCTGCAGCAAGAAGGTATGGCTGGGATAACTCCGTGGGTAAGGTGCTTGCTATGCAATCATGAGCCCTGAGTTTGGACAACCAGCAATCACATGGAAATCCAATTGTGCTGTCATAAATGTGTATTGTCTGTGCTTACTGGCAGAGGCAAGCATATCCTGAGGGCTAACTGGTCAGACAGTGTAGCCAATCAGTAAGTCCCAGGTTCTACAAGTGACCTTGTTTCAAAAAATAAGGTAGAGAGCCTTAGAGGAAGACAGTCACCATTAACATCTTGAGTCCACACATTCATTTATGGATACACACCCATGCACACAAGCACATATTATAGCACACGCACGTGCACATACACACACACACACACACACACACACACAGAGAGAGAGAGAGAGAGACATGTTCCTTACCTTTTTTGCTTCATTTATATATATATATATATATATATTTTTTTTTTACTCACATCACAGTCACACCTGAAAATAGGGATATGCTCTGAGAAATGCACTAAGAGATGTCATAGAGTGTACTAATAAAATCTGAATGGTGTAAATAAATGATTCTATGTGGTTATGAAGCAGTCAAGTGACCATCGAGCACTGTTAAATGAGATGTACAGCACAACACAGCCTACTGTGAACTCTTTGTTTTTCAAGAAGGTACACATTTTAATAAAAAAAAACAGTCTAAAGTAAGTATATATTTTTTGATAGTTTGTGAATCTACCTTTTATATTTTTATTTTTTATTGGATTTTTTATTTAAATTTCGAATGTTATTCCCTTTCCCAGTTGTCTGGACATAAGTCCCCTATCCCATCCCCCTCCCCTATAAGGGTTTTCCCCCCAACCACCCTTTACCACCCCCCCCCCGACATTCCCCTCAATTGGGGTTCCAACCTTGGCAGGACCAAGGGCTTCTCCTTCCATTGTGCCTAACAAGGCTATCCTCTGCCACATACGCCAGTTGGAGCCCTGGGTCAGTCCATGCATAATCTTTGGGTGGTGGTTTAGTCCCTGGGAGCTGTTGTTGGTTGGCATTGTTGTTCATATGGAGTTGCAAGCCCCTTCAGCTCTTCTAGTCCTTTCTCTCATTCCTCCAACAGGGGTCCAGTTCTCAGTTCAGTGGTTTGCTGCTAGCATTCACCACTGCATTTGACATGCTCTGGCCGTGTCTCTCAGGAGACATCTATATGAGGTTCCCGAAAGCATGCACTTCTTAGCTTCATCAAACTTACCTAGTACTGGTGACTGTATATATATGGGGCACATGTGGGGCAGGCTCTGAATGGCTCTTCCTTCACTCTCTGCCCCAAACTCTGCCTCCATATCCCCGCCTATAAATACTTTTGTTCCCATGTTTAAGGACTAAAGGATCCACACTTTGGTCATCCTTCTTCTTTAGGTTCATGTGGTCTGTGGATTGCATCTTGGGTGATCCGAGCTTTTGGTCTAATATCTACTTATCAGTAAGTGCATACCATGTGTGGTCTTTTTGTGATTGGGTTACCTCACTCAGGATGATATTTCTAGTTCAATCCATTTGCCTATGAATTTCGTGAAGTCACTATTTTGATAGATGAGTAGTACTCATTGGGTAGATGTACCACATTTTCTGTATCCATTCCTCTGTTGAAGGGCATCTGGGTTCTTTCCAGCTTCTGGCTATTATAAATAAGGCTGCGATGAACATAGTGGAGCACGTGTCTTTTTTATATGTTGGGGCATCTTTTGGGTATATGCCCAAGAGAGGTATAGCTGGATCCTCAGGCAGTTCAATGTCCAATTTTCTGAGGAACCTCCAGACTGATTTCCAGAATAGTTGTACCAGTCTGCAACCCCACCAACAATAGAGGAGTGTTCCTCTTTCTCCGCATCCTCGCCAGCATTTGCTGTCACCTGAGTTTTTGATCTTAGCCATTCTCACTGGTGTGAGGTGAAATCTCAGGGTTGTTTTGATTTGCATTTCCCTGATGACTAAAGATGCTGAACATTTCTTTAGGTGTTTCTCAGCCATTCAGCATTCCTCAGCTGTGAATTCTTTGTTTAGCTCTGTACACCATTTTTAATAGGGTGATTTGGCTCTCTGGAGTCTAACTTTGTGAGTTCTTTGTATAACTTGGATATTAGCCCTCTATCAGATGTAGGATTGGTCAAGATCTTTTCCCAATCTGTTGGTTATTTTGTCCTAATGACAGTATCCTTTGCTTTACAAAAGCTTTGCAGTTTTATGAGGTCCCATTTGTCTATTCTTGATCTTAGAGCATAAGCTATTGGAGTTCTGTTCAATTTTCCCCAGTGCCCATGTGATCGAGACTCTTTCCCACTTTACAATCAATGATAGACATTATTACTACCATTCTACTTTTTTTCTTGTATGAAACCTGAAGATACCCAACAGTAACTCTAAGAATTAATGTATCTGTTTATAATTATGTTAAACTAATCCTTAAAACATATAAAACCTATGGATTTTTTTCTGTCTTCCTTTTTTGTCTTCTAACTTGGAAAACACTATATAAAGTCATGGGGGTAGGTGTTTTAGTATTTAGACACTTTAAATGGCATTACACAACTATTTTATTAGAGATTACAGTGCTTTACCTCTAGAAACTTATTCTTGGGTGCCAAATGTTTGGTAAATCACACATACAATGGCAGAATGGGAGTTCCGAGTCTGTTGCGCAGTGTATATTTGTTTTCGTCTATCACTCTGTTGGACTAAAAAGGTAGTAAATACAGAAAGTCTCTTCCTTGCTCTAAATTTTGTCATTTCTGTTAGATATATGCAGTGGCTAAAGGATAAGTCCAAAACAGTGGGGAAGGAAGACACCTTGGCTTAGGACAGTGGGATTTAGACTGGTACTTTAAGCAGTTGTAACACACATTTTGAGTGGAGCTCATACCCTGTCCTGAGTTCACTCTAATATGACATGTACTTCCAAGATGGTATACGCTGCCTCCAAATAATGTGCTGCAAGGCTGGAGAGGAGAGGCAGCAGTATTTCTAAGGGGCTTTGTTACTACATGGCTTTACCTGGTTGGGATCTTTGCTATTGTTCCCAACCTGTGACAACTGCACAACAGATGGTAAAAAAAAAAAAAAAAAAAAAAAAGGACTGCTAAAACTAACAACCACCACTAACCCATATTAAGCCTCCCTTTGAATCAACAGGAACTGTGGAAACTGAGTCTACATTTCTGTTGAAGGTCAAAGAAAGCAGTTGGGGTAGGTGGGAGCTTCTTAGGAAAGGCAGCATTTATGGCCTTGCATACTCCAAGCAAGTATTCATGAAGCAAAGATAATAGTGCATCACTAATGCTACAATTGTCATAGGACTCTTTTCTTCTCCTCAATTAAACAGTTAACAGGGAGCTGCTCACACAAAGAAAGAAATTCCTTGTGAGTCCTCCCCTCTTTCCTAGTTTGATTTATGAATAGCCCCTAGACACAAATTAATGTCTTCATAGACCAAAGCCCCAGCTGTTTTGGAAACCTATGACAAAGCTTAACTAAGGTTCACGCATGCAAACATAAAGCCCCCATGATTACTAAGCTGGGTATTACAAAGCTGGCTCCTGATTGAAGGGTCAAAGGCCAGCCTTATTGGCTCTCTTATCCAGCAAGGGCAGCCTGAATATACACACTACAATGCTAATTTAGTACAGCTGAAGGAATTGTGTATTCTGAGTAGTGTACAAATCCTTAAACATAACTAAGAGAGATATAAAGTTATAAAAATGTAAACCCACAATTCATTTATTATTATTTGGCATACTCATTAGATATCAATAAAAACCCATTTTTTACACAGTATACCTTTTTAAAAAATCAAAAAATTAGGTAGTTCAAAGAAAATACCAAAAACCCCTCTCAGCATGCTCTATAAAGTCCTAAATTAACAAAAACATGCCCCACACCCCACTGCAAGCACTGCTCTCTTAGGAGCAGATGGCCTACATTGGCTCTTCCACTTTCTCCCTCCTCAGCCATGCTTCAATCATTGCCTTCAGAATTCTGTCCACAGTAATTTACTGAAAGCCCTGGAAAGATCACTGCCACTTTCTTGCCAAAGCCAGTGATCACACTGTAGTCTTTACCTACCTTTTAACTGGGTCACCAATGTCTATGAATCAGTCCTGCTTTCTTGAAACTCTCTTTTCCCTGGCTTCCTCTAATACATGGGGACTCTTGGCTTTCTCTTTCTCAGTTTCTTTCAAAGTCTTCATGTCTACCCATTTCCTGTACAGTGTTTCCCAGTGTTCCATTTTTTATGGCACTCTAGACTCATTCTACATCTACAAGTTTTAAACTTGGACACCATAAAAGCCCCTTGGTATGCTTCAAGTCTGTGGACTTTCTTCAAACTATGTTTAAGCAGTGCATACAAATTCTACGTGTGGGGGCTCTATAGTTATCAAGATTCATAAATGAGTGTGAAGGAAAATAAGATATAAGGTAAACTGATTTTACAATTGACAGTGATTGACCCCAAACTTGAAATCATCTCTCCAGAAATGCCACTAATGCCAAACTCGCAGATCTTTAGTCATAATTATTCTCAATATGGACATCTTATGGTGTATCGGCTCTTTATCTTCTACCCTCTACCTCAGGATCAGTCAAGATGAACTATATAGTAGCCTCCTCATATATCTTTCTGTCACTAACCCTCAGTTGCAGAGTGACATTCCTAAGGCAAAAATATGATCTTGTCATTCTCTTGACTATTTACTGCTTTTGGACCACAGACCCTCAAAGTCCCTGGCATGGCAATAAGGTCCTCCATAATCTATTTCCTTCTCATCTGCATAGCTTGTCCATACTCTGTAGCTTGTCAAGGTCAGTTCTTGACTACTCTACACGATCTAGCTGAATCCTTGATCTCATTTGCTGCTTTTGGAAGAATGCACCTGAGGCTGGTTTTCTTTCTACTTTACCATGATATGTAGAGCACTATACTGCTGTTCATTTAAATTCACCATTTCCTTGTCTACATTGCTTTCAGAAATCTTTGCTAAGAAGCCATCACAGGTCTCTTAGACTCCATTAAAGGTAGCTCTTATATACTCAGATATCATACACTGCTAAGCAAACATCATTCTGTGTTCTGACTGACTGTTTTTCTTATGACCCCCCACTAAAATTGGACTTTATGGTACAGGAACAAACAGAATAACAATTGGCACAACACTGTTTGCCATCAAATATGTGATAAATAATTTAAGAAATTACTGGGCAGTTGGAAATTCAAGGATTTTACCCCATACTCTTAATATCCACAACCTTTATTTTCCTCTAGTATTGGAATGTTTGGAAGGTAAATAGATTCTAGAAGTCAACTGCCTTAGGAATGAACTGTTGAGGCCGCATGTCTCTCATTTTGGTAATCAAGGATAAGTTCTGTATGTTTCCTCCTATCTTAGAAACTTAGTAACGTTCAGTTTTCTTACCAGATCTAAATTTCACCTCCCAAACCATCTCAACTCTCACCTACACTTACTCCCTGTCATCCTAACAGCATTGTGATAATCTGGTTTAGACATTTGAAGGTAGGTTGGGTAAAGGTTAAGACATAATACATTTCTTTGTATATATGTGAGAGAAAGGTAGAGAGAGAGATCTAAGAAAAAGAATGCAAGACTCTAAATGAAAGACAGAAGTGAGTGAGGAGGGAGGCAATATGTTTCATTTCTGTTGCTATGGTCAAAATACACTAACAAAAAGTAACTTAGGAGCAAGGGATTATTCAGCACACAATCTTGGGTTATAGTCCGCCATTGCAGGGAATTCAAGAGAGAAATTTGAAGCAGCTAGGCAGATTACATCCAGTGTCAAGAACACAAAGAAATACATGAAGGCACTCATACTTCTTGTTTGGCTTTTATTATTGTTATTGCTGTTGTTGCTGTTGCTGTTGTTGTTGTTGCTGCTGTTGTTGTTGTTGTTATTAACTTTTGCACAGTTCAGAGCCCAGCCTATAAAAGGGTACCATGCGCATTCAAAATGGGTCTTTCTAATTCACTTAAGCCAATTAAAATCCCTCTCAGGCAAATGTTATCTTGACCATCTTCATTGAGACTCTTCCTAGGTAATTCTCCATTGTGGCAGTTGACAATTAAAACTATCACAGGAATGTGTTGATAGACAAAGGGAAGGAGGGCTTTTAAAAAGAAAACACATTTCTCAGTTTTATAAAAATAAAGTTGAGGTCCAGTTTTGAGAAGTTCATGATGTTAAATTACATAATGATATGAAAATTACTAAAATTATATGAGTACTCCAGAACAGGTAAAATTTAAAATGTAAAGAAACAAGTGAGTTATTTACCTTTTAAAGTCTGAATCACAGTAAACTGGCATAGGCTTACTGCAAGATGAAAACAAAAAGTGATACTGCCTTCAGAATGAGCTTCAACCTGAAATCCCTAGTCACGACAAGTGGAGAAACTATAGTTATAGAACCATTTGAAGTTACTGCAAAACTATGAAAACATGTAACAGAAACCAGCACAAAAAGCAAAATAATGAAAAGACCAAATCTACTAGTCTCTGGGGGGGGGGGTAGGAACCAGATGGCCTACAAAGGCAGTTCTCATCTCCTAATTTCCTTGATTAATAAGGAAAGATATGCTTCCATTTAGTTCTCATAGACAGTGACCCTTTTTCTCCTCTGTGGACAAAGTTGATATACTACCACTTTTGCTTCCCATATTTAATGATATGTGTGCTTGCTAATGTATGCATTCAAAAACTTATGGTGACAAAAATGGCCCTTCATTCATTTCTTTGTCTTTCAGTTGCACATACGAATGGAACAGGGAAGTGGGGAATTTAAATGCACAGCAAAAAACCTGATGTATTTCTCCATAAACTGGTCTACATATCATGGTAAAAGCAAAAGCAAAGAAAGCCTCTGATGCATTCTTCCCCATAAAGGAGCAAGTGGGTCCAAGGGAACAAAGTAGTGAGTAGGAAAAGGAAAAGAACAAATGAGATCACCAGTGCAGAGCCTTTTTAAAACAATTCAAAAGGACCAACATCCTTTGTTAACATTGAAGACAGGCTAACCTATTTCAGTGCCAAAAAAGAAAGATGAGTGTCACTTTCTATTCTAAACAAAGCCAACAGAACTTTCAACATGGTTCCATAGATACTATTTAATTCTAGAAGTGACTATACCTAGTAGTGAAAACAGTAGTTAGTATGGGATGAAAAAACTAACAGAGAAAATTAAAACAATTAGAAAATATTTAGTAAATAACAATATTTAAAAGAAAATAAACCTTAGCAATGCACCCTATTCCCAGTGATCTTAGAGACCGCTGTATAGAAAATAAAATACATGTTTAAGAGGCTCCTGTAAAATTTCTCCTATATTTAATATGTAAACGCACAAATATTTTGAAACACACTACATAACAGCAAAGCCGAGATCAGGAGTCAGGAAGGTAACTGAATCAGTAGGCTAATGAAATACAATGAAATCTCAAGACCAAGAAACTGGGCTGACAAAACAGTCATTTCTCGAAATAAGAACTCTGGGTACAGCGTGTCCTACTTTAAGAAAATTCATTATTCCTTTATTCAGTCTAAAATCAGAAAATGTAGGAAAGGCTATTTGTATTACAGAACCATTCCATATGGTGGCCTTGTAAAATGTCAGGCTAATATTGTACTTTTAAGTAAAATTTGTTTCTATAAATATGGAATTTAAATATTAAGTTTCTTATAAACACAGTTTTTTGTCTGAAGTGAAGAATTCTATACCAACAAGCTTCATGTGGAATTCTATTTGCATTATCTTATCTAAATATGAATCCTGGCCTACTGGTTCTGCTTAATGTGTATATTTATAATATAGAGGGTGGGTCCGTGGGGGAGGAGTTAAGCAGAGAGGGAAAATTTGTACTTAAAAACCAACAAGCTGAGATAATATCTGAAAAAAAAAATCCCCATTAAGAAAGTTGGGTTTCATTACAAAAGAGGGTAAGAAAATAATGTTGAAACTGTGAAAACACAAGCCCAGGGCCAAATTTAGGATTTTGTAATGAAAGAGATATAAAAAAGTACTCTAAAATCTCTTGAGAAAATTGTATCAAATTGTGTATGTGGGAAAAAAAATCACACACACATTAAAAATGAATGTTTGAGAGGTTGGAGAGATGGCTCAGTAGCTAAGAGCAGTTGCTCTCTTACAACTGGACCGAGGTTCAGGTTACAGAATCTACACGGTGGCTTCGGACTGCCAGTAAGTCCAGTTTCAATGGATTTTACACTTTTTTCGGGCCTCCATCTGCATGCCTGGGACTCATGCTTGTAGGCAAACACTCAGACATTTAAAAAGTAAATCTTCAAAACAGTAGCCTTTCAAGTGACTTAGAGTAAAGTAAGCATAGAAGTCTAATCTAGTAGAAGGCAAAGTGCTGTTACAACCTCTCTATGTATTTCTGTGACATACTTCAGATCTTCAAATGAATACACAGAAATACGGGGCCCTTTGAGCCTTTGGAGTCTGTCCCTCACTGTTTATGTATACTAACACACAACTGCCAGGTCTAGCTGAATATGTCATAGTTGTGTCTTTGATTGACATATCTTGTTTTCAAGTTGATCCATTTTGTGAAAATATGTAATTCCATTATATAAATAGGACACTTAAGCATTAATTCAATTTCTGACAGACAGATGTTGCCTTGAATCCAATTATTAAAAGCAGCTAAGTTGATGCATCAGCTGAGTAGTATCAATTAGGTAAGCGCTATGAAAACAAAACAAAACAAAACAAAAAACCTTCAATGATAGAAAGCTCATCAAAAGTGGGACTAAAAAATATGGACAAAGTCATAAGTCCCCATCCCACCCAGGTACATGTAACCTTCAAAAGGAGTAAAACTCTGAATTAATGGATTTAGAACTACAACCTTATTTCTAAGATGGTTACCAAAGTTTCTTTACTATGATATATACAAATTTGTCTATTATATAATGTTAAAATTTTTTATGTGATATTTACTCTAAGGTATATGTATAAAAAGCAATATTAATATAAAAACTATAATTTAATTTATCAATATTATAAAATGAAGATAAACACTGATAAAATATTGAATTACAAGCAACATAATTTGTCCAGGGTTGTTTTTTAAAAAGGACATGAAAATAGGAGGCTTGGCAATGTAAAAACAGTTCAAAATTAGGGCGGAGTGAGATAAATACAAAACTCTCAAAGAATTAATAAACTATACTTCTAAAATAAGGCTCAATATCTAACATCAAACTTATACCTTGATAAATCCTATTATAAGAAAGCCTACCTAATCCAAAATAATAGAAAATGATGGGACATATTTTGTATTTATTATAACAAAAATATAGATTACCAATAAAAAGAGTAAAAAAAAAAAAAAAACCAAGAAAAATAGGCCTTAAAGATTCTTGACTCATCATGAACTTTACAAGTGGAAGTTGGATTTTTGTTACCTAACTAGAAGCCTAAGTTACAACTCTGAATTTTAATATTTTTCTCCACTAGTACAATGCTAATAAGAATGACATCCTAGCATTCCAAAACAAGAATATGCTAGAAAACAAAATCTAATTTCGTCTGTCCTCAGAACCAATTTCCTCCTTTTTATTTCACTGGCAGAAGCATTGGCAGCAGAGGCTGGTCACACTAGCCCAAACCTGAGGGAGTCATAATGTCATAAAGAAAATATCCTGGCAAAATATTCTTGTCCTTGAAGATCCATCTGTAGGATGTGAGAAAGTGTAGGTCAGGATGTAAAGCTCTCATCTACTGCCCTAGCACCATTCCTGTCTGCTTCCTGCCAAGATGATCATAGAGTAATCCTATGTCATAGAGTAAGTGAGCAAATTCCCAATTAAATTTTTTTCTTTTATAAGAGTTGTATTGGCTATGGTGCCTTTTCAAAGCAGTAAGTAGTAACTTAGGCAAGTGCTTTTACCTGCTGAGTCATCTCAAAGTCCCTCAACAGTGCTTTGATTAAAGCACACAGAGCATGTAGTATGTGAATTCACAAAAGCATCTCAGTACAATTAGTGTCATTAATAGAATTTTATTTGTATTTGAAGACTAGCCAGCACTCTCAACTGATGAATGATCTCTATCCCCAATTTATTTTCTTAATTGTTGCAAAAGACAACTGTGAAGGGTTATATAAGTAATACGTAAGATAAAGACATTTATGTGTTGGTGAAATGGTTTAGTAGGTAAAGGAACTTGCTGTTAAGCCTGACAACTGGAGTTTGATCCCTAGAACCCACATGGAAGAAGGGAACTAACTCATGATGCCAAGCTGCTCTCTGACCATAACACATGCTGTGGTATATATATATAGACACAGATATACAAACACACACATGTGCCTGCACACACACACACATAAATAAAATTTCAAAGCACTTATATGATACCTATGGTTAGAACTACCTCTCTTGCTTCTGGTCCTCTAAATCTGCCTCGAGGAATATAGTCAAAAAATAAGGGTGAGAAATATATTTGAAAGGACAGTGGGTGGGAAGAGATTATGGTTATACATTAAGAAAGACCATGATGCTTTAATCAGGAAAGATGGCAGTCAAGCAAGGACAGTACAACAGCACAAGCATCAGCACTAAAACAATTACAGTTTTATGTCATTATGTCCCCAGCTTTCACACTTGCTCATTTGTGCTGTCTCTGTGGTAAACACAGTGCTGAGCAGCAAGTGAAAATTAGTACTCAACAGAATATCAAAAGCCAAAACCCCGCAAAATTTCAATCTGAAGATTTAGGTTTAGTTTTAAGAATATTATGAATTATATGCATGAACATGGACAAATCTCTCATATTCTTGAGCATAGCTAAAAGAGAGATGTGTAGATACAAATACTGTACTACTGGGTAACGACCTAAAGGAAATTTACTCATTTTACTTAAGAGACTTGAACCCCCATATTCACTGTAGCAGAATTGACAATAGCTAAATTATAAAATAAACTTAGACATCAGTGGATGTATGCATAAAGATGTTAGACTAGTCAGTTTTCCTTCTGTCCTTCCCTTCCCTCCCCTTCTCTCCCCTCCCTTTTATAGAGTCTCACTGTGTAGTCTGGGCTGCCTGGAACTTTTATGGAGACTGAGCTAGCCGAGAACATACAGAGATCTACCAGACTGTCTTCTGGGTCCTGAATGTACTTTCATACCTGGCTTTATTTGTGTTTCTTTAAATAGCCAATGCTTTCTTGAAATAAGGAACATCCGACATTTAAAAGACTAAAATGAGGAATCTTATACCTGAACACAGTGTCATCCTAATAACCCATGCCTCTTTCCCTCACTGAGCATCCCCTCCTCCTGAAAGGTATTTACACTGACTTGGAACACTGAAATTTTTTGCCACATAAATTTTAAGGTTCTTTCCAATGCCTGTATTCTATGAGGAACTAAAACTTTCCTTACCTATATCTTCCAAAGTCTTTCCTCTACCCAGATCACTAAGTATTTGTTGAATATACAGCACAATAAGAAACCACAAAATAATATTCCTACCTTTAAAACAGCTTTCCATTTTGTTGAGCAAATCCAAAACAAGACTATGAGGAGGCTGTTTAACAGGGATTTTAAGGAATAGGATACTATCAAGTGCCCACTGTGGTAAAGGTCTAGCCCCGTATCTTTTTTGTTTTGTTGCTATTGCCTGGGAAGCAAGCACTCAAGTGAAGTAAACAAATGCCCACCTACATTCCCTGAATTCATCCAAAAATGTGAAGATTTTATAGTACAGTCCATATTTTACAGAATGTTTTCATGTATGTACAGGGTGCCAGGAAAAATAACCACATTTCTCCATTATTTAATCTACCATTACAATTACAAACAGTGATAATTTATTAGAATAAAAACAAAGCAAAAAAAAATCTTACCCAATCATGTTAGCCCCTCTATTTGAGTCGTCAAAGCCAATGCAAAATATATCTCTGCTATTTAAAATATCATTTTGTTAGGAACAAGCCATTAGACTGACTTTGGCTTTGACAGAAATTTTGTCCTGCAATGAGCTTCTTTATATGTAACAATTCCATATGATGCAAGTCTCCGAAGTAGCTAAATCAAGTTAAAATAAGAAACATTTTCTCTCTCCTCCTCTCATCTTCATTAACAGTGGGAAGAAGGCAGAAAGGTCAAACAGAAGGCAACTGTTATTTTTCTCCTCTGAACCTTAAATTCTGCCCAATAATAACATTCTTTTGTCTTTGGATTCAAAATCAGCCAGCCAGCACTTAAATAAAATTAAGACAACAGCCCCTATGGCAGCGAATTTGTTGGAGAGTTTATTGGAGAAAGAACATTTTAGTGAAAGCTTTTCCTGTTCAAAGTACAATAGCCCTTCTGGGGGAAATCTTTCCAGAAGGGGCCAGGTGATCAATGTTATCCAGGACAAGTGTGCATAACTGTTCTCAAATCTCAACTATGTGTCCCTGGAAGACACACAGTTTGAAAGCAGATTAAGGAAAATTTAAATTTCATTTTTTTGTGTTAGCATAGTCAGTAATTTTAAATATGTCATATAAGTTGATATATTTTTATAAACATTGGCAGGTATAAAGCATGTTTTTTTTTTAATCTACTGTGCTTGTCTAATACCAGAGGAATTTAGAGAGATATCAAATTAATGGATTAAATAAAATAGCTCAACTCGTTCTAGCTTTTCTCCATGGTTCAATGGCACCTTATGGGAAGGTTGCAGGTCTGCATCTGCTATGACAAGGGTAGACATTGCAGTTTATGGAGATGTCCATAGGTACCTGCTACAAAGGCATATTGAGGGGAAGACAAAGTCAGTAGCCAAGTCCACAGATGACATCTCTAACTCCTCTTATTAATTTTCACCATGCCTCTGTAAAATACAAATGCAATTCGAGGTCGTGAGCTTCATGTGGGAGACGTGCATTTGGAATGGTTCCAGCTGTTCAAAAGACCATATGAGTTATAGTGCATCCGCGGCAGCTGGCCAAACTGGTGACTGCTGCTATCTTCTAAGCAAAATGTAGGAATTTCTGGCCAAGACTCTTCAGTAATACCAAGCATTGACAAATGAGATAACATGACATTTATATAGAACTATGCACAACAAAGGAATTAATCAAGAGAAGAGCTAGCCTGAAGAACAGAAGCAAAGCTTTGCCAGTTGTATACCTGACAGAGCATCACTACCTAGACTATATAAAGCATAAAAACTGGGCATCAGAAATCAAACAGCAAAATAAATGTACTAACAAAATGAACTAACAGTTCTTAATAACATGAAATACAAATGGGGAATTAATATATGAAAAATGTTAAATATACTTAGCCATTAGGGAAATGCAAATCAAACACCATACTGAGATGTCATAACACCCCATGCCTATCATCAAGGAAACTAGCAACATCAAATACTGGTAAGGATGAGGGAGGAAGGGAACTCATACATTGCTAATGACAATGCACATTGGTCCAGCCACTGTGGAAATCAATATGGAGAGTCCTCAAAAGAACAAAATAGAGCTACCATATGGCCAAGCTATGCTGTTTCTGGTTATATATCCATAGGACTATAAGAAAAAATATAGAGAAGGCCATACTGAGTGTAGCAGTACTCTCACTAGCCAAGATATGGAATAAGCCTATTTGTCCACTAATAGATGAATAGATTAAAGGATTGTGGCATCACCCTAATTTGGTCTTTGTTGCTATGATAAACACCACAACCAAAGGCAACTTAGAGAGGAAATGATCTTTCACATCTTGCAGGTTAGAGACCATTATCAAGGGAAGCCAGGCCAGAAGCTGAAGGGTGAACTGAAGCAGATATCACTGTGGGATGCCACTTTATTAGCTTGCTCAGCTACCTCATTCTTACAGCCCTGGGTCCCCTGTCCTGAGGTAACACTGCCCACACTAGGCTCACCCTCTCACATCATCTGCAATCAAGAAATCCCCCCCACCCAGAGATTCTCTTCCTATGTCTGTCTGTAAGTTGACAAAAACTATGACCATTATATGTGTGTGCGTGTGCATATGTGTGTGTGCATGTGTGTGTGTGTGTAGCTTTATCAGCCACCAACAAAGAATAATCGATGTCATGTGCTAGAAATTTGATAGAATTGGAGATAAGGCTGAGCAAATAAGCCATATGCAGAAAGATAAAAAATAATATGTATTCTTTCATTACTGGTGGGTACTAAAATTCTTTATAGATACACAGAAGCTCACACACACACACACACACACACACACATGCAGGCACACAAGCAAACAGACACACACACACACACACATGCATGCACACAACATGAAAGCAGAAGGAAGACTGGAAGAAGAAAGAACAATAGCAGAAAGAAAAGGAGGGAAGTAAGATAAAGGAGTAGAAGTAAATACGGTCAAATTACACTATACAACTGAATGACACTGTTTTTAGAAAACCCAGTACTATGTATAATGGAAACATTCCAATAAAGATAATATTACAATTTAGCGTTTTGTAATTTATTTATTTTTTTGAAATAGGATCTTTTTCGTTTTGAGTAGATAGGCTCGAACTTATGGTAATCACCCTGCCTCAGAACCCTAAAGGCCAGACTCAGATTAAAACTAATTTTTTAAATTTTTTAATTAATTTTTTAAAAATTTTGTCATAATCAGAGCTTTCTTTGGCAGCAGATGGGAACAGATGTAGAGACCCACCAACCAGAAGTGAGAGCAGAGAGTGTGTAAATGGGTTGTCTCTGTCAAATCCCTCCACATTGAGCTCAGGGAACCCTGAAGAAGAGGAGGAGAGAATAGTGTGAGGACTAGGGGGGATGGAGGACAGCAGGAGAACAGAAGTCACATGCGCTTACAGAGACTGAAGCTCCAAGCACAGGGCTACTTAGGTCTGCGCCAGGCCCTCTGTGTATATTATAGCTTTAAGTTTGCGCTTTTTGGGATTCCTGAGTTTGTGAATAGGTAGGTAATTCTTGTGCTTTCTCTTGGCCTCCTTTCTTTCCTTCTGTGGATTTGTCTGGCCCAACTTCAATGTGACTGCTTTGGTTTCACACTGTATTGTTTTATTTTGTCCTGTTTGGTATTATCTCTTAGAAGCCTGCTCTCTTCTAAAGAGAGACAGAAAGGGGGTGGAGCTGGATGGGAGGGGAGGTAGGGAGGATCTGGTAGGAGGAGAAAGAGGGAAAACTATAATCAGGATACAATGTATGAGAAAAATCTATTTTCAAAGAAAAACATGAAAAATTATGTATTATATTCAAGAAAGGTTTGATCCAGAGATGTAAGGCTGCATTTAATATTCAAAAATCAATCAATGGAACTCATCAAACTAAAATGCTAAATGGGAGAAGTCATAGAGTTATTGCAGTTGGTGTAGAAAAAGCATTTCAAGAAATTCAACACATTATTTAAAGACCTTGGAAAACACAGAAAAGCTGAAGGAATTTTCTCTACTTGTTAAAGGATATCTACAAAAGCTCCTATTAACATATTATATAAAGGCTAATAACTGAATAGCTTCCTCTTAATGATAGAAATGATATCTCTCATCACCATCCATTTAATATTCAATATATAGTACTGGAAGTTCTGCCCAGTGTAATAAGATGAAAATGTTAAAATCTGAGAGGAAGAAATAAAGATATTTGTAGATGATGATACAGTGGATGAGTGCTAATGAGAGAAGAAAATAAATATCAAACTAGTACTGACTCGGAAGCTACATCCTTATGGGCTAGCTTCCATTAAGCTTTCATTGTGTGTTCCAGTAGAAAAGAAAAGTAATCTTACCCTACTGCAAACTTGGCAAGCTGCAAAAATGACTAGCCTGGCAAGGCATGCCCAATGGTACAATAGTGGCAAAAACATTACAGGAGTAATCAACTACTTTTTTATTCGATTTAAATTCTGCTAATAAAAATGTAAAATGGCATTGCTTTCCTAGGATGCAGTTTTATTAGTTTTATTAAAAAGAAAGTATGAGAGACATTATTTATCATCATGGCATGGATTAGTTCAAGACACTCATGTTATAGACTATGTAGTATGTTCATGTTTCCAACCGTCCTGAAGAAGTAGATTTGATCTACTGATAAAATGTCTTTTTAAAGACTGAGCTACAGCACCGATTAATAGGCAATGTATTCTAGACGGAGTGTCTTCCGGGTCTCTTACTTAATACCTAAGATATGGTTGATACTTATTCAACACCATAATTCATGAATATGACAATAATTATTAGGGGTGAAAATGAGAGTAACTTGCTTCACTATTCTTCAAGTGACTTAAGCAATATTTCCCAGTTCCCAAGACATTTGGCTCTACAATCTAAAGATCTTAGTTCCATAGGGAACTAAAGTTATAGTTGCTAAAATATCATAGCCCATTCATGACAGGTTCCACTCATGTCGTAGCATACATTTTAATAAATTCAAATCATAGAATACACATATTTGAGCACAATGGAATTAAATTCGAAATCAACAGAAATATATGAAAATTATGAATGGTTGTTGTGTCAAAGAAAGAACACAGTGAATGGAAAAGCACTTGAATCTAAGATAAAATAAAAATATACTATATCAAAAATTGTGAGATGATACAAAGAGGTGTTTAGAGTAGAATGCATAACATGAAGGGCTCACCAGATCACAGACTAATCCATAATACAGGGGAAAATGGAAGTAACAAAAATATTTATCAGTTGGACAGGTAATATGCTAGCTGAAGATGATACAAATGAAATACTTCTCCAATTAAAAAGTGAACAAGCTACCATGGTCAGTCACAAGGACATCATGAATTTTTCAGGCAAATGGATGAAACTAGAAAATATCATCCTGAGAAATGTAACCCAGACCCAATGACAGGCATGGGATTTACTGATAAGTGGATATTAGCTAAAAGGTAAAAAATACCCATGATACAACCCATAGACTGTTAGAAGTTTAACAAGAAGGAAAGCCTAGGTAAGGATGCTAGAACCACACTTATAAAGAGGAACAAAATGAGCATAGGAGACAGAGGGAGGGAGAGAACTGGGTGGGAAAGGGAAGAGGAGGGGGATCAGTTATGGGGCTGGAGATAGGAGAGAAGCAGAGGCCCAGCAGAATGAATGGAAATATGCTGCTGCTGCGGGTAGGGGGTAGAGTAAACCTCTAGATAGTCCCAGGAACCTGGGATGGGAGAGGAACCCAGGACTCGATGTGAATAAGCATAGGAGAAATGCCCAACAGTGGGGAGAAGGAACCTGAAGAGACCAGCAGATAGACAAGGCCCCAGTGTACCTTGAAGATATGGACACCACCACATCTTCAAAGTATTTGACCTAGAATTGTTCCTAACTTTAAAAAGATGCAGGGACAAAAATAGAGCAGAGACTGAAGGAAAGGCCATCCAGTGGCCAGCCCAACTTGGGATTCGTTCCATGGATGGGCACCAATCCCTGACACTATTGCTGATGCTATACTGTGCTTGCAGGCAGGAGCTTAGCAGGACTGTCCTCTGAGAGGCAGATACAGATACTTATAGCCAAGTATTGTTCTGAGGTCATGGACCCCTATGGAAGAGTTAGGAGAAGGATTGAAGAATTAGAAGGGGATGGCAACCACATAGGGAAACCAACAGTGTCAACTAACCCAGGCCTGGGAGCTCCAAGAAACTAAGCCACCAAGTAAAGAGCATACATGGCCTGGTCCAAGGCTCCAAGCACATAGGTAACAGAGGACTGACTGCCTTGTCTGGCCCCACAGAGAATGCACCTAATCCTGTAAAGATTTCAGAAGGGAGTTGCAAGGGTGGGGAGGGGCACCCTCTCAGAGGCAAAGGGGAGGGGAGATGGGTTGAAGTACTCTGGGGGCTGACTGGAAAGGGGAACACTTGGGATGTAAACAATTAATTTTAAAAAAAGAGAAAATGAATGAAGAGCAGTCTAACAGACTGATTAGTAGTGCACACCTTTAATCCCAGCACTTGGAAGACAGAGGTAGTCAGATCCCTGTGAATTCAAGGCCAGCCTGGATTACACAGGGTGTTTCAAGCTAGCAAGGGCTACAGAAGTGAGACCTTACCTCAAAACAAAGCAAACAAGGAAATGGTCTAACTCATGAAAGTAGAAAGTGGTAGCTGAGAACTAGGGAAGGAAGAAAATGGGAAGTCAAAGAAGGCTACGAATTTTTGATTATATAGATTAAAAAAAAAAATCCTAAAGATTCACTAGGAAACCTACTGACTAGTTAACCATTTTAGCTTACTGGACAAAATTTTTCTTAAAAAGAATAGCAGCATGGTGATGCACACTTGTAATCAAAGAACTCTGAAGGCTAAAGCAGGAGAATTTCAAAGACAGCTTAGACTATACAGCAAGATTTCATCCCAATCTTGGTGTGACCCTAAACAAGCAAGAAAAGAAAGATCTGTATGACAAGAACTTCAAGCTTCTAGAGAAAGAAACTGAAGAAGACCTAAGAAGATGGAAAGATCTCCCATGCTCATGGATCAGCAGGATTAACATAGTAAAATTGGCCATCTTACCAAAAGCAATCTACAGATTCAATGCAATCTCCATCAAAATTCCAACTCAATTCATCACAGAGATAGAAAAAGCAATTCTCAAATTCATCTGGAGTAATAAAAAACCCAGGATAGCGAAAAATATTCTCAACAATAAGAGAACTTCTGGGGGAATCAACATCCCTGACCTTAAGCTGTATTATAGTGATAAAAAACTGTATGGTATTGGTACAGAGACAGGAAGGTAGATCAATGGAATAGAATTGAAGCCCAGAAATGAACCCACACACCTATGGTCACTTGATCTGTGACAAAAGAGCTAAAACCATCCAGTGGGGGGAAAAAAACAGCAACAAATGGTGCTGGTTCAATCAGTGGTCAGCATGCAGACAAATGCAAATTGACCCATTCTTATGTCCTTGTACAAAGCTCAAGTCAAAGAAGATCAAGGACCTCCATATAAAACCAGATACACTCCAACTAATAAAATAGGAAGGACGGGAAGTATGGGAGTGGTGTAAATGGATTGTTTATATATGATGCTGTCAAAAAGCTTCATATTAATTAAAAATAAAGCCATAGCAACAATTGAAATATGCACAGACCAAACGAAACTATAGACAGGAAACTAGAGAAGATTATGCAGATAAGAAGAGAACCTAAACTGAATCCTGAAGGATGAAGAATGAGTGTTAGCCAGGTGATGGGGGATGTAGAGAGCAGGTACAGTGATCGACATGAAGAAAAATAGAGACATGAAAGAGAAAAGCAGCAGAATATGCAGAAAGTACAAAGAGATTTTTTGGAGCAAAAGGGAGACAAGATTAAATTTAAGATTAAATTTGTTTTAGATTAAGAAGACTGGCAGTGGGGTTGGGGATTTAGCTCAGTGGTAGAGCGCTTGCCTAGCAAGAGCAAGGCCCTGGGTTCGGTCCCCAGCTCCGAAAAAAAAGAAAAAAAAAAGAAGACTGGCAGTGTGGGTACATTAGAGAAAACAGAATGGAGACAAGAAGGTCAGTTAAAAGACTCTGCAGGTTAGACAAATAATGACAGTCATGCTGAACAAGGGACAATAATGCACTGGTAACAGATAAAGTAGAACAAGAGTTTAGGGTCCAAAATTAAACTTCTTTTCAGTTATCTTTGCACACTCTTCCTCTTGCTAGCAACATTTTAACAGTATGCTAACACAGGGCTCAATCCTTATAGTTTTTTTTTTTTTTTTGCCTTTACACGCTTGGCTTTAATTATAGATATAGTGATGGTACCCTAAATGTACAGCTCCAATCCAGACCTCTTCTTCATACTCTTAATGCATACACTACCTAACTGCCACTTCAAGACTAGTAAGGATCTAAAAGTGACATGTCTAAATCTGAACTCTCTCATGCCAAACTTAATCTATCTACAGTCTTTCACACCATAGTAAGTATCATCTCCTCCTATAGGGCCAAAGCTATGGGATTCATTCTTGTTGTCTCCATTTCATATTCCATACAAAAAAAATCTTACAATTTTTCAATATTAATAGTTGTTTTAACCCTACTACAATAATGATCAACTCTTGCCTAAGTTCCTGGAGTAGCTTTCTATTAGGAATCTTGGCTTGTACCTTGCAATGGCTTTAATAATCACTTCTTTAGATAGCCAAAGTTTTTACACAAAACAGAAAACAATAAAATGAAAGACAACCCATATAATGATAGGAACTATATGCAAAACAAACAATCATCTGATAAAACATTATTATTCAAAACATAGAAGGGACTCCTACAGCTCGATAACAATTAAAAAGAGTGACTAAAAACTGGAAAAAATGCATGAATGAACACTTCACCGAAGACGGTAAAATGTACAGCAGGTATATTAAAAGGGGTTCCACATCACTGATCATTTGAAGTATGCGAATCAAAACCACAATAAAGTCATTACTACATAGTCATATGGCTGGTTATAATTTTGAAAAGATAGAAAGTGTTACGAAGAATAAGGAGAAGTAGTTATATATTGCTAGTCAAAATAAAATTGGTATGGTCAGAATAGAAAAATAGTATGTTGTCCCAGTCCCACTCAGTTAAGATTGAAGTGCTAAAGTGCATTGGCCCCGTTTCTGTACATACACCCAGAAGAACTGAAATAAGGATCTTGAAGAGGTATCTACAGTGCTAAGATCACTGAAATAGTCTAACCAAAAGCTGAAACCTGGAAACAAATACAATTCCTATATATGGAAGAATGGATTAAGAAAATCTACTTATCTATCAAACTAGACATATTATATTTGTATATATGAAAAATAGCAGAATATTATTCAGTCCTAAAAAGAAAAACATTCAAAAAACATTCATTTGGAACAATGTGAGTAAATCTGAAGAATATTAACCTAAAGGAATGAAGCAGACAGAGAAGGGCTAATAGAATGGTAGGATACAATGGTAGGAGTTACACCATCATTCAAAAGTAGCCAAACTCATAGAATCAGACTATTAGAGATGGTAGTTAGGGATTAAGGGGAAGAAACAGAAGGGAGGGTATTATGTAACGGTATAATTTCAATACTACAAGATGGTTAAATCTTAGAGAGCTAAAATAATACTAATTGTTAAAAATACTGTAAGAATGAGTTAAAAGTTTGCTGAGACAGTGTTTCTTCTGGTAAGTACTGTTGTCACACACACAGAGAAGAGGATAGGTCATACTACACAATAAGTATATATGATCAATAAATGAATAAGTAACAAAGAAAACCTATAGGAGATGAGAGAATAGGGGAAAGAAACCTTCGTTAAACACGAGAAGAAAAGGAGACGTTAAGAAGCTATTGCAATACCACAGGTAAGGTAATGTCTCCACTTTCATCAAACAAGCTTCTGAGAGTTGATGCTGTGTAAAACATACATATACACTTCCAAGTAGACAATGTACAGAGTAAGAGTCATTGGAGCACGCATCCACAAATGAAACATCGTTATCATACTCCTTCCTCCCGAGGCTTGGGATGTCTAAGGAAGAGGAGTCAGGAAATGTGAAAGTTCTAAGGAAACGCTGTCTGCATATATGAACCCATAGAGACTGTGACAGCACACACAACACTTACACAAGCTAAAATCAAAGTCCCAGCATGGAGGTGGGGAAGTATTCACAAAGTCTCACTCCTGCCTAAGAAGTATTGACAACTGATAGCTGCTGGAAGAGGAAAAATCAGGTTTCTTCAGTGGAGTAACACTGGGTTTATCAACCACTCCAGGGCAGACCCCATATACAAGAGTAGCTGGCCAACACAAACCAGACTCTACTTCTTAAAAGAGAAAACGAACATGGTGTCAGGTGGGTAGGAAGGTATGTGAGGATCTGGGGTGGAGGAAGCAAAGAGTATGATCAAAGTATACTACATGCAATTCTCAAAGAATATATTAAAACAGTTTCAAAATCTACCAATCTTTTAAAGCTTATACAAGAAGAATGTTCAGGTGGCAAAATTTAAAGTAAAAAAATATAGATTTGATTTTGCATTCTTCTTAAGAAAATTAACCAAGAATTATACCTCAAATATCTAAATTGAACAATCATTCCAAATGTTAATGCTAGGAAGTCTCCTCAAAGACCACTTAATCCAAAACTCTTCATTTTTTACTTAATGTTTTCCTTTGGGATATCAAATATGTGTCTATTTCCAAACAAGGAAATTCTAATTTAGAAGTACATCTCTTTTGAAATGAACGTACACAAATACACATCCTACAAATTATGTTAAACATAATTTTTTCCTCAGATTCAAACAGACAGGTCTTATAGTTGATAAGACACTTTTCTTGTCCTTTAATCCTTTCCTTTTCTCTGTAGACAAGTACAGGGTTGTATCTTTTATTTGGGATAAATGGGATATGGTTTGTGAATCTGAATTAATACCTATAATTTCAGGATCCAGAAAGAACAGCCTAGCCCTCACCTAATTAATTTAATTAAAAATTGGATTTAAAGATCTGCTGAAAAAATAGCATTGTTCTGCTTCCTTCTAAATTACCATTCCATGATCAAAACTGTGCATTTAATGATTTCCCTTATTAATCTAAAATGTAACATAGGAAAAGATAAGAGGAAAAGATATGAACTATTAGCAAATCTATATCTGTGTAAAATTTGACTTTTTATATGATCAGTCAAATTTTCTCTCTTTCTCTGCCTTCAAATACCCACTGAAATCAGCACACAATGGCCATATTTAACTGCAGTCTGTATCTCAGTTCATACTAACTTCCATTAACTCAATAATAATATTGAAATGTACATAGGGCTGCTGATAATGTCAAACATTTTTGCTGTCTTTCAGGGAATTAGAAGTACGGGAGTAAATTGAAAATGTTTCTTTCCTTATGTTGACCTCTTTCGGATTCAGCTTGTCAGTTTCTTCTCGGTTGGTATTGTAGTAAGTACAAGGTGCCTTTAAAGACTGTATACAGAACTTAGGCATTGCTGTGGGAAAAAGCACTTGTCAATTCCCAACAAAACAATAAAACAAAATAAAAATATTAATAAAAAGCCTGCCTATGTGATTTATATGTATCTTAGTGAATATATATTAATATATGCATATAATTACATAACCATCCACAGACAGACACAGGCGCACGTGCACAAGCTTCCTACAACTTCCTGATTTCTTCTTTCTTTATAGCATACACTTCAACATTTCATGCTTCAGCAGACAGAATATGTTCCTAGTTTCATTACTAGAGATCCATAATAAAACCTATTATTTTGTATGCTAACTAAAAAATAATGAAAACGATAAAACCGTTTAAAAAACGGATATACCAGGAAAAATGGGTCTGTATCTTTCCTTTTTCCACAACCTCAGTTCTATGCTATAAAGGTAAATTTGTTGCCAAATAATCTGTGGTGGACAACTTCTAACATGAGTCACAATTGTTGGTATTCTAAGCTCCACCCACACAGTTTCCTGGCAACAGCCAGCTGTGCCTGACTATAAAGGGGACTGCTTTCCCCCTCCTCTCCCTGTTGCTCTCTCTTACTCTTACTCTTCCTGTGCCCCCTTTGTCCCTGTCCCTTCTCTCCCCATCGTCCCCCTTCCCTCTACACACCCATAGCTGCCCTCCTTTACTTATACCCCCCTTCTACTCTTCTCTCATTAAACCTCTCCACATGGAATCATGTTGGTTTGGTGTACCTTGTCCAGGTGCAAACCAAGATTTCTACCCCAACATTGGTGACCCATACGCGGTGACTGGATCTCCATGCCTACATGGCCTGGGTGCCCCACCTGCGTGGCTGACCTAGAGACAGAAGATAGGCCTCTGCCACCACGCCCCTCTGCCTGCCAATATTCAAAAGAGCCTCGGGCCCCTGGGGGGAGGATGGAGCCCGTGTTTCCCACCCACAGCGCCCACTGCCCCAGCCTCCTGGGCCCAGGAATCAGTTTGAGGAGGATAGGAGATGTGTGCCCATGCTTCTTCCCACTGTTGGCCCTGCCACGCCCACCACTGCTTCATGGGCACCACCTGAATTCCTACGCCAGCTGCTGCCTCCTCTATGCCAGCTATGCCATCCACCCACCACCTGCTGGCTGCTGGGGACTCAGGACTTCCACCCGTGAGTTACTGCTTCAGGCTAGCATGCATGCAAGACCCCTGCATGACCCTACCCTCCTGCTCCACTACCGGGCCAGCTCTTGCCGCTTAGACAGGCCCCTCCAACCACGCCCCTTTTCCTGCTACCAGGCTGTGCCAACTTCCACACAAAACACCAGCAGATTGGTAGGTCTATTCTAGTTGGCAAGGAGGACCCCAATTTCCCAGATAAAGCCTGGCCAGCTTTTCTGAGATTACTGGAATTTTCTTAGCTAACATATGCGACAGGACCTCGATCATTGGGTGGAGTTTCCCTCAAAAGCAGTTCCTTGCTCCCCTCCCGCCCTGGGCTCTTGAAGCCAACATGAAATCCCAGGCCTGGGTAGGAACACTGCCTGGCGGGTCCGGGACATGTCGTTTATAGCCTCCAGGAATCTAAGTGATGACTCAGACACCTGGCCTGGCAGAGTATTACTGTTACCATTAATTCCTCCTGGGACACTGGTGCAAATTAATTGATGACTGCCCCCAATGAGCTATTTGTGGTCTTCGAACGTATCCCCAAATTCAAATTAGGACGACACCAAAATTGATACACCTATGCAGTAGTGTCTGGACAGTATTCATTCGATAATGGTTCGAGATGGCCGCATAACGGCACTCTAAATTCCTGAATGTTATGGGATCTTCACAATTACTGTCAGCAGTCTGGTAAATGGAAAGAGATTCTTTATGTCCAAGCATTCATGTATCTTCACTCTAACCACTCTCTGTGTTCCTCTTGTAACCATGGCCAACTCCTCTTAGCCAGGAAACAGGCACCAGATGACAGAACAACTCTTGCCCCAGCTAACAACTGCCTCCTCTTCACCACAGGCCTGCTTCCACACTTCCAAAATCCCAAGCTGCGACCTCAGTTTCTCCTTCTCACCAGGTTACCCCAGAGCCCCTTGATCGATCTCTCCAGACCCCTCCCCTCCTGTGCCAGCTGCAGGACACTCCAATCTCCCTACACTGGCACCCACTTTCACCCCTCCTGTCATCCACTTTCCACCCCTCCTGTCATCTGTTCTAAGACCACAGCCAGACCCCCAAAACCCCTCAATGCAAGAGATGCTGACCCAGCACCAGTCCTTCCATAAGAGAGGTGGCAGTGTAGATGGGTTGGTATTACACCGGCCCCTTTTTCAAGCTGAATGAACTTTCTCAAATAGAAAGCAGACTGGGTTCCTATGCCTCTAACTCATCCACCTTTATTAAAGAGTTCCAGTATATTACCCAATCTTACAGCTTGACCTTTCATGATGTCCATATGATTCTTACTAATAATTTACTTCCCGGGGAATGCTGGCAAATTTGGGAGCAGTCGAAAATACATGCAGATGAGATACATCAAATAGATGGAACATACTCTATTGGATCTGAGGTACTACCTGACCAAGATCCCCAATGAAATTAGAATTCCACAGGTGGTTTCCTAGCCAGAGATAGATTTATAACCTGTCTCCTGGGTAACTTCCACAGAGCAGCCTTAAACCGGTGAATTTAGAAAACTGCAAGAGGTCATCCAGGAAAAACAAGAAGGCCCATCCAAATTTTTAGAACGCCCTACAAAGGCTTTATTGCAATACACTAATTTGGACCCTGAAAATCCAGAAGGTAAACAACTTCCGGTGACCTATTTCTTTTCCCAGAGCAATCCTGGCCTAAAAGACAACTTTAAGAGGTAGAGAGGGGGGCCCTAACTCCACAGGCAGAAGTTTTGGCACTGGCCTTTAAAGTGTGCCTTGGGAGAGATGGGAAGACTCACAGACAACAGTACCATATGCTAGCAATGGCTGTCTGACCAGCCTCAGCCACTGACTGGAACTCTGGGTCTTCTAAGGCTAGGAGACCACCAGGCTCCTGCTACAAATGTAGTCAAGAAGGTCTCAAAAGCAAGGGCATTACCCCTAACATCCACAAACCAAGAGGGCCATGTCCTAGATGCCATCAAGAGGGATACTGGGCTGTGGATTGCCCTCATGTTCCACAGGACAGAAGGACATCACGTCCAAGTAACCCTTCAGCTGATCTCCTAAGCTTGGCTATGGACCAATGAAGAGGCCTGAGTTCCCTGGACCTGACCACTGCCATCACCAGCAGGGAGCCCCTTGTGTAACCATCATGGCATGTGGGCAGCCCATTTCCTTCCGCTTGGACACTGGGGCCACTTACTTGGTCCTAACGGAGTTCTGGGGACACACTTCTCTCGCACATTTCCCCATTGTCAGGATAGGGGGACAACCTTACCTTCCTCACCAAACCCCACCACATAGTTACATTTTTAGGGGTGTACCTCTCACTCATTCCTTTTTGGTAGAGCCAACACGCCTGGCCCCTTATTGGGAAGGGATCTTCTAGCTAAGTTGGGAGCCTCTGTTTTGCTCCACCCATTTGCCCAAACTCAAGCTCACCAGCAGCCCTTCTGCTCTTTCTAGCCAGCCAACCTACCAACACGGACATGTTGCTTCCTTTACCAGCTTCTCAGGTAGACCTCCAGATGTTCCAATCTCCTCTCACAGACAAAGAACTTCTATTGGACCTGTTCCTTCTGACCTATCCTCAGATGGTGCCACAGACCCTGGTCAACAAGGAAACAGTCAACTCTAAGACTGAACAAATAGCCCCATACCCACTTCTCTAGGTTTCCTAGAGACATGTCACCACAAAGCAAGCAGGAAGTAGTCAGAGATCACAGTGACCCTATTCCTGCTTCACCATTGCCTTTCTAACTTTTCTTGTTTAAATTAAACCAAAATGGGGGAATGTTGTTTTTTTGTCTAAGCTCCACCCCCACAGCTACCTGGTAACAGTCAGTTATGCTCTGCCTCACAGTTGCCTGACAACAGCCAGCTATGCTTGACTATAAAGGGGGGTGCTTGCCCCCTCCTCTCCCTCCTCTCCCTCCTCTCCCTCTTGCTCTCTCTTTGTTCTATTCTCTTCCCTGCTCTTCTCCTCTTCCCTTTCTCTTCTCTTTACCATCCCCTTCCCTCCATGACTGGCCTTTCCTCCCCTCTCCCCTTCTCTCATGTTGGCTTTGTGTGCTTTGTCCAGGTGCAAACCGAGATTTCTACCCCAACACCAGTGATCCTCACTGCCTGATATTAACATCTTTGATTCACTTCAAAGTGATGATATATCATCTTTGAAACTAGATTTGTAAATTCCTCTGCTTACTGTCTTGGGTATTCTTTCCTGAGTTACAATCTCTGGAATGGTCCCTGCAATTTTTTTGATCAGCCCTGTGAAAAGATCATGAAAAAGGGACTATGGTCTGAAGGAAGCAAAACTGGAAGTTTGAAAGTACATCTGGCTAACCCTCATGGTGAGATAAGAACCACAACAGTCAGTTTAGCTGCATCCTCAGGAGGCATGGCCATCTAGCTAGACTATTTCTAGATTCTGAACCCTTAAAAACATTGAGATGTACCTCTTTAACATACTACATTTTGGCATAATTTGTTACAGAATAATTGATGGATAATAAAACATCCTAGCCTCAAAATACTAATTCTCATATCGTTAGCTTAAAAGGGAATCAAAAAATATCAGATAACTACTGTTTTCTACAAAAATCACTTATTTTCCCCTTTATATCAATTATGGTTACTAACATCTAAAGTGAAGTAAACAAATTACCAAATTAGATATTAGTTTTGTTAAAAATAACAACAACAACAAAAGTTGGGTTAACAAAGCAATACATAGGTGTTATGAAAGATGTACAACTGACATTCATGAACTAGTATCAAAATAAGTTGAAGCTCAAATCAAATGAATGTATTGTAATACATTCTTAATGAATGTAATTACAACTATTTAAACTCTTAGGCATTCTTCACTTTGATGTAGGATGATATATGTATAAGACCTCATAAAAATAAGGTTATGTCCTACTCAGATGAAGACCACAACTTAAAAAGACTAGAATGAAAGGCCAGCAGCTGTGCAGTAGCCCGGGGAGGTTTGCAAACACCCCTATGTTGTCTACCTTCGGCTGCCTTATATATGAGTCAAAGCTGACTGATCTATCTTATTTTTTACTGTGCATTAATAATGCTATGCTGAATTCCAAATAATAGGGTCTGATAAACAAACAGAAACAGTCAATGTGTAGAAAGAGGATTGTATCAGAAGACATTCCCATTAATTAATTTTCTTAGATGTGTTTATAAGGTTTACTAAAAAACTTTGGCATTTGGTAGCCAAGTATATATTTTTTTTCATTACCTATTATGTACCAAATCTACTTGCAGGCATTTTGGAAATATCACTAAGTAAAACAGAGGACATACAAAGAAAACTTTCAGAGAACTTACATTATATGTGAAACATCTTATTCTGTGTAGACCTTTGCACAGCTCATCCAATCTTCGTGAAACTGTTGAATTGGTGTCTCCAATATAATATTATTCTGTTCTAAAAGTCTCCAGTCATGTGTTTAGCCTCCTTTACTGGCTGCCCCTTTGAAACCTAATAAGATAAGGACGTATTTCCTAGGCTCCTTATTTACATAATTTGCTCCTCATTCAATTAATTCATTTTTTCAACTACAATGATCACTTCACAATAATTAGTCCCAAAACATCCATAGTTCTAAAAAGATAATCTAAGACATTCAACAAATAAATAACAACACAGTCATTAACTGCTTGAAATAAATCTACCTAGGTTCCTTCATTTTTTGTCAAATGCCTCACTAACTTCTAATCTAGTCTAAAATTAATCTTCTTTTATCAATCAATCAAGTTCTGTTCATTATATCACTCTAATATCTTTCATAGCCATTATTTATTTTCAATTCCCACTACTAGGTTCTCTTTCCAATCTCAACTTTATGATGTTTCTGGATAAAATTTCATAAAATATCACTTTCATAATACCCTCATACTAAATTATGGACCTATGAGAGATTCCCATTGCCAATAAGAACTTAACCTCCTACCTTGCTCTTTAAGATTTTTTTCATAATGTGGCTTGATACTGTTTATCCAAAAAAACTCTCACTACTAACCAACATTATTTATTCTCTCATAGTTTACTTGTTCTTATTTGTGTTTTTAATATCTGGAACATTTCCTAATATTGGTCATCATGCTTGGAATGTACCTTCTCTTTTCCTGTGTTACAAAAATCTTAGATATGCTTAAGTCTCTATGTCTAAAGGATTCTTAATCACTCAAATCCATACTAGTTTTCAACTTAATTTAGTGCAGTCTAGCTCTAGATCCTATTATATTTCTCCATATTCTGATTTTCCATTGTCTCCGTTTCCTTATAGAAAATGCAGCTGCTAACAATGTGATAGTTTTAGCATATATTTTCCTCACAACTTTCAGTCCTTTATAACAACAGTTCAGTTGCAATGCTTTTGGTACTGAGACCCCTTTCTATTTTTGAAGGATATGAAGGACCCCCAAAGACTGTTTTTGGGAGACAGCAAGACGGTCTAGTGGGTATTTGTTGCCAAGTCTGATGACCTGAATTCAATTGCTGGGACCCACATGAAAGAAAAAAAAAACAAAAAACAGACTCCTGCAAGTTGTCCTCTGATCTCCAAATTTCTATTCTGGCAAGCCCTTTTTGATAAATTTTTGAAAACTATTTTTGGTTTTTGGTGGAGATATATATATATATATATATATATATATATATATATATATGTTTGTGTTTTATGTTCATTTATTTGAAAAATAAAAATCCAGTATGTTAACATAAATCATTTATAAATATAATCACAAGTAAAAGTAGTGATAATTACTGCATTGTATTGCAAGTTTAGTTTTATAAAAAAACAGTGAGACTTCTTTTTTAAATTATTTTTAAAGCTATATTAGTATACATTAGTTATACATAATACTGGCTTATTATGATATTTCATGTAGAAACTTAGTGTACTGGCATTAAACCTGTTCTGTGGTCTTCAATAGAAGTGAACAAAGAAAATCTAGCCTCCCAAATATAGAGTTAGATAATAAAGAAAAATTTGAGTAGGATTTTTTTCTAGAATTTTGGTATTCTTTACTAATACATTAAAATTTGACAATAGTAGTTTATTCAGGAGCAATGGAAATATGAATATATATTAATGAATTGTTAAGACTTAGTTGTGTTCTTCCAGTTTCTGTCTGTGCCCTGAAGTGACCCTGTGCCATAGCTCTCTGTACCCAGGTCCCGCTGGGAGACAGCTGGTCTCCCAGGAGTGCTAACACACCTGAGAGCACAAGTGAGACTGCCACTTCTGCTCAGAGGGACCCGCCTGTAGCCCTCAGGACACAGGAACTGAGGAGTAGTCTGGACAAAATCCTTCCAGTTTCCCTCTGCACCTGGAGCTGACCCTGTGCCACAGCTCTCTGTAACCAGATCCCACCAGGAGAGAGCTGGTCTCCCACGAGGGCTGACACACAGGTTGATTTGGAGGGTCACGCACTGTCAGAGACAGAAAGACTAGCTAACACCAGAGATAACCAGATGGCGAGAGGCAAGTACAAGAACCTAAGCAACAGAAACCAAGGCCATTGGCATCATCAGAGCCCAGTTCTGCCACAACAGCAAGTCCAAGATAACACAAAACACCTGAAAAGCAAGACTCTATTTTAGAATCACATTTCGTGATGATGATAGAGTACCCAAAGACATAAGTAACACTCTTAAAGAAATACAGGACAAAAACTCAGGAGACAACACATACTGTGAAGATGTGGAGAAAGAAGAACACTCCTCCATTGTTGGTGGGATTATAAGCTGGTACAATTTTACTCTGGAAATCAGTCTGGAGGTTCCTCAGAAAATTGGATATACTACTACTTGAGGATCCAGCTATAACACTCCTGGGCATATACCTAAATGATGATCCAACATATAAAAAAGACACGTGCTCCACTATGTTCACAGCAGCCTTATTTATAATAGCCAGAAGCTGGAAAGAATCCAGATGCCCTTCAACAGAGGAATGGATACGGAAAATGTGGTACATCTACACAATGGAATACTGCTCAGCTATCAAAAACAATGACTTTATGAAATTCATAGGCAAATGGATGGAACTAGAAAATATCATCCTGAGTAAGATAACCCAATCACACACACACACATACACACACACACACACAAACACACACACAAACACACACACACACACACACACACACACACACACACACACACACACAAGGTATGCACTCACTGATAAGTGGATATTAGCCCAAAAGCTCAACTTACCCAAGATACAATTCACAGATCACATGAAGCTCAAGAAGAAGGACGACCAAAGTGTGGATGCTTCAGTCCTTCTAAAAAGGGGGAACAAGAATATTCATAGGAGGAGATATGGAGACTGGAGCAGAAACTGAAGGAAAGGCCATTCAGAGCCTGCCCCACCTAGGGATCCAGCCTAACACATACACACAAACACACACACACACACACACACACACACACACACACACACACACAAACACACACACACACAGAGATAGCAAGACTCTGATTTAAAATCACATTTCATGATGATGATAGAGTACTTTAAGGACATAAATAACTCCCTTAAAGAAAATGCAGGATGTAGATAGCCACCAAAACTAGACAATATTGATGAAGCTGAAAAGTGCATGCAGACAGGAGCCTGATATAGCTGTCTCCTGAGAGGCTCTGTAAGAGCATGACAAATACAGAGGAGAATGCTAGCAGCCAACCATTGAACTGAGAACTGGCCCCTGTTGGAGGAGTTAGAGAAAGGATTGAAGGAGCTGATGGGGTTTACAAACCCCATAAGAACAACAATATCAACCAACCAGAGCTCCCAGGGAGAAAACCACTATCGAAAGACTACACATGGACAGAGCCATTGATCAAGATGCACATGGACAAGAAACTAGGAAAGGAAATAATATTTAAAATGTAAATTAAAATATCAATAATAAATAAATAAATGAATAAAGCCCCCTCCCCCACCAAAAAAAAATACTTACAGGACAAAACAGGTTAACAGGTAGAAGTCCTTCTGGGAAAATACAACCAAACAGGTAAAGGAATTGAACAAAACTATCCAGGATCTAAAAGTGGAAATACAAACAATAAAGAAATCACAAAAGGATACAATCCTGGAGATAGAAAACCTAGGAAGGAGACAGAAGTCATAGACACAAGCATCACCAATAGAATACAAGAAATAGAAGAGAAAATCTCAGGGGCAGAAGACACCATAGAGAACATGACACAACCATCAAAGAAAATGCAAAACACAAAACATCCAGGAAATTCAGGACACAATGAAAAACCCAAACCTAAGAGTCATAGGTATAGAAGAGTATGAAGACTCCCAACTCAAAGGGCCAGTAAATATCTTCAACAAAATCATAGAAGAAAACTTCCCTAACCTAAAGAAAGAGATGCCCACAAACACACAAGAAGCCTACAGAACTCCAAACAGATTGGAGCAGAAAAGAAACTCCTCCTGTCACATAATAGTCAAAACACCAAGTGCACAAAATAAAGAAAGAATATTAAAAGCAATAAGGGAAAAAGGTCAAGTAACATATAAAGGCAGACCTATCAGAATCACACCAGACTTTTCACCAGAGACTATGAAAGCCAAAAGATTCTGGACAGATGTCCTACAGACTCTAAGAGAATACAAATGCTAGCCCAGGTTACTGTATCCAGCAAAACTCTCAATTAACATAGATGGAGAAACCAAGGTATTCCATGACAAAACCAAACTTACACAATATCTTTCTACAAATCCAGTGCTACAAAGGATAATATATGGAAAACTCCAACAGAAGGAGGGAAGTACACCCTAGAAAAAGCAAAAAAGTAATCTAATAAAAGGGTTTTCAACAAATGGTGCTGGTTCAACTAGAGGTCAGCATATAGAAGAATGCAAATCGATCCATTCTTATTGCCCTGTACACAGTTCAAGTCCAAGTGAATCAAGGACCTCCAGATCAAACCAGATACAATCAAACTAATAAAAGAAAAAGTGTGGAAGAATCTCAAATACATGGGCACTGGAGAAAATTTCCTGAAAAAAAAAACACCAATGGCTTATGCTCCAAGAACAAGAATCAACACATGGGACTTCATAAAATTGCAAAGCTTCTATAAGGGAAAGGACACTATCATTAGGACAAAATGGCAACCAACAGATTGGGAATTGATCTCTACCAATCCTACAAGCGATAGAGGGCTAATATCTAATATATACAAAGAACTTAAGAAGTTAGACTCCAGAGAATCAAATAACCCTATTAAAAATGGGGTACAGAGCTAAAGAAAGAATTCACAGCTGAGGAACAGGGAATGGCTGAGAAGCACCTAAAGAAATGTTCAGCATCCTTAGTTTTCAGGGAAATGAAATAAAAACAACCCTGAGATTCTACCTCACACAAGTAAGAATAGCTAAGATCAAAAACTGAGGTGACAACAGATGCTGACAAGGATGTGGAGAAAGAGGAACACTCCTCCATTATTGGTGGGATTGCAAGCTGGTACAACCACTCTGGAAATCAGTCTGGAGGTTCCTCAGAAAATTGGACATTCCACTACCTGAGGACCCAGCTATACCACTTCTGGGCATATACCCAAAAGATGCTTCAACATATAACAAGGACACATGCTCCACTATGTTCATAGCAGCCTTATTTATAATAGCCAGAAGCTAGAAAGAACCCAGACGACCTTCAACAGAGGAATGGTTACTGAAAATGTGGTACATCTACACAATGAAGTACTATTGAGCTGTTAAAAATAATGACTTCCTGAAATTCATACACAAATGGGTGGAACTAGAAAATATCATCCTGAGTGAGGTAACCCAAACACAAAAAACACCCATTATATGCACTCACTGATAAGTGGATATTAGCTCCAAAGCTCGGATTACCCGTGATAAAATCCACAAACCACATGAAGCTCAAGAAGAAGGAAGACTGAATTGTGGATGCTTCAGTCCTTCTTAGAAGAGGAAACAAAATACTTACAGGAGGAAATATGGAGACAAAGTGTGGAACAGAGCCTGAAGGAAACACCATCCAGAGACTGCCCCACCTGGAGACCCATCCCATATATAGCCATCACACCCAGACAATATTGCTGATGCCAGGAAGTGCATGCTGACAGGAGCCTGATATAGCTGTCTCCTGAGAGGCTCTGCCAGAGCCTGACAAATACAGAGGTGGATGCTCACAGCCAACCACCAGACTGAGCATGGGGACTCAATGGAGGAGTTAGAGAAAAGACTGAAGGAGCTGAAGCGGTTTGCAATCCCATAGGAAGAACAGCAATATCAACCAACCAGATTCTCAGAGCTCCCAGGAACTAAACCACCATCCCAAGAGTACACAGGGATGGACCTATGGCTCCAGCTGCCTTTGTAGAAGAGAGTGGCCTTATTGGGCATCAATGGGAGGAAATGCCCTTGATCTTGTCAAGACTTGTAGGGGAATGTCAGGTTGGGGAAGAAGGAGGGAGTGGGTGGGTGGGAAGATCATCCAGAAGCAGGGGATATAGTGATTTTCTGAAGGGGAAACCAGGAAAGGGGATAACATTTGAAATGTAAATTAAAAATATTAAAACAGACTTAGTTGAATTAAAATCAGATTTCATCTCTGCACACTGAAAGATTTTTCTAAGTGTGATTTTATATCATCATATATTAATCATTTAACAAATATTTATTTGCTTAGTTGCAAAAATCTTCCAGATGGTGACATATTTAATTACACAATATTTGAAAATCGTATTGGTTCATATTACTGCTGGCCTCATCAAAAATGTCATGAAGTATTGGGAAGCTCTCAAGTTCATGATGGCAGAAATAAGTATCAAAAGTCTAATTTGAACTTGAAAGTTTATACTTGTCCTTGGCAAGAAATAAAATGTTAGTTGTTATTTTTTGTTAGAATACACAAAATTTATATACTTTCTATTAAATAAGTGACGATGATTCTGTGAAGACATAGGATTTAAATAGAACTATGAAAAGCAATACCATTACAAAGCTAAGAGTTTTGGGGCCCATGTACATGCAATTCCAGAGTTTTTGCAAGCAACACTCATGCTACGAAGACCTGTTTATTTTGATCTCTAAATATTTTATAAAATTTCTTTTAAGCCTTAATATATATAAAAACACAGATAAAACAACTATAACAAAAAGAAATACTGAAACTCAAACCATAAAATCACAATAGTGCATCTACTGATTTTATGGTTGCCTTTTAAACATTACGTTATGAACTGTGAACTATGTAACTCCTTCCACCATCCATCCCTCCCCCTTCCTCTCCTCCCCCCTCCCCTCCCCTCTCTCTTCCTCCTATTATTCTATTTTCCTTTCTTCATTTCTTATACTTTCATATTCATATATTTATTTTGTATGTGATGGTTTGTAATGCTTGGCCCAGGGAGTGGCACTATTAGGAGGTGTGGCCTTGTTGGAGTAGGTGTGTCATTGTGGGCGTGGTCTTATTAAGATCCTCACCCTAGCTGCCCAGAAGTCCGTCTTCCACTAGCAGCCTTCAGCTGAAGATGTAGACCTCTCAGCTCCTCCTGCTCCATGCCTGCCTGGATGCGGCCATGCTCCTGCCTTGATGATAATGGACTGAACCTCTGAACCTGTAAGCCAGCCTCAATTAAATGTTGTCCTTTATAAGAGTTGCCTTGGTCATGGTGTCTGTTCACATCAGTAAAACCCTAAATAAGACAAGGTATAATGAGGAATGAAGTGCCTTGAATTTTCAAAATGAAAGCAAATAGTTCATTAGAATACTTAACAACATATTCTTTATAGTGTCAAAGGCACACTAGGTCTGCATTCTAGCTCTTCTATCTGTTAGGTGTATTATTCCCCCCCCCCAGCTTTTGGATCTTGTCTTTTATTCACTCGAAATACAAATCAAGTCTGAAGTTGTTATTCTTAAAATAACAGGCCTACTTTATTTTGGGATTTATGCCTTCCAAATACCCAGTAACACAGTATAACCATGTTTTGTCAGTTTTAAGGGAAGCTAGAGTCTCATGTAAAACTCTGTGAGTTGGGCTTGCAAGTCATTCATGAAAGTGGTTTATACTCAGAGACACCATTATATTCTAGGACACATCAAAACCATCAGAAATAGTTCCTAGTTTTGATATACAGGATATTAAAATGTCATGAAGTTAAAATTAATAAGATCAGTATCTATCAATTATAAAAAACAATATTATTAAGTGAAACTAGCTTTCACATTTACATTATTGAGCTCAGTTTTGTTTTCTTAATGTTGAGTAGGCAATAGCCAAGAATAAAATTACTAAATAATGCAGAATAATTCTTGCCAAGTCACTAGCAGTCTTATTCACATGTACTTTTGCACCATCAGTGAATCGTTAACACAGAAAATACAGCAAGAAACATCTTAGAAATATTTTTAAAATTGCTTTGACATTTTTAAAGCCTGTGGGACAATCTTGGGGAGCCACAGGGACCCATAAACCATACTTTCAGAGCAAATGGTCTATATTATGCCTGAAATTCTCTTCATTTAGCATTACATCTGGGCCCTTCAATGGTTTGGTACTGAGCTCGGACTTTTCTTCCCAGCATTGTAAATGCAAGCTATGTGTTACTTTTCTTGCTGCCATGACAAAGCAGCTGAAGGAACTTGAAAAAGGAAGAACTTACTTGGCTCATTGTTGGAGAGGCACAGTCCATCCATCAGTGGGAAAGAACTTTGAGTTCATGATGATGGGAAAAGTGGTTGGAAATGTATTTGCATTGAATAGTTGAGCAAAGAGGATGGGCCAACACAGGAGCTATAATTCAAGGGCCTCTTGGCCCATTCAACCTTACGTCTGTTAGAGGCGGAGTCCCATGTGAAAGGGCCACACTTACCAGAGCATCACCAGCTGGGCTCAAACTCGCATATGAAGAGAACATTTCCTTTACAAGTGTTACATCTCCTAAGACAGGCGGTCTCAGATGGGCTTGTGTGAAATAACTCACACTTTATTCTTGTGGATAGGACCAAAACATTTGGGGGTGGCCGGGGTCTAAAGTGATGCTTTCTATTGGCTTTCTGGTCTGAGATGTTGGGAATGCCTCATCTACATGTAGAAGGATTTCAGGTTGTCCTATGTGACAGATTGTCACAGTCCTCTCCATGGGGTTTCATGGTCATATCTTCCAGGACAGAAACCAAATCAGGAGTAGAATTAAATGCTTACCATTCTCCATTATGAGAATTGCCAGGGTTCCTGAATCCCCTTGACCTTACGAGGTTTTCTGTCTGGTGGCACTGCCCCACATTATATCTATCATTGGCTGAAATTGTTTCAGCTATCCTATGTAAGCTAATAAATGATTCCCAAATCTATACATTTAGTGGAGATTTATCTCTTCAACTTCAGGCCTGTTTCTGATATTTATAAATAGAATAGATAAATTTTTCTTTCTAATTTGTTATGGCTTATCCTTCTTCCCTGATCGTACCCTCTACCTTCCCTGCACTCCTCCTGATAGTCTGCTTTCCACCTAACTCCCATCCTCTTCATTCTATATGCATTCAGTTACCTTCCCCATCCCCAATGCTCCCTTAAGATCTGTTTTTCAAGCTGCTGAGATGACTTAGATATATACATGCTTGCCATGTAAGATGCAACCTGATTCCAATCTCTGAAATCCATATAAAGGTAGAAGAAGGAAAGAACCAATTCCTGGAGATCATCTGCTGACTTCCACAGGTGAGCTATGACAAGAGTACAAGAGCACCAATAGGCATAACAATAACATCACGTCAGTAGGCTCATAATTTAAATGTTTGGTTACCAGGGAATGGCACTATTTGAAAGGATTAGGAGGTATGGCCTGGTGAGAGGACGTGTCTCACTAGGGGTGGGTTTTGAGGTTTCAAAAGTCCAAGCCAGTCCCAGTGTCTTTCTCTTCCAGTTCCCTACAGACCTAGACACCAACTCTCATCTCCTTCTCCAGAACTATGTCTGCCTGCATTCCATCATGCCTCCTGCCATGATGACAATGGACTAAACCTCTGAAACTATAAGCTAGGACCAATTAAATTCATTCTTTTATGACACTTAACATGGTCGTGGTGTCTCTTTAGAATAATAGAATACTATGAGACCCTCTCTCATGATTTTTCTAGTTTCATGACATGTACTATACAAACATGTATACATCTATCAAAATAAAAAATAAAAAATCTAGGATCCACATATAAAAAAACATACCATAATATTCACCCCAAGTCTGAGATACTTCACTTAAGATAATTTCTACTTTCATCCATTCTCTTGTAAATGCTATGATTCAGTTTTCTTTTTTTGATGAATTACATTCATATATATATATATATATGCCCCATTTTTCATTATTCATTCATCTACTGGTGAACATTTAGGTAGATTCCACATCTTGGCCAATGTGTATAGTTCAGCAACAACCAGGTATGTCTGTGCTAGGACTTGATGTCCTTTGTTTATACACCCAGGAATGGCCTAGGTTGCTGACAGGATAGCCTTTCCTCCTCTTCTATTGTTTATTTCTTTTTCCCTGTTTATTTTGTTTGGAGAGAGGGTCGCAGATTTGTGCCACCATTTCTGGTTTTATGGGGTGCTGTTGACTGAATCCAAGACTTCATGAAGGCTAAGCACATAGTCTACTAAATGAGTGAACTACATTCCCAGCACATCATCTGTTTCATGATAACCGTTGTGACTGTGATAGAGAATTGCAAAGTAGCCTTTATTTTGCCTTTCTAGGACTCACTTTTAAGTGCTTTGAAAATGCCATGCATGTATAGTGTATCCTGATCATATCTAACCTCTCTACTCCTTCCCTGCAGGTATTTCTAATTCCCTCCCAATTTCATGATCTCTCTTTTTCTATTTTAGGTGTCATTTTTAATGTTTTCCTCTCCCCCCAGCTCACAAAAGAGCCAGTCAAGCATTATAAATTTGAAATATAATAAAATAAAGGAGTCTAGGTCAAATTAGAGAACAAGCGTTCCCTATAATGTGATCCAAACTTAAACACTGTAGGCCAAAGAGAACACACTTGCTCCATTCCATGCAGACACTGCACCCACCTTTCATTCCTACCACCACTCCTCTAATTTAGATCCTCCATCATCTTTTCTCGGGACTGCTTCAAATAGTTAAACGTGACCTCTCACATACCAGTTTTCCAAATCTTTCTCCCTTCTCTCTCTATGCAAATTTATCTTTTAAAAGGCAAAAGAATGGTCTTTCTAAAAATTCAAGTCTTGGCACATATTTCAAATTCAGAACAAAACTCCACAACAGTTTTCCCTCAGCTAAAAGAGGGAAAATGTTCATCCTTAGTATAGTGTAAGTAAATAATTTGTTCCCTACTGCACACTAATTCCTTCAACTTGACATTTCTCCACTTTCCTAACCACAGAACAAACAACAGACATCAAATCATAAGAACTAAGATTTTTATGTCATTTACCATGCACAAGTAAGTATTCTAAACTACATATATTAAATCATTTCATCATTATAAGATAGTATTGTTACCATATCTATTTATAGATAAGTAACCTGAGACACAAAGGCAAGCTGAATCATTGAGGGTTCAAAAGTTTCTCATATTGTTTCAGGTTCTGTAGTTTTGCACATGCAGTTCCCTCTGATTTTTTTTTTTTTTTTGGTTCCCAGTCCTAATGACTTCTACCACCTTTCAAGAACAGGACCAAGTATTATATTTTCTCTGGTACCATCTTTCCCACATAAAACTGGGGATTTCTTTTCACTGGAGCATAAAGTTCATATATAACTTCTCTGAAGAGCACAACTAACTAACTAACACTTAACACATCAGATCAGTGACTCAGTGCTCAGTCAGCCTTTCTGAAAGCAGTACGACGCATCAAGAACTACCTACTGTGGGCTGGACAGATGGTTCATCAGTTAAGAACACGTACTATTCTTTTCCAAGACACGAGTTTTGTTCCCATTATCCATGCAGGTAGCTTATAACTCCTGTAAATCTGGCTCCAGAGGAAGCCAGCCTCTGGTCTCTGCAGACACATTCATGTACACATACTCCTCCACCCACATATACGCAATTAAATATATCGTTTTTAAAAGAACTGCCTGCACTGCCTGGCAGGGTGAGACATTCCATCACTTCAAACAGCAGAAAATATTACCTTTGCTATGACTATAGAAGAGTCCCAGGATGATAAAGGGTGGTCGTATTGCCATTCCCCCTTCGCAGCTCCCTACAGCCATTATCACATATTCACACCACATACAGGTGGTCCAAGTGAAAGCTGTAATTTCCACCTGTGGAACACCCCTATCTGGAGCTAAATAAAAGCTTAACCCCACATTATAAGCCCCAATAAAGTGATGTCTGCTTGGATAATTGGACCTGTGAAAAGCAATAATAAAAGTTTAAAAACGGTCATGACAAGCTACATTGAAATGAGGAAGAGACTGTAAGTCACTGATTACTATGATTTTTACTGAGAAAGTTATATAGTCTTTCCTAAATTGAGCATTAAGGTATAAAAGCTCCTTATTCTCTAACACATTTAGAGTTTGAACACATGTAATCCAGCATCTTTTACTAGGCAGGGATTTAATGAACATTTTGTGAGAACATCTGTTTGTTATTTATCTTTGTCTCATTTTACACATCAGCAAATCCCTTTCTACCACCAGGACAGAATAAAAATCACCATTTCATTATACAGCACTCATAATTTTAAACTTCAACTTGGGGTGTTTAGTTGTCAGCACTGTGTTCTACCTGCTGCTACAAGGAAGACGTACAAGGGCGGAGAAGTGCAGGGGGACTAATTAAATATATAAATCCCTTTAACACACACTCTGCTAATGGGACTATGTTTTCTTGTTCAACCAACTGCTGAAAATTAAAAGCTGCTGTATCTTTCTAGAAGGGTATTCTTATTTTTGCTCTCTTAAGTCTATGTCAAAAAATTTAATCAAATGGCTATACCTAAATTAACATTTTTTCCTCTGTGCTCTATAGAGAGGATTTAAGAAACAAGAAAAACAAAATAGCTAGCCAGTGTGTTATAGATCTTTGTCAGTGTCCCTATGCTATTGTATGAAGCTACTAGGTGGTCTTTCTAAATGCTCCCAGTAGTCACCGTGAGAAAAAGAAAATAGCAAGGCCAAAAGAAATGGCTTGTAGTATGAAAAGCTACAACTACCTGCTTTGCTGCAAAAAGCTTATAATGAGCAAGAAAAGAATGCTGCCAACTTAGGCAGAGTGACTACAGCTATTTCTGTACAGCATACTCATCATAGTCCTGCAGGCTACTTGCAAACATAGGGTGTTTTATGGTGGATGATAGCGTTGAGTGAAAACTTAATTACAATTGCAATTTGTTGATTTTTCCATAAATCTGAATGTATTGATTAATATGTCATGATGAATAAATACCAAAGCAGGAAGTAAGAAAAATACCATTTTTGCTTGCAAGAGCTTACAATCATTTATTAGTTCCCATCTACTGTAAGAAGACGCTTCTCTGATAATGGCTGAGTGAGACACAGACATATGGATATAGCAGAATGCCATTAGGAGTCATTTTATTGCTTCGTTCCTTTTTAGCAGAATAGTGGCATTTGGTTTTTCCCTAGAACCCTAGCCTATCTAGTGTCAATTACCTGGCCACCCAAACAATGTTGGGTACAAGCAGCATGCACAGGGCCTGAGCAGATCTCACCCCGATGGGGTCCCACCATTGAGAAAAGAAGTGGACACAAGCCTATATCCTTAACCCAGAAGTTATCTCTAATGGATAACCACCTGCAAATGAAAAACCTGTTTTCTCCAGTGGAATCCCACTGGGCAATTAGGGGGGGGGGGATACAAGCAACTCTTGAGACCAGGTCCCATGCCTAGCAATAGATAGCCAACACAAAGCCAAACAACTCCAAAAATACTTATAGATACAGCCAAAATAGGATTTTTGGAGGGTTTTTGTTTCTTAATGCTTTGTCAGGGCTTTCCCCCACGCCCTTATAGGCTTTGCACATACATTAGGGATTCTAGTTTGGTGTTTTTATGGGATTTCTGTGTGTGCTTCCCTGTTTCTTGAGCTATTCTTTTGGTTCTTTTCTTTTGTTTGTGTTTGTTTTATCTTATTCTGGTTTATCTGTTTTTATTTCAGCTAATTATGTTTTGGGGGGTACCTGTGAAAGAGAGAAAGGGTGTGGATTTGGGTGGGTGGGGATGCAGGAAGGATCTGGGAGGAGTTGAGGAAGGGGAAACCATAATCAGAATATATTATATTTTTAAATCCATTTTCAATTAAGAAAAGAATTTAGAATCATTTTCTCCAATAGTACATTATACTGCAAATCTACCAACAGTCTCACATAATGGAGAATAGTTCAACACATATAAGCCCATTAAAGAACAGGAGAATATAATACTTAATCAAACATTAGATTTTGGGTAGTATTAATAAGTACGATGACGGTTCCTGAGAAGGGGGAAATTAGACTACCCAAAGGAAGGCAGGCTTTCCTGTGAGGTATAGGATTTGAGTTGGATCAAGTGGGTTGAAATTTAGAAAGCTTAAGAGGGGGATCAAATTAATCAGCATCACGTACATTAACCCTATCCCAACTCTTGAGCTCCTTTATTGTGCCTGAGTCTCAATCTCCTCTCCTCTCCTCTCCTCTCCTCTCCTCTCCTCTCCTCTCCTCTCCTGTCCTATTCCCCCCACTCCTCCTCCTCCCCCCCTCTCTCTGTAGGTGAAAGATGGTTTTGTTGTTATTCCTCAGGTGCCTTGTGTTTTCAGAGCTCCTCACACTGGCCTAGAGGTCACCAAGCTTGCTCGTAGGCCAGCAAACTCCAGGGATCTATCTAGCTCCACCTTCCCAGCACTGGGACTACAAGCATATGCTGCCACCTTGGTTTTTTAAACATATGTTCTAGAAATAGAACTCAGGTCTTTCTTCATACTTGCCTGGCAAGCGCTTTACCAACTATATCTCCTGCCCAAAATGAATTCTTTACATCCAGAAGCATTCTGAAAGTGACCCCCATGTGTCATTTCTAATCTAATCAGGAACAGAAACCTTTGATACAAATTGACCTGAAATATTTAATCAATAAGCGCTAAAATATGACTGACATTTACCCTTTCTGTAAAACATTTGCATATTAGAGCAAGAATGAGATCACAATAGAAAGAAAAGAGAGATCATCAACTAAGTGCTGTAATGATGTGGGGAAAGAATCTGATTCTAGAGAAAGCCTCACAATGTATTTTTCTGCTCTTTCCCCATTTGAGGCAAATGTGTTTTCTTTCCCTACACAAAGCTAGAGTTAATGAAATGCAAGGTTACCTGCTTTCCCCCTTATTTGTAAGAAATTTTAACCCTTATTTGATACATCATAATTGGTGGATATTATGGAGTGCAAAGACTGGAAATAACCAGAGAAGTTATTCTTGGCAACTTTCTATTTTCTTTAGCAGTAGCTTTTTTTTTTTTTGTCCTGTTTCATTGTATAAGGCAAAAGCATTCATTAGGATATTGCAGACCACTACATAGATACATATGCTAAAATTATAAAATTTGCATCGGTAATAGGGAGCCATTTTTATTTCTCTAAATGATTCTCAACAATTATAGCATAGTACTTATCAATGTTCATATGAGAATATTTATGAAATATTTTTCAAGCAATGTCTCTTCAACTTCTAAATTTTTTCCTCCACATGATTACAATATTAGTCTAGACTTAATGCTTGTAAGCTATTATGAACTTTCATTTCTAATTTTCATAATTTTCATAATGCTAATAGAAAGAATGAAGGAAAGGAAGGGAAAGAAAAAAGACAAAGTAAGCTTTTAAAGCAGTGGTTTGCAATCTGTGGGTCTTGACAGCCAAATGGCCCTTTCACAGGGGTCACCTAAGACCATCACCATTGAAAAACACAGATATACATTATGATTCATAACAGTAGCAAAATTACAGCTATGAAGTAGCAATGAAAATAATTTTATGGTTGGAGGGTCATCACAATGTGTGGAACTGCAGTAAATGGTCACAGCATTAGAAAGGTTGAGAACCAGTATTTTAAAAGCAAAAGAGAACAAGATAATTCTGTTTCGCTGAGTAAGTCCAAAGTACATGACTAAATGCCATTCATTTTAAGGATTTATTATCTCTCTCTATTTCTAATAAATGTGTTATTTGTTGTAGCCTGGATTTTTCCTAAAAGCTAACCGTTTCATTTTTTTTATTCTTTCTCATACATCTTCACTGCAGCCCCCCTCCCTTCCATCTTCCCAGTCCTCCCCCATCTCTCCTATACCCCAGAGCAACTGCTAGTCCATTTCCCTTCAGAAAAGAGCCTCCCAGGGATATCACCAGAACATGGCATGTCAAGTTACAATAAAACTGCGTACATAACCTCATATTAAGGCTGGATGAGGCAACCCAGTGGGAGGGAAAGGGTCTCGTGAGCAAGCAAAAGAGTCACGGACAAGGAACACATGGCCGTGTGATTTAAGTACCCTCTGAAGCATGGGGTATAAAAGAATTATAAATTTTTGTAAAACAACTGAATACTTGTTTTGAAAAGTGTGAGGGGGGAAAGGGTGAAAATCAATAATCTAGCATCACAAGATTGTTAGAACAGACAGTCAAAGTTCCATGTGTGCTATGAGATCATGCAGAGGTAAAGCTTCACAACACAAAAGCAAATGTGGAATCAACTTTCAAACAAGGGGACAAGACACAGAAGAAGAAGAAGAAGAAGATCGGAGTAAGGAAATACACTTTCTTGACAAAGAAACTGAAGAACTCACACTTCCTGAATTCAAATATTACTACAAAGGCTAAGAATCAAGGTAGGACGATACAAGCATAAGGGCATACATAGATCAGTGCTAGAAATAAACACTTACTGGGACACAAGTAATATGACAGCCAAGACGCTCCAATGATTTTTCTCCACAAACATACCAAGTGCCTAACTAGCATCACCAGAACTAAGGAAATTAGGTAAAAGAGCATTATAAGCAAATGCATCAGAAAAGGCAAGGAAGTTCTAGGCCCTGTTCTTTTCTCCCCTTTCTGACAAGCAATGCAGAAGAAAGGCACCTCCCATTTGAGGGATGGCAATTAATGAAATCTAGGTGTTGAAGTTAAAACAGTACACCACCTATCGTGGTGAAAGTCAGTGCTGTACACTGTTCATTTCCCCAGGCCAATATTTATATGAACAGTGCTGTTCCAACTGCACTAGGCCAAGAAGAAATGGGATCAATCCACCACACCTCCTTCAACCATCTGCTATAGAGCTGAGGACAGTACTCAAGCCACTAAAGAGGCAGAGCACAAATCCTCATATAGAGCTGTCTTGGAGACATGTCTAAGGTCTTCTGTGGTGAGACAGAGTATCCTGTAGAAATAGATGCTATTATACAAAGGCCAAAGATCACAGACTGGCTCCAGCACCAAAAGAGCTGCTCACATGTGGAGTGGGGTGGGGTAAAGCACAGCTTCAAATGAACACCCTACTCTTAGCACTATGAAACACCAGTTTCGCTGTAAGACTTAGATCAACCAAGCTTAGCACTAAACTTTGTGGCCAAGGAATTATCTCTACAACTAATCCTCCAACCTTTCAGACAACCTAGCTTATTGTCATCTCAGTGATCATAGACAGATTTAGAAGAGAAGGACCCAACACCAACAGAGATCTTAATCCAATGGGACAGACTCGTATTTTGGTGCACCACTAAGACTTGGAGTACTCATAGCTATTAGACTATGGTGTGAATCACAGGAAGATCAGTCCAGGTGGCCAAGGAACTGCCTTTATGAATGTGTCTCCACATGAGGTTGAATAGTACACACTAGGCTTCATTTTTTAGGTTAGGGCCTTGCTCTCAAAATGGGCACTGGGCTGCTAAAATGTAACAGTGGGCAGATCCTAAATAACCCCATTTCCATCTCAAAATAGTTTGCTATAATCAAGCTACAAAGCAACTTTCTAATGGACATTTTTGTAATGGACCAATTTGTAACAAGCATGGAATCCAATCCACACTACTATAGTAAACATGGGGGCAGAGTAAGAAAAGGAATCTGAAAGAAAAGAACTACAGCAAAGCTAGTAAAAAAGTTTCATAGTGAATGAAGTAAGAGCTTACTTATCAATAATTACCGGATGCAAATGGATTAAATAGTCCAATTAAAAGACATGCAGTGACTGGATGGATAAAAAATAAAACTGGCCTGCACCCGGAGCTGACCCTGTGCCACAGCAGATCCTGTGGGGAGAGAGCTGGATTCTCAGAAGTATCTACAATACTGAGAGCACAGGTGAGACTCACCACTCTGCCCGAGGAACCCATCAGGAGCCCCCAGGACACAGAACCAAGGAGAAGTCTGGGACAGGATCCTTCCAGTTTCTGCTTGTACCTGAGCTGACCATGTAACAGTTTCTCTGTACCCTGATCCGCTGGTATAGAGAGGGATTCCCAGAAGGGCTGACAATCATGAGAGCATAGGTGAGATAACCACTTCTACTCACATTCCTGGGCCAAGAGGAACCCTCCTGGAGCCTTCTGGATACAGGAACTCAGGAGCAGTTTGGGACAGGAATGTTTCAGTTTCCACTTGCTCCCAGAGCTGACATTGTGACACAGCTCTCTGTACCCAGATCCCCCTAGTAGAGAGCTGGTCACCCAGTAGTGGTAACACACAGGCTTACAGGATGGTCAAGATTCTGACAGAGACAGCAAGACCACCTAACACCAGAGATAAGCATATGCAGAAAGGCGAGGGCAAGATCCTAAGCAACAGAAGCCAAGGTCACTTGGCATCATCAGAACCCAGTTCTCCAACCAGAGCAAGCCCAAATAACCCCAATACACCGGAAAAGCAAAATTTTGATTTAAAATTACAACTCAAGAAGATGTTAGAGGACTTCAAGGACATAAATAACTCCCTTAAAGAAATGCAGGACAAGACAGGTAAACAGGTAGAAACCCTTAAAGAGGAAACATAAAAATCCCTTAAAGAATTACAGGACCACACAAATAAACAAGTGAAGGAATTGAAAAAAGCCATCTAGGATCTAAAAATGGAAATAGAAATAATAAAGAAATCACAAAGGGAGACATCCATGGATATAGAAAATCTAGGATAGAGATCAGGAGTCATAGATGCAAATATCACCAACAAAAGATAGATTCTCAGGCGAAGAAGATACCATAGAAAACATTGACACAACCATCGAAGAAAATGTAAAATGCAAAAAGGTCATAATCCAAAACACCAAGGAAATTCAGGATACAATGAGATTATCAAACCTAAAGATAATGGGTATAGAAGAAAGCAAAGATTCCCAACATAAAGGACCAGTAAATATCTTCAACAAAATTATAGAAGAAAACTTCCCTAACCTAAAGAAAGGCATGCCCATAAATATCTAAGAATCCTACAGAACTCCAAATAGATTAGACCAGAAAAGAAACTCCTCCCGTCATATATTAGTCAAAACACCAAAGGCACAAAACAAAGAAAATTAAAAGCAGTAAGGGGAAAAGGTCAAATAACATATGAAGGCAAACTTATCAGAATAACATCAGACTTTTCAACTCAAGAAGATCCTGGGCAGATGTCATACAGACCCTGAGAAAACACAAATGCCAGCCGAGGCTACTATATCCAGCAAAACTCTCAATCAACATACATGGAGAAACCAAGATATTCCATGACAAAAACCAAATTTATATAATATCTTTCCACAAATCCAACCCTACAAAGGATAAAGATGAAAACTCCAACACAGAAGGGAAACTACTTACCCTAGCAAAAGCAAGAAAGTAATCGAATTTCAACTAACCCAAAAGAAGATAGCCACATAAACATAATTGCACCTCTACGAACAAAAACAACAATAAACAAAAATCACTATTACTTAACATCAATGGACGCAGTGCTCCAATAAAAAGACATAGACTAACAGACTGGATACTTAAAGAGGATCTAGCATTTTGCTGCATGCAGAAAACACACCTCAGTGAGAAAGACAGACACAAGCTAACAGTAAAATCCTAGAAAACAATTTTCCAAGCAAATGGTCCCAAAAAACAAGCAGGAGGAGCCATTTTAATATCAAATAAAATTAACAATCAATAAAATAATCAATCAAAAGTTATTTTAAAAGATACGAAGGATACTTCATATTCATCAAAAGAAATCCACAAACATGAACTCTCAATCCTAAATATCTATGCTCCAAACGCAAGGGCACCTACATACATAAAAGAAAGCTTACTAAAGCTCAAAGTACACATTACACCTCACACAATAATAGTAGGAGATTTCAACACAGCACTCTCATCAATGGACAGATCATGGAAACAGAAACTAAACAGAGACATAGAGAAACTAACAGAAGTTATGAACCAAATGGATTTAACATATCTATAGAACATTTCATCCTAAAACAAAAGAATATACCTTCTTCTTAGTACCTCATACTTTCTCTAAAATTGGCCCTATAAATGTTTACAAAACAGGCCTTGACAAATACAAGGAGATTGAAATAATCCCATGCATCCTATCAGGTCACCCATGTACTAAGTCTGGTCTTCAATAACAACAAAAAGTACAGAAAGCCCACATGTACATGGAAGCTGAAAGATGCTCTACTCAATGATAACTCTGTCAAGGAAGAAATAAAGAAAGAAATTAAAGACTTTTTAGAATGTAATGAAAATGAAGGTACAACATAGCCAAACTTGTGGGACACAATGAAAGCAGTGCGAGAGGAAAACTCATAGCTCTGAGTACCTCCAGAAAGAAACTGGAGAGAGCATACATTAGCAAGTTGACAGTACACCTAAAAGTTCTAGAACAAAAGAAGCAAATAAACCCAAGACAGGTAGATATCAGGAAATAATCAAACTAGGAGCTGAAATCAACCAAGTAGAAACAAAAAGAAATATACAAAGAATCAACAAAACTAGGAGCTGGATCTTTGAGAAAATAAAAAGATAGATAAATCCTTATCCAGGCTAACCAGAAGGCACAGACAGTGTTACCAAATTAAGAAACTCAGAAATAAAATGGGAGACATAACAACAGAAGCTGAGTAAATTCAAAAAATTATCAGATCCTCCTTCAAAAGCCTCTACTCAACAAAACTGGAATATTTGGATGAAATGGACTATTTTCTAGACAGGTACCAGGTACCAAAGTTAAATCAGGACCACATAAACAATCTAAACAATCCAATAACTCCTAAAAAAAATAGAAGCAGTCATTAAAAGTCTCCCAGCCAAAAAAAAAAAATCAGGACTGGATGTGTACAGTGCAGAATTCTATCAGACCATCGTAGAAGACTTCATTACTCTCCAAAATATCCCACAAACTAGAAACAGAAGGAACACTAGCAATTCCTTCTACAAAGCCACAATTACTCTCATACCTAAACCATAGAAAGACTCAACAAAGAAAGAGAAGTTCAGACCAATTTCCGTTTTGAATATTGATGCAAAAATATTCAATAAAATTCTTGCAAACCGAATACAAGAACACATCAAAATGATGATCAATCATGATCAAGTAGGCTTCATCCCAGGGATGCAGAGATGGTTCAATATATGGAAATCCATCAACATAAGCCACAATATAAACAAACTCAAAGAAAAAAATGATATGATCATCTCATTAGATGGTGAAAAAGCAGTTAACAAAATTCAACACCCCTTCATGATAAAAGTCTTGGAAAGATCAGGAATTCAAGACCCATACCTAACCATAGTTAAAGCAATATACAGCAAACCTGTAGCGAACATTAAACTAAATGGAGAGAAACATGCAGCAATCCCACTAAAATCGGGGCCTAGACAAGACTACCCACTCTCTCTATCTATTCAATATAGTACTCGAAGTCCTAGCCAGAGCAATCAGACAGCAAAAGGAGGTGAAAGGGATAGAAATTGGAAGGGAAGAAGTCAAAATATCACTATTTTCAGATGATTTGATGGTATAGTTAAGTGACCCCAAAAGTTCCACCAGAGAACTCCTAAACCTGATAAAAACCTTCAGCAAAGTGGCTGGGTATAAAATTACCTCCAACAAATCAGTAGCTTCCTTTTACTCAAAGGATAAACAGGCTGAGAAAGAAATTAGGGAAAGAACACCCTTCACAATAGTCACAAATAATATGAAATACATTGGTGTGACCCTAACTATGCAAGTGAAAGATTTGTTTGACGAAAACATCAAGTGTCTGAAGAAAGGAATCAAAGGAGATCTCAGATGATGGAAAGACCTCCCATGCTCATGGATTAGAAGGATTAATATTGTAAAAATGGCCCTTGCAAAAGAAATCTACAGATTCAATGCAATCCACAACAAAATTTCAACTCAATTCTTCATAGAGTTAGAAAGAGCCATTTATGAATTCTTTTGGAATAACAAAAAGCCCAGGATAGCAAAAACTATCCTCCACGATAAAAGAATTTATGGGGAAATCACCATCCCTGACCTCATGCAGTATTACAGACTAATAGTCATAAAAACTGTATGGTATTGATACAGAGATAGGCAGGTAGATCAATGGAATAGAATTGAAGACCCAGAAATGTACCTGCACACCTATGGTCACTTGATTTTTGACAAAGGAGCTAAAATCATCCGGTGTGAAAAAAAGAGAGCATTTTCAACAAATGGTGCTGGTTCAAATGGAGATCAGCATTTAGAAGAATGCAGATTGATCCATTCGTATCACCCTATAGAAAGTTCAAGTCAAAGTAGATCAAGGACCTCTACATAAACCAGATATATTGAAACTAATAGAAGAAAAAGTGGGGAAGAGCCTCAAACACATGGGCACTGGGGAAATTTTCCTGAACAAAACACCAATGGCTTATGCTCTAAGATCAAGAATTGACAATTGGAACCTCATAAAATTTCAAAGCTTGTGTAAGGCAAAGGACACTGTCATTAGGACAAAATGGCAATCAACAGATTGGGAAAAGATCTTTACCAATCCTACATCTCATAGAGGGCTAATATCCAATATGTACAAAGAACTCAAAACGTTAGACTCCAAATTAAATAACCATATTAAAAATGGGGCAAAGTGGCAAACAAAGAATTCTCAACTGAGGAATATTGACCACCTGAGAAGTACCTAAAGAAGTGTTCAACATCCTAAGTCATCAGGGAAATACAAATCAAACAACCCTGAGATTCCACCTCATACCAGTCAGAATGGCTAAGGTCAAAAACTCAGGTGACAACAGATGCTGGTAAGGATGTGGAGAAAGAGGAACACTCCTCCATTGTTGGTTGGATTGCAAGCTGGTACAACCATTCTGGAAATCAATCTGACATTTCCCTGGAAAACTGGAAATAGTTCTACTTGAGGACCGAGCTATACTACTACTGGGCATATATCCAAAAGATGCCCCAACATATAAAAAAGACACGTGCTCCACTATGTTCATAGCAGCCTTATTTATAATATCCAGAAAATGGAAAGAAACCAGTTGTCCTTCAAAATAGGAATGGATACAGAAAATGTGGTACATTTACATAATGGAGTACTACTCAGCTATTAAAAACAATGACTTCATGAAATTCATGGGCAAGTGGATGGAACTAGAAAATATCATCCTGAGTGAGGTAACCCAATCACAAAAAACACACATGGTATACATTCACTGGTAAGTGGATATTAGCCCAAAAGCTCAGATTACCCAAGATACAATCAACAGACCATATGAAGCTCAAGAAGAAAGAAGACCAAAGTGTGGATGTTTCAGTCTTTGTTAGAAGGGGGAACCAAATACTCATGGGAGGAAATACAGAGACAAAATGTAGAGCAGAGACTGAAGGAAAGGCCATCCAGAGACTGCCCCACCTGGGGATCCAGCCCATATACATAGAGCCATCAAACCCAGGCAATACTGATGAAGCCAAGAAATGCATGCTGACAGGAGCCTGATACAGCTGTCTCTTGAGAGGCTCTGACAGAGCATGACAAATATAGAGGCAGATGCTGACAGCCAACCATTGAACTAAGAACAGAGTCCTCATTGGAGAAGGTTGTGAAAGGATTGAATGAGCTGAATGGATTTGCAACCCCATAAGAACAACAGTATCAACCAACCAGAACCCCCAGCAATTAAACCACCATCCAAAGAGTACACACGGACAGACATGTGTAGCAGATGATGGCCTTATTGGGCAACAATGGATGGAGAAGCCCTTGGTCCTGCCAATGCCCCAGTATTGGGGAATGTCAGGGTGAGGAGGTGGGAAGGCGTAGGTGGGTGGGTTGGGGAACACCCTCATAGAAGCATGGGGAGGGGGGATGGGATAGGGTATTTATGGATGGGAAACTAGGAAAGGGGATATCATTTGAAATGTAAATAAAAATATCTGATAAAAAAGAATCAAGGAAAAATGAATAAAACCAACTTAGAAGAAATGCACACTACCTTGACGGACTGAAAGTGCATAGCTGGTGAATGGTACATGGAAATGGAAATTGAAATAGAGCAAGAGTGATAGCCATAGTAAGGCAAAATAGAATTTATATTAAAAGCAATAAAAAGAAACTAGAACGTTCATTATATAATGATAAAGCGCTTAATTTATCAAGGAGAAATAAAAGTAAATACATAAATCTGCCTCTCTCTCTATACCTAAATCTCTCTCTCTCTCTATCTATCTATCATCTATCTATCTCTATAGCAAATAGTAATGACAAAAAGAAACTGGTAGAATTGAACACAATATCTGGGGACCATCACTTCTTTAGCAATGAACATCCAGACAGAAAAATCAACAGAAAAACATCAGAGTTAAATTATACCCTCTCCAACACTGAAGAACACATTTTTTCAACACAGGGAACATAATCCAGAAGAGATCAGATGGTAGGAGCCAAAGCAATACTCAACAATTTCTTAAACACTGAGGTATGCATTAGTTTGTACATAAAATCCCCCATACAGTGTTGTGGTGTGTGTGTGTGTGTGTGTGGGGGTTTTTGTGTGTGTGTGTGTGTGTATGTGTGTGTGTGTGTGTGTGTGTGTGTGTGTGTGTGTGTGTGTGTGTGTCTGTGTGTGTATGTCTGTGTGTGTGTGTGTGTGAGTATGTCTCTGTGTGTGTGAGTATGTGTGTGTGTGTGTGTCTGTGTGTGTGTGTGTGTGTGTGTGTGTGTGTGTGTGTGTGTGTGTGTGTGTTAGAAAGAGAGACTTAGGGAAAGGAGGTCCAAGGTAGGAATCACTGATTATATTAAGTATATTTCTGACTACAATGCAACAAATCTAGAACAAAGGAAAAACAGAAAATGTACAAATACATGTAAGGTAGACAACTTACTGAGAGAATGGCCAACCAATAACTGGCCCAATGTGAGACCCATCACATGCATAAGCACCAAGCCTTGATATTATTAACGATACTTTCGTTATTCTTGCAGAGAAGAGCCTAGCAAAACTGTCCTCTGAGAGGCTCTAACCAGCAGCTGACTCATATGGATGTAAACACCTACAGCTAAAGAATGGATGGTGCCCGTTCTTTGAAAAGAAATAGACATTCAATAGAAATTACTATTCAATCTAACAAAGTAAAGATTTATAGAAAAACATTATCACTCACATCAGAGTCCACAAAGCTATATGTCCACAAAGTTAATAATCTAGATAAATGAAAAAATTTCTTTCCTTATTTTTATTGGATATATTTCTTTATTTACATTTCAAATGTTATTCCATTTCTCAGTTTCCTGTCCCTAAGCCCCTTATCCCCTCCCCCATAAAGTGCCCCCCCATCTAACCCTCCCTACCGCCACCGCTCCTCCCCCAACATTCCCCTGCTCTAAGAACAAGAATTGACAAATGGGACTCCATAAAACTGCAAAGCTTCTGTAAGGCAAAGGACAAAAAATGTCTACATATACATACCTTAACAAGACTGAATCATAAAGAAACAGAAAGCCCAAATAGACTAGTCCCAAGTAATGCGACTGAGTTAGTAATGGAAAGTCACAATTAAAAGAAAGCCGAAGAGCAGCCACTGTCACAGCTGAATTCTGACAAATATCAAAGATATGATACTCATGCACTTTAATTTATTCCAAAACAAACAAAGGAGGAAGGGATTCTTTCAAATACATTTTAGAAGGCTAACTCCCAATATGAAAACCAAAACTCAGTATAGATGTGGTTCTCTAAAAAGATAAACCTTCCAGCTAGACAACTAAGGCCAGAGCCACCGATTTATGATTTAATTCATTGGAGATGTCTAAAATAGGCAAATTTATTGAAACACAGTGGGATAGCAATGAGATATAGAAGGTTGCAAGGTGATGGCTAAAGGGCATCAAGGTTTATGTACTTTGACGATATTGAAAATGTTCACAAACTAGAGTTTGGGGGTCAGTGAAATGGCTTAGTTAGGTAAAGTAGTCTAGTGGAATGAGAGAACTCCTCAAAGTTGTCCTCTGTCTTCCATGCATGCACCATGGCATGCTCACACGTGTGTGTGCACATCCAACACATAACACATACATGCAAATACATAACTGAAAATAATTGTGATGGTTAGATAACTATGAACACACTAAAGTTTTGATTAAATTATTTATTTAAAAATGGGTGAATTCTGTGGTATGTAAAAACTACCTCAATAAAACTTTTAACAACAAACAAAACTTGGGGTGCATATACATGATTCTTTGCTATCATTTGATAGAAGTCTTAGTGTTTTTTCCCTGTTGCTGTAAAGGCAACTTAAGGAGAAAGTGGCTTATTCTAGTCACAGTTCCAGTATATGTCCACCATTGCAGGGAAGTCAAGGCAGTAGGAATTTCCACAGTGAAAAGTAATATGCATGCTACTACATAATTCCATTGCCCCACTCAGAGTGTTGGGGATCCCAGTTAGGGAAGGGTGACACCCACAGTGGGTAGGTCTTTCCAATTCGATGCAAGCAGTCTTTCCAACTCAATAAAGTAAATCAAGGTAATGCCCTAGAGACAGGCTTAGAGATCCAACTTCCGAGTGATTCAAAAGTCTATCAAGTTGACAATGAACACTAACCATCACAAGGGGCTACCATATAGAAGCAGAGCCGTCTGCTTGGTGTGGTCCTAAGGAATGTGTGAAACAAGGCACAACAGAGCATCCAGTTCATATAGTATTTTGTGTAGTTTTTGCTAGCATGCCTAAGAAAAGGGGAAGATTTTGATTCATTTACATAAATGTTCAGTAATTGGAGACATTTAAAATTCAAATTTTTCATCTTCAAGTAGGGCGAACCCAATTATTGGTAGTTTCAAGATGTAAATAGTTGACCAGTTAAGAATGGAGTAGATGGGTATATGTAACAGATTATGTACATATATTGTATTAAAATTCATATTACAAAGTTTATCAAAACTTGTATCTATATTTTCCCCCATGTAGTAATTTCAACATTAGCCAAGATTCAATGAATACTTGCATATGTTCATATAAGTTGTAAATCACAATAATAATTTCTTGTAAAATAAAAAAAAACTTGATCTTGTGGTTTAGGCCATCTCTAATCTACACAAGTTGTCTCTGGATCAGTCATTTCATAAAGATTGATTGTGTGTTAAATCACACTTACTTTTTGTCTGCAGCTTTAAGGGTAACATGAATTTCATCAAGAAAAATATCCTACCCTGTACTTAAGACTAATAACAGTTAACAAATGCAAAGCACTGTGGATTGTGTCCTTTCTTTATACCAACTTCTGGCCTTTCCCCATATATGGAATATGTAGGCTGTTGATATTTATAAGTTGGTTCTAAAGCTCTAGAATGAACCACTTGGCTGGACATCTAAAATAGTTTGGCATAAAGCCATAAGAAACTGGCATTTGGTCATACTGCAATACTTCATTCTCTGTTGAGAACCTTAAGTTGAGATCATAAAGGGAAATCATTTGGCACTATGATCTAGACTTAAAACCTCATGGGGCAGCAGTCTCTTTTAAAAGTTCTTGAATTGCTCTCTATTGAGAGCATTCAAGTCCAGACACTATGAGAAATCTGGTTATGCATCTATCATGTTTTATAGTACTAATAGATAGTCTAATATTCTTGTAGGAAGCCTACCAATAGCACCTAAGGGATTAGAAAAGACCAACTAGCATCACATTCTTCCTGTACCAAATTGGTCAAGGGGAGTCAACATACGTAGCAGGTGCTTACTGACAACTTAGGCATGCAAAAATACTCTGTATCAAAATTTTTAAATGGAAACCATCCACAGCGAAATTGTACTCATGTTAACCTTGAGTTAGTTTCATGCCTTGGAACTGTGTTCTAATGTTTTGACACAGCCCTTTGCTTATTTCCAGTAATAAATCCCTGTGGAGAACGTCCAAGAAGGGCACTGCCTTAGATCATATTTCATGCTAGAGTGAAGATCTTCTCTACAGCTTATCTCCATGAGAGGCCAGCCAAAAAGAATGTTCTGCAGAATTTGTTGCTAGGCTAGTATTCTTTTCATATTAAATACATGCAATTTTTCAGATTTTAACTGATAAATTAAAAGATATAGATGTTAATGTTCAGCACAGGTATACATTATGTAACATTTATATCAGAATAGATATATTTAGCTCCTCAAACATTTACTACTTCTCTCTGTAAAAAGAAATCCCCAATGCTTTCTTGTAGGTATACGAAACATATAGCGCATAACTCATATACTCTTTCCCTACCGTGCAACTGTACCACAGAAGGCATCTCCGTGTATGAGTGTCAATTCTGGTATTTTCAGTGATTTGTAGGACTCTTCTTCAAGGGTTGGGGATAGAAACCAGGGCTGCTTGCACACATGCTAGTCAAGCACTCTAGTAGTGAACCACACTGTCAGCCCCTAGATATAAATACTCGCGAAAAATTATGCCTTTCTCACTTCGGTCCCAAACTATTTGTTTCCTTTTTATTAAAAACCTCAGTGAGTAGGGCACTCAGAGAACACTACTGAGAGGGAAAGATATGATTGTAATACCAGGCTTATTTTACCAATGATCATATTTCTGACCAAGCTCATCCCCTTTGTGCCAGATTGTGCTCTTTATTGCTCACACCATTCAAAATAGCCATGAGTGCCAATATTCATGAATTACTCAGGCTATCTTTATTGTATTTACTTTGTGTCCTACCCTCATAACCCACTCTCCACAAATCCCCGAAGCATTCCAATTGCTTTTCTTCCATTTCAAGAATCACAACTGTAGAGAAAGCAAACTCCAGCATGGTCTTATTATGGTTTAAAATGGGATTCTCATTACTTGGATCTAAGAAGTTGTCTTAAATCCAAGAATGGCCATGTCAGTTATTCAAAACTCTACTGGCTTTTAAACTGCTATATCACATTACATACCTCTAATATACTAAGCCTGTCACCCACAGAGTTATAAAAGCCTAAAACAAATTTACTTTTAATGACCTGTTTGAAATCAATTCATTCAATATTTAATAATCATGATAAAAATATAACATACAAGCAAAGAAGAAAATCTTTTCCAGAGTAGTCAACTTACTAATCTGAATATTATTAGCTTTATTAAATATGCACTGTCATAATTATTTTACATTCTTCTCATTCTGTATCACAAATGGAGGTAAATTGGGATTATACAACTTCCACTAAGTAAGCTGGGCAAATTTCTATGACTCGGTCAAGTATGTAAAAGCTGATGTTCTTCATACCTCTTCTGCCTCCAAACCCACAGGTGACAGGGTTTAAGAAAATGCCAACGATGAAAATGCCAACGATATTTGGTGAGAAGAGCCTGGAGTATAGGGTGAGGTGGCAATGGGAGAATACAGGATCTAAACATATTCTTTACAACTCCTGAGGCACCGATTGGCCACATCCCAATTCACCTAGTAGAATTATGGGCTATTTTTTTACATTTCTACTTTCACGATCTGAGATTTTTCAAGAGAACACCCTCAACGCTTGATAACCCTCTTCCCATCCTCCTCCTCCTCCTCCTCCTCCTCCTCCCCATCCTTCTCCCCACCCTCCTCCTCCTCCCCATCCTCCTCCTCCTCCTCCCCCACTTCTCCTCCTCCTCCCCCACTTCTCCTCCTCCCCATGCTCGACACAGAACGAAGGAGCACAACCATTCACAATTACACATGAGTAAGATTCTACAAGAACGCAGACTTTGCAGTTTAAAACCAGAGCTGTAAACAGAGCTATTGTTATAGCAACCTAGAATGAGAAGAACAACTAACACTTGTTGGGGATGCTGGGGAGTAAATAAAAATAATTTACGAAAGAATCGTAACAAAGTCCTACAGTATACCTTTAAGACACATTTCTCATAAACTTCAATAATGAAGGAGCTTGATCATACAGAACTTCTGTTACTGAAAACACAAATGTCTCAATTTCTTAATATAGTTTCTTTTCTTAGTCGCCAAAACTTAGGGCTGTTGTATAAAGGAAGGGAGAGAGAACGGGTTAAACTTTTCCTTTAGATTCAAATGTATTTTGACTTTACATATTTCTCAAAACTGTAGCTGAGTTACACTCTTTTTAGTCCTAAAAACAAAAGAACTTATTTTCTGAGTGCTGCAGGGGGGTCTTTGGCAATGCTTAAAAGCTTTAAGAAAAACTAGTTTGAACTCCCTAGGCAACCCAGTGAGGATAGATACAACAGTGAATTCTGGGAATGAATTTAAATGGTACAAAAAAGAGGAGGGTTTCTTCTGTTCATTGAAAACTGAAAGCCTACAAAGAAAGTGAGGAACGCCAAGGGAAGGAATGGGAATTTCAGGATGTGCATATCTTTTAGCAATTGAAAAGAACACGAAGAACTAGGATCCAGGCAACATAGGGCAGGTCAAGAAGTCATAATTATCACCATATAGATAAGCAGACAGAGATCTTTAAGTATATTACCATGTGTTTTTTTCATAATACTATAGACTTTGAAGCTGGGCTTTTTTAAAGCCACCAAGAACAAATAATAAGCATGAGCTCACATAATAATATAAGCAGAGGTAGCATGTCTGTGTACAGTCCACAGTGTATTTCTCATTCAAAGGCTTCCAAACTTTTAATGTTCTTTTAAGTAGTGAAATCATCTGGAAAGGGCATAACTTGTTCAAGGAAGACTTGTCAGAGGAAGAAATGGAACCAGGAAAGTAGTGAGTCATGAGTGTCTGAAGGGTGGAATAATCTAACAGAGGAACCTGAAAAGGTCTATGAGAGCTAAAATGCACACAAGTATCCATGATCTAAGCACTGTAGCTAGGAGCTCTTTCTTCTGATTAACTACACTTTAGTTTAGAAATCAAGCCAGAACTCAACAGCACCCAGTATGATGAGAAAAACAGTACTGATGAGAAATGCAGTGTAGCTCTCATTTAAATTTAATTGAGATCATAATTTGTAAATCACTTCTGAGAATAAGTCATTTTAGGCCATGTTTAAAATTTAAATTATCCATCAAAAGAAATGCAATTCCCTATATGTCAAAGGAGTCCCTGTTTGATTTGCCATTGATACAATCATCACTGATACCATCACCAAGGCTTTTCCAATTGCACTCCTAATAGTGTATCCAACAACTAAAATCCAATAAAAGAACGCATTCAGTTGAAACAGCCATCTTTCCAAGCTTATACGCCACATTTCTCTAGTGGCTACTGTGTTAGAAGGAGATGGGTCAGAATATTTTATCATCATAAATAGATTTCTCAGGTAGTACTGGGTTAACTATCAGAAGGATAAGGCTTATACAATGATAGAACCAAAACCCAAACTATCTCAATTGCAAGTTTAAATAGTGTTCATACCATAGAAAGTACAGATCTGCACTTAACATTTTATGTTTTACTTTGAAAGTGTTTATCACAAGTCAATTGTGCAGAAGAATAATTTGAGGGGTTTTATTAAATGGTTATTACTAAAAAAAAGTTAGGTCTGGATCCAGGAATGTGCATTTAAAACATGTTCTAGATAATGCAGTCACAGATAGTTCCTAAACTATATTTTAAATAAATGTTATGATTGTGCATCAAATTATTTCAGTTAACTTTAACAACTGATAAATGGATAAAGAAAATATGGTACTAATATACAATGGAATAGGGGTTGGGGATTTAGCTCAGTGGTAGAGCGTTTGCCTAGCAAGTGCAAGGCCCTGGGTTCGGTCCCCAGATCTGAAAAGAAAAGAAAAAAAATACAATGGAATATTATTCAGCCACAAAGAAGAAAAATGTTCTCATTTCCAATAATATGAATGAATAATGAATGGAATTTTTGTTAGTCATAAAAATCAAGACATAGAAAGACAAACACTGCACAATCTAATTTGTATGCACAATCTCATTTGTATGCCGATAATAATTTATTTAACTGAAGTTTAGAATGGAATGTTGGTTACAAAGGCTTCTCAGAAGAGCAGAGGAAGGGCAGAGTGGGTAGAGGTTGATCAGTGAATGCTAAGTTATAAGTAGAGATAAAGACACTTGGTGTATTATTTCATAATAAAGAAGTCAAAGACAACAGCTATGGGTTGTATATCTAAAATGTCTGGAAGGAAACAATTGATGGAGTTTTCACCATCAAGAAATGATAAATGAATTGGGCCTGGCGGCCAAACCTATAATCCCAACCCTTGGGAGGCTGACACAAGAAAATAATGAGGGGGAAATCACTCTGGACTACATAGAGAGTTACACACCAACCTGGACTATATTGCATCCCACTTTCCCCTCTGACCAAGTGAAAAGAAATGAGGTTTGTGGAGAAAGATATACTTAACCTAATTTGAACATTACAAAATATATGGATATGTTAACATTAATTTACATAGCACCCCATTAGTTGGTAACATTTTTGGTTTTTATGTACTAGTTTAGAAATAAATGTACGGGCAATGATGATGCACACCTTTAAAAATAAATGCAATTTAAATTTTAAAAGTTTTGCCTAACATAGTACCATGGAGAAAAATCTAATTATCATTATATATACATGTATGTGTATATGTATATGTGTATATATGTGTCCGTATTTGTCAGTTTCTATAAATATATAAATATATAAATATATATACTGATTTGTTTTCTTGAATATATACTATATAATATTTTATATATATATATATATAAAATAGACTTTCTATGTAAAATTACTAAGTGTTCTCCAAAAACATTGAAGGCACAGTGGATCTGTGCAAAGATTACGTATAGATAAGAAAAAAATAAAGCATTAGGAATAAATCTGTTGAACAGAATATTCTAGAATATCTGTGCAAAGTAGAAACATCTATCTACCCAAAATATCTACCTATACAACAGAGAGTCTGGACTCTGAAATGATTCTGGAACTTGAACTAGTAGGAGAGGAGGAAAACCTTGGTGCAGCTGCAGATGGCCTAATATTATATGTCAATGCTTACGTGTTAGACACTAGACTGTTCTAAAGATGGGTAAAAATACAGCTAATGGCTTCAAGAACTCAGTCTACCAGGGGAAGACAGAGCCAAGATAAGCATTATAATACAATAGCAGGTGTGATTTGAGCTGACTCCTAAGTGTCAAGTGATTGTAACATTGCTGGAGATGTGGAAAGGCGTCATTTAAATGTGGAGAACAGTGTGGAGGAAGCACAGGTGCTTTAAAATATGGAGTGTACCCAGCGGCCCAGAAAGAGAGAAAGAAATAGGGTATACATAGAGTTGGATGTGCCTAGAGATTGTCTGAAATGTCTCCTTGGTTAAAGAAAAATTATTTAGCAAAAAAATTGAGATGCAAAGTGATAGTATTAAGTATTATATACATCTATACACACACACACACACACACACACACCTATATATATATAATATCTGGACAGAATAGGTAGTGCGACAGGTAGAAGAAGCTGAGACGATTGCTATGATTGCTCACTTGACTGCATGGAAGAAAAATTAAACTCCTTGGCAATGGTTCTTGTTGCAAAAAAGCTAAATATTAAGAGAAAAACAGCAGAATATGAATGATTTTCTAAAACAAAGCTGAAAATCTGAAGAAACAAGCATCTGAAGAACAGTAACAGCATTTAGAAACTACTGGGAGTTCAGTGATCCTTTGTGACTCTGTCAATAAAGAGTATCTATGACAGGGATCAGAAAGAAAGTAAAAATGTTTTCAATGGTCTGGTGAGCAGATGGCTCTACACTGCCTAGGCCTTCTGGAGTCATGGGCAATTGAATACCAGCTTTTGACTGCACACTAGTGCACACAGCTTCTTCAGTGAAGTATACTTAGACTCTTCACAGATTGCATGTGGTTAACAACAAGCGCTCTGGGCCAAACTTTCCGTGAAAAAAATCTTGAGGCTATATAATATATGTGGTAGTGCCTACATGATAAAAAACCAGTACTTAAGAAGGAGGAAGCAGAAGGATTTAAGATCTTGGCTAGTCTGTGTTACATAGAAGATCTAAAACAGGTGTGAAGTACATAGTAAGACAACATCTCAAACAAGAGCAATTAAAAAAAAAAAAACAAAACAACAACTCACTTATGATGTCTAGTAATTTTAAGACCTGCTAAGCAGGTTACTTAAAAGACTGTACTGGGTTACGTTCAATTCAGTTGTTTGCCAAAGGAATCGCATGCAAGTCCCCAAACAACCCAGGAGTAAAAGAAAAGAAAAAAAATAGGTATGTGTCTCAGTTTTTTAAACATTGGAGTGGAAATATTACTATCTAGCTAATTCAAGTATTGTAAAGGTTTATTACTGGCCTCATACATATAATGAATTTATTTAAAACAATAACCTGATACACAGTAATCATTCAAAAATGTGTATGCATGAGTGGAGATCCCACAATTAACTGTACAGTGCACAGAAATCCTTTAAATTAAAAGGTACAAGTGCTATGTAACTAGGCTGTCATTAATCCTGTTTAGCATCCCAAGAATCATCAGTAGTATATATATGGTCCTGCATAAAGAGCATGCTTTGATTATTATTCATTTTTAAATTATTTTTACTTTTTTTTGGGGGGGGGATGTGCCCCATGGAAATAGGTGCAGGAATAGGTTCTCTCCTTCCATCATGTGAGTCCTAGGGATCAAACTCAAGTCACCAGGCCTGGTGACAAGCACCTTCACCTGGTGAGTCAGCTTGTCAGCCCTTGAGTATTATTCTTAATGAGTATATTAAGTCATTTTCTAAAAATTAGTAATTACAATCTGTAAGTATTCCCAGTGTTCTTCTTGAGTGAGCTAGGCCTGCACTTTAGTTCATTAAAACACACTTAACAAGCGTACTGAAGTAAGCCGGCACAACCAGCTGTACGATCCTGCAGAGCTGAAGTCACGAATCTGACTTTCGAGTTTTTCTGGGGCTCAGTGCAGGGACATGAATATTATACAGATCAAAGGTTCTTTTTCCTTCACCAATAAAAAAAAAATGTCGATTTCTTTTAAAAGCCTCCAATAAGCTCTTTTTTATTTAAATTCAGTGGGCTCATTTCCACAAAAAGGAATCAGTAGGTGTTGGGGGTAGGGAAAAGGGGTATTGTTCAGAGCTTCTAACTGCACAAGAGATTTTCCACTAAAAATCAAGTTTTTTTTAATATGGAGCTTCCAATTACATGCCTAAGATTTCCCAACTCTCCATTCTGTAATCTTGACCTAGTCCCCTAAATTTCCTCCTTTATAAACTACCAAATCTCATTTATATATTCCTCCTTTCCTTTAACCAACCAGGACAAAGATCAAGGACATAATCTTGGATGAAGATAAATTCTAACCACACAGTGACGGAAGCAATATAGTCATTGTCATCTTTGTATGCCATTTTTCTAAAAGTTGAATGACATGTCATAACAATAGTTGTCTTACATCTAATTCATTTTCTTTCCTGTCGTTTTGAGTAGCCTTGAGTAAGGGTCTCACTCTGTATTACCAGCTAACCTTGAACTTTTGGTGACCCTGTGCCCCTGCCCCTACCCCTGCCCCTGCCCCTGCCCCTGCCTCTGGGGTGCAGGGATTGCAAGTGTGTGCCACCTGGTCTGACTCATTTCCTTAATAACATTGCTGAATACTGTTAAATGTGGGAAAATTGTGTATGGCGTAAGTGCACAGTCATTTCCCTAGTACATGGGATCTTCAATAAGCTGATGTAAGAACAATCCCTTGAATAATGTCTCCTGAAAGGGTTTTAAAAGAAGTTTGATCAGAGAGCCATAGTATGAATTACTTAATGTTGGGTCCCTCTGCTGAATTTCTAACAAATCTTTAAACAGCATCATTCCCTTCTTTGGTGGTACACAAAGTATGACTGTTCACTGCAAAAAGCAAATTAAAAAGATAGGCAGACTGACACATGAGGAGTGAAGAATGCAGGAAGGAAGGGAGGAAGAAAGAGGAGAATGGCGGGAGGAAGAGAGAATGAGCTACATACATTATCTGTACGAAAAAATATATTCCAATTTTGAAATCGTTCATAGCCAGGATACACATTCACAGCCATTCACATTCACGTTCATAGACAGGACATTTAAAAATATACACACACTTATGAAAACCAAAAGCCCACTGAGCAAAATATTACAACAAATTATTTTTTAGATGGAAAAACATTTTACCTTAACCTTTAACTTAGGTAAGAATTTGATTCCTCAAAATTATAAATTTTTACTTTCATTTATATTGCTATATAATCCATCAAACACTAACTAGTGTGTGATCAAAACATAGATTATTTCTGTAAATAACTAAACATAGTTTTCCCAACTAGTTGCATATGTTCAATTTACTTGGGACCCATTATCTACAAGAGGTGTGTGGTATAAGAGAGAAAAAATAAACACAGGTTTTTTAATCACATGACTTAACCTGTGAGTTCAGGCTCTGGCACTGACTAGGTATAAGACCTTTATACTCTGATGCTCAGGCTGAGGCTAGCTGCTTATTCTCTGAGTCTCGGTTTTCTTACCTACAAAATACAGATCTCCTGGCCACTATTGCCACATAAGATTGTTAAGATCTTCAATTGAGAGTATGAGCTATTCATGATAGAAATGATTTACACATCCACTGTGACCCAACAGCTGTATTGCAAGTATAACTTTAACAGAATAAAACCCTTAAAGAATTAAACATATCAATTACTGACAGGCAAATAAAATGTTATCATTAAGGCCACCTGATTGAACTTGAGATGTTCATGTGCTCACTTCAGTGGAGACATGACAAAAGGATGTCACTGTGTCTTTTCATGTAAACAGTGTATTAGCAAAGAGAAGTGCTTCCCAGATGCAGTAATTCCAGGAGCATAACAAAGTCCAGTTTTCACTGCAGACACCTAGACCAGTATTACAACACACAAGAAACCTCTAGGTATTGAACAAAGTGATGTTTTCTGTGAGAATATATCTATTTAATTTATTAAAAAATGATAGAATAAAAAAATGGGACAAGTCTGGATTTAACCAGAGGAAGGAATTCAAGCTCAGCAGCTTGGCACATTAAAATGTACAGATAAGCTCTTTGGGAGTCATACCTACATTGGTATATGGAGAAAACATCTAGCAAGCACAACTTTCCAACACTTAGAGAAACAAACCAACTGATAGCCCTGGAAGGAAACCAAAGCCATAAATTCAAAGAAATGGGCTGCAGGGAGACTACACAAACCTGCTGTTGCTTTAATTGCAGACAATTCAATTCAGCAGCTGTTGGTCCAGGCACTAAGTCAGGTTCACTGTATGCTCTTCAATGCACCCTTGAAATACAGTCTCTCATTCCCTTTGCTACATCATCTGCATGCTGCCCAATTAATGAGGAGTGAAATCAAATGTCAACCACGCATCAAAACACAATATGATCTGTTAGCTTTTCAGCACGTGAGCACATTCTTTTAAGAATGAACCAAGAATGTAGGTGAAAGTCCTTGACAGTAAATGATATCCTAAGTTATCAAAAATCGTGGCAAGAGGAACTAAGTAAGCTTCTGCTCTGCTCAGTGGGAAAGTGAAACTTTCTCAAGGTTTCTTATTTGCTATATAGTAACCCTTTAAAGGAACAGGCATAAGTGTCTGACTAGAGCCCAAAAGTGCATTAGTATACACCAATATCTTTCTGAACGCTTAAGCAAATACTTAAAGGACCATTTTAGATCTGATGATATGTTACAATACTGTGTCATAGGAATGCATTTTTACCCTTGCTGTTTCCAGCACTTTTTGGTTTCTACCAGAATAAACAACAACAATACACGATATTCATCACCCTGAGTTCAATACTGAAAGGAAAATAAATTGACGTAAAAGATGTACCCTGGAATGCTCCCCATTAGAACTTTCCTCACTCTTAAGTACATGGAAATCCATACAACCAATTAACAAATACAGCAGCTTAAAACTCAAGAGAAAAGCAACATACTGAGAGTTTAAAAATTGCTTTTTTCCTTCTAAAACACTGTTTTGTGTGCAAACACTGTAGGCATTATCACATACTACCAGTTGCAGACGTAAGACTTGAGAAATTCAATACAAGAATACAGCAGAGTAGCATGCACAATTAAGAGATCGCGACTACCAATTTAACAGAAAACCCAGATTTCACACAACAATCTACCACACACATAGCTAGGGACAGGCGAGTTTTATGCAGCTTTTTTGTTTAGCTTATTAGAAGCCCATTTGTCTTTCAGTCCAAAAGAACAGGAAGCAAAAGAAAAGAAAGAAATTCACTTTGAAAGCACAGGGAAATTTCAGAGAAAATAAAACATACTATACCTGTATATTGTACCAGGAACATTGTGACACTCTTCAGGGAACTGTTTCACGTTGTATCCTGCCGGGAGTTATTCTCTCCCTGACCCTCTGTCCTCAAAAAGCTAAAACAACCTAAGCCCCCACTACACACTATCCCTAACCCACCCCCCATGGAGGGGGGAGAAAATCACTGCTGCTACAATTCTGCTCAGATCCGATGCTTCTGCTAAGCTCAGCTCCAGCCGAGCAACTGAGCTCTAGCGCCGGAGCACGGGGAGGTGGATTCTGATGCCAGTAGCACTTCTCCACTTCACTTACACAAAAGCAGGCAGTGGGAAATCCAGGAGCCTTGAAGACAAGGGCTGGAACTGCCTTTTATGAATTGCTATTACTGCATGTGTCACCATCCATCTCCAATGACGGACACTTATAGGCTGAATTGAGAGTGGAGGGGGTGGGGTGGGGGGAGGTTGGAGAGCAGGTGGAGAAGCAATTAGCAGTATGTTCATTGGAGAATTCATTCAGGATTTCATACATCAGTGCCTAAAGAAACAGCGTGCAGTTGACAAATCACAACTTTACCATTTGCATGCCTTAAAAGAAATCTTAGCTCGCAGCTCCAAACAAAATAACACTTACCCACACTTCAGGGTATAGACAGTCACCCCTCTACTTTCTTTTTCCTCTGGCTACCCTTGTTCCTGACAGATCAACACTCTGAATGGATATTTGCTCCTTTTCCCTAAAGAATTATATTTTAAAAGCTGACAGCACGGGAAGTATAAAGAAATTAAATTCTATTGAACATGGCATCTCTTAACAAAAACACAAGAGGCTAATTATTTTAAGCCAACTTTTCAACCTTACTCCCATTCTCCAGGTGCAGCATCCTCACCCATAATCAGACAACTTTTGTGCATCTGTTTAACACTGAAAACAATCTCTCTCCAAACAATTCATTTAAAACCAAGCTAAGAAAGCAAGGCTATTGCAGGACTCATGTGCTAAGTGACCTTAATCAGAAAATGCTTTGCTTTTGTTCATCTGCTAAAGTGAAGCACACTTCTTCAGACTGATTTTTTAAATGATCTATGAATAGAAACAGCAAGGAAGGACTTTCTTATGAAGAAAATGACACACTTCAAGGAACATCTAGGGGCGGGTTTCAGGGAAAGTAGGGATTCCATTTCTACAGCTTTGTGATATAGACAAGAAACAAAACTGCTCTGAGCCTAAGCTTCCTTACTTATAAGTTGGAGATGCCAGTAGGGAGCCGGACTGCTTTACCTATCCTAAGAAGCTCAGGAGATAATAGTTAAGGCTCTTCTGTAAACTGGAAAAGGACAGACACCTGAGTAAGGTGATTAGTGCACTAGGACCCAACTCCTGCTTAAATGCTCAAGTGAAGCACCGCTCTCACACAGGGTAAATAGGCAGAAAGGACTAATATAATTTTTTTTTAAAAAAAAGCACTGTTCGATTCTTCCAATTTTAAAGTTAGGATCATTGTTTGTTCTTAGGCGTCTTCAGAAAGGATTTGTCAAAAGAAATGTTGAAACTAACTATTGAAACATAAACGTCTCCTTTTGCTAACCCTTTCTATTTACCCGCCACATCCTCTATGCTCACTATGTAGGGAAAAGATTTAAGTTGGTTATGTCTAAATCCACAAGGTAAAAATCCAAAGTCATGCTTTCTAAGGCTACAAGTTGCCTTGACACTATATATACAGTGACCAGCTGGCTTAGACTGGGACGCAATTTTAGCACATGAAGTCCTGGGGTGGCCACACCTGGGGTACTAAATGATCCAGGCAATGTTTGGGGACCTCTGGTTCAGCCAAATCCCACATGTCCTGTTTTCCATCTGTATGGTGGTTACCCAAGTGTGTGTCTGTCCACATGAGACAAATGTGAAACGGCCAAAAAAAAAAAAAAAAAAGCAGAAATATCAGATGTCAGCTCATCTTGGCCCCCTCCAGTGCCATCTGTGACTTCAAACAAGTGTTTAGGCAATCCTTGCAATAAGAAAGAAAACTTTCTAATTGTTCTCTCAAATACCATTGTCATTGCTAAAAATGCCAGTAAAATATTTATCTGAAATCTATTTTAAATCAACGGGGAAAGTAGATAATATGAAACACAAAGGGTTACCTGACTAGTAGCTAAGACCAAAAGAGCCATTTAAGGGGAAAAGGGAAGGAGAGGCTAACAAGATGAGAGAGGAAACAGGCCAGCAGGGGGAGAAAGGAGAAGAGAGAATAAGTGACTTCTCTTTCTAATCACACACTTGCCGTATCATGGCAAATCTTTCCTGCTTCCCTTTGGAAGCACTGTGAGTGATACTTTTTATAACCAAAGCTGCAACCTCGCCTTCCAGCTGCTTATATGGATAAACAAGAGCCCACAACACTGGAGGTCCTAACGCCAGAGTTTGCTTTCTTCCGCTGGCGTACAGAAAGCCTAAAATGTCAAGTACAGATCCCCAGAGGCCCAGCTACAACCCTCTATCACAAGCTCACCTTAGTATGGCTGGCTGCAAAGAAAGGTACCAGCCCAACTATGGATTCCACAAAAGGCGGTTGCTGAAACTTTAAATTGGGCATGATAGGACTGAAATAATGGCTGTACTTTGGAATCAGGGTGTTCTATCTTTGGGTATTATAAAGAACTTATACAAATTCAAGTTTGAAATTCAAATCCCTCAAGTTCCTCAGAAGTGCCACACAAAGTAAAAGCAAAAGGACTAGAAAAATGATTTCTTTTGTCAGCACTATTCCTTCAGTCCAAATATAAGGGCCCTGTGTAAAAGACGACTGATAGACTATTCACAATGACAATAATGTGTGTTTCTGTGAGGTGGGGTGTGCAGCTCCTTCAACCCACATGAGCAAAAATGGAAAATCAAAGTATCCTGAGGAGACGAAATGCCAGTAACTACTGCAATGCTCATATTACCCTGACTTCAAATGTTAAAACCCAAGCATGAATGAGATCCTTGAGCTTCCCCTCAGCAGTCACTCCATATCACAAGTCACTGGTCACATAAATTAGGTCATTAACCATCTGGGATTCCAGGTGTATTTGTCAAAAACAAAAGTCCCAGTGGAAGATGTCACTGAATCAAGAATTTGAACCAAGCCATAAACTTCAACAGAAAGGAACAACATTAATTTGCTAAACCTTAAAATGAAAATTTAAGAATACAGTAAAGTAAGAAGTAATGAACTAATTTGAACCATGACTAACCTTCAGGTTTTTGGACTCCATCACATTTGACAAACCCTCATAGAACATACAGTTCAAGTTTCTGTAAAGGGCATACTGTAAGCACACTTAAAAACTTAAAAGCTCTCAAAGGGGGAAAGAATCAGGAGAACAGACTCTTCTGTTTTGTTCATTTTTATTTTTTTTAGCAGTTTGACCTTGTTCAAGTCACTTCCATTCTCCTAGCCTTGTCTTGCTGGCTTTGAAATGGCCTGTGCTAGTACTGTCAATATCTAGTGTAGTGAAAAAATTAAATGACATCGCAACTTGGCCCTGAGAGCTAAGAAGCACAGATACGCATCACAAGTCTCTCTTGCTCTCATTCGTCTCTTATACATTACATCCCAACTGAAGTTTCCCCTGTCTACTCTCCTTCCAGTCCCCACTCATCTCTCCTCTAGCCACTCCTCCTCCAGTTTCCCTTCAGAAAAGAGCCAGCTGCCCAGGGATATCAACCAAACATGGCATATCAACTTTTGATAAGACTAGGCACAAACCCTCATAACAAAGTTGGAGGAGGCAACCCAGCAGGAAAAAAGGGTCCCAAGAGCAGGCAAAAGAGTCAGGTAAAAGACTCATCCTGTTGGGAGTCGCATAAGAACACCAAGCTATACAACTTGTCAATACTCCCTCAGTGCCTATCCTTACCACAACTAGCTGTTGATACCTCCTATTTTACATAGCTTATTTTGAAATAGGTTTTACATAAGAGTTGGTAGCTTGTCTTGTTCAGACTCAAAAGAAAAAAAATACACCTCAACAGTCCTTTTTTAAAAAGATATTTGCTCGAAAAAAATGTTTTAGGGACACTTTGTGTAGAGGAATTTTAATCCAGTAACATAGCTGCTCTGGCAAGGGATCAGGTCCAAAAATGTTCTAGGCCTATGTGATCTGGCAGAAATTCAGTCACACTCTGGATTACAGTATAATCTGCTGGAATACAAACACTCCCTTAGTATACACCTTTAATCTTAAACAGTGAAGGTAAAGTTAGTTTGTGAAAGAAAGCAGCGGTATTTGAAATGATATCTAATCAATCCAACAGGGGCAGACAAAGTGAGGCATCAGAGAAAGATTTGACAGAGATGTCAGGAAATGGAAGGCTAGAGTGATGTTAAGTTCAAACAATGCAGTGGAGTTCAGTTTGTGCAGTTTGTACAGTGCAGTTCAGCAGAGGCAGTTAAAGTCAGAGAATCAGAAGGAGCTAGAAGATTAAAACAAATTGCCAAAATTACTTTGAGACCAGAGAAATTCAGGGAGAAGGCGAGAGAAGCCAGTTTGTATCAGTTAGCACGGAGAGAAGTTTGAGCAAAAACAGTTGAGTTGAACCAGCCAGCCAGAGTTCAGAAAGAACTAGAAAGGGTGAGCTTATTCAGCAGTCAGCCTCTGAGACAATTACATTTAGTCAATAAAAGTTACATTTACAACTTTGTCATTTTCAAGTGAAAGTTATAGTTGAACAGTGTGATTCTCCCAAAAAATATGAAAGGAGGGGAGTAATCTAAAATATGGTGATCATCTAGTATATACTAGACATGGCACAGTATTTCAAATAGTTGCATTAATCAGTCCACACAATACAATGTTGTTTAGGTATTATATACATTTCTAAGCAAGAAAACTGGCCACCTTATGTTAAATGAGAACTTAGTCAATCAACTACCATGAAAAGATTGAGATTTGAACTCAAGCAACCAGAATCCTTACTAAACCAACATCTTAATGATTAGGGCATACTTTCTAATTCAATCATACAACTGAAAATGCTTAATGAATAAATCACATGCTGAGCCACCAAGTAAAGGTAGAGTTCCTTGTATTTCTATTTGTCTTTTCTAACCTTTGTTTATTGTCTTTGTGTTCGCCCATGTGCACTTGTGTGCTTGCACATGAACATAAATATTACACACAGCACGCGTGGATCAAAAGGAGTGGTTCTCTCATTCTACTTTGTGAATTCCAGGGATTTAATTCAGCTCATCAGGATTGGCAGAAAGTATCTTAACCCATTAAGCCACCTCTCTGGTCCCTTGTTGTGCTGTTGTGGTTATTTGCTAATTGATGTTTTAAAATGCCATCAGATGATCTAATGTAATACTTGAGACTGTTAGGTTCTCTAGGTGGACAGACTTGAGCTTCATGAATTCTAACTTGTGTTTTGTTTTGTTTTGTTTGTGGGGGTTGAGGTGTCTGGCGAATGGAGAAAGAAGTGTGTTGTCAGATTTTTGTAAAGTGTTACTGATGTGATAGCAGCTAGCACAATACTTGACACAAAATTACTGCTCAATCAAAGCAGATTAGAGTTCTCTTTGTAACTTAAGTGATATGGCAAAAGAGGAAATGTTATGAGGAAAACAGAAACTAGGGTTACAGAGCTCAGGTGCTCTAAAGGATATAGCACAGATAGCCCAACCACGGTGTCCAAAATTAAGGTGCATTGGTTAATAAAGGAGAACGAAATATTAATTGGTGGTATTTAACAAGGAGACTTACCATGTGCTATACCAAGCAACAATTTTGTCTAGTTTCCTAGAACCACTGCTTCTAAAGAGAGAGCTAAGAAAATAGAGGTACTGCGGGGAGTACTTAGTGAACTGTAGCATCCTTCTTCCCAGAACACTTCAAGTCCTGAATGACTACCTCCCATTCCACTGTGACCTTCTAATACACTCCTTTCCCCCTCCCTTCCTCTGTGTATTCTGACTTTTAGCATTTCTTCCCCTGACCTAACGCTGTCTCTGTTCAACAACATCAAGTGGTATTTATGGACTACGTGCCTGGCACTGCACTAGATGAAACAGGAGGACATTTCAAAATTAGTCAAAGAAATACATGTTCCATTGAAAAGCAGACCTACAACATCCACGCAGATTAGAGTTTTGGCAGCATATAGCGAATACAGGTATAATTGGAGGGTTTGATTGATTTCAGAGCACAAAAACATTTCTTTATGCAGCTAATGATATGAATACTGAAGTATTTAGAGAAATTGTAGTTATGGTAAAACTTAGTTTGAAAGGCATAAGAGGATGAATAGGTGGCAATGCAGGTAATAAAAAGAAATACAGGGACTGGCAAAATGGCTTAGCCAGTGAAGGCACTTGCCACCAAATCTCATGAACTGAGTCTGATTTCCACAAGTTGTCTTCTAACCTGCATGTATATGCTATGGTATACACACATACATACCAACTGTCTGTCTGTCTGTCTGTCTGTCTGTCTGTCTCTCTCTCTCTCTCTCTCTCTCTGTCACACACACACGCGCACACACACACACACACAAACATACAAACACACACACACACAAAGACAGAGAGACAGACAGACCAACAGATAAAATATAAATTCAGAAATTAAGTACAATAACATGATTATTACCAGAGTGCTCATAATATAGTTTTTTTCAGCTTTTGTCTTACATTTGATATTTTTCATAATTAGAGGTTAAAGATAAAAAGTGTACCTGATTAAACTTCAAATTTCCAGAGGAAAATAGTCATACATTGTAAAAGCATAAGGCAATTAGGGCAAAATTGTAGTGAGAAATTTTGTTTCTTAGAAAAACACAGAAATATAAGAATGGGTTTTTGTGTTAATCCCAGATGTGGGATGTGGGTCTGCTTCAGATCGTCCATAGCAGCTAATGATGATTTGCCTTGTGTTCTAGCAGGAGTGTGATTTTGCCATCTGCAAAAAGTTCCTACAACTTGGTGACATCTCGAATTCTGGGGACTTTTCAGTGGATGCATAAATGCTATGACACAGAGAAGTGGGGCATTGTTGCTTAATTGTGGTTTGTAAACTAGTAGTGTACAAACACAAAACAAGAAGAAATTAGATATGCTGATGGCAAAGATCAAACTTGCCCCTAATCAGTAGGAAGCAGTCTAACAATAACGTCACGAATCCCTTTCCCCTCTATCCTTTTTCCTCTTTATTTAGTGTTAGGGGGTTGAAATGGGAGAAGAGGAGTGGAGATGGGTGGAAGTAAGAAGAACCCACGAAGTAGCCAAACATCAGGCTACACAAAATTAGTGATTCTGAATGAATTTTTCCATATTTAAAAGTGCTTAAAAGACTAGAGAGATGGCTTTTGTCAGGGGCCATAGCTTTGGCCAAAACTAGGAGGCTCATTGGGGCTTTCTACCTGCAGGACTATCTGAAAAATGTGAACTCCAAGTTAAAGGAGAGAGCCTGCCTCAGAGTAATACAGAGAGTAATACAAGACACCTGGAACCCTCCTCTGGCCTTCACATGCTCCCCAGTGTAAACACATATGTATGGCACACACACAAATACACATACATAGTACAAAGGTACAAGGCAGTTTGTTGAGCAGTGATCCATTTCATTCGGTACCTCAGTTGTCATTTTAAAATTTTATTCATTCCTTTATTGGATGGCTGGTTGATTTGCTGGCCACCGAACTCACTATAGAACCCAGGATGGCCTTAAAGTCATAGTCATGACCATGCCTCAATCTCCCAAATGTCAAAATCACAGAAATATGCCACATGCTGTTACAGTTACCATTTTCAGTGAGGCCTATAGTGATAGATATTAAAAAGAATGGCAGATGGGTGGAAGAATAACAATCATCAACCAATAGAAAGACCGTGGCTGCCCAGCTATGTTCAAGACACTATAGTAGATACTATTCTAAAACATTAGTCCTTGCCCACTGCAGGTTAACAATATAGATGAAGGAATGTCAAAGTGGTATCTGAAAAGGGTAACTGCCTGGACCAGAGTTCTGCTAAGAGAGAAGTATAACTATTGGAAACAGGCTGGAGCTAAATTGCAGACAATGCCAGGCTACAAAATCTGGCCTTCCTCCTAAGGACAACAAGAAGCTATTTATGGCTTCTGAGTCAGAGAAAGAAAATTAACTAAAACTCATTAGCTAAATAGTACATTTAGGCAAATGTACCTTCAACATGCACTTGGCTTATATCTATATACTTCTGTCCCTTATATTTTTCACATTTGGACTTGGCCCATAGAAGTTTCCAGCATTGTGGACACTGGTCACTTTCCAGGCAGACACTTCCTTACACATTTCAGTCTAATATCCCTTTCCCTCCTTGTGCCCTCAACTCGTCTGACCCAGCAAGCAGTAAACAAGATTCACATAATGTTTTTGAAATGAAGCCGTCGGGCTCTGAAACCGATTCCCTTTGTGGTAATCAAACCCCAATTGCTGCAAAGATCACTGATTTGAGGTAGGAAACTTGAATAATCAACTAAGTAATATATGAAGAGGCACAGGAAGGTAAGTCCTGTGTATATATAAGGCGACAAAATTACTCTCTGTACCCTGAAAGAATTACACTTCTGCTGGAGAGTGGTAGATAATTGTGAGAACACCTCTTTAAAGTTGCTAAATTTCAAAGTGGACTTTGTTTCTGTCTTTTTCCTATCCTCTAATCCAGTCATTTTACTCCCCTACTTAAAACTCTGTGCAGCCTCTCCCCGTGTGCCTACGAGACAATGACCACGCTTAGTCGCAATTTTATGAACTTACCACATTCCTCTTCTGAGTCCCTCTGACACATTCCCTGTAGAATACATACAGCATCATACCTTTACTACAACTCTCCAAGTTTACCCGAATGCCTTTTCATGTGCTGGTCTTTCTGCTATGGCCCTTGCTAGCCACTTCTTTATCGACCTAGAATATAGGCAACTCCCACTCACTCCTTCAGATCCAGCAAAGTCAAAGCTTTGATCTACAGATTGCCTGGACCCAGCAGTAATTCTTTCCCTGTGTTCCTAGGAAGCCTTGTATATACCTCACTTTTTGAGCACCCTTATATATATTGAGTATAATTATTTCTTTAAGTTCTAGCTCCCCTGCTAGACTGGGAGCTCATTAAGATTATATATAATTCCATATTATATTTTCAGTGCTTAGCATGAGGTTCGGAGCTTTGTAAGTGATCAAATGTTTATCAAATGAATGACCTTGAATATCAGAAGTTCCTTGATTTCAAAATTCAGCACCTTTAAAAAACTAAATTTTTGGTTAGCAGAGAAAGAAGTAGGTATGACTGGCATTTTCATACATAAATATTACACTTTGTTCTTTGCTCCTTAGCTGTGTTCCCTACCCCCTTTCTGGCCAGTCCTCTTCCTGATATCCCCAAATAGTTCGCTTTCTGCTTTCACGACACATTCATTTCACTGTCCCCGGCATCGCCCGCAAGACGAACATTAGAATACTATGTGGGCACTATATTTGTGAAGTGTGTCTGATGACGCAACTGAAGAAGAAACAGTAGGAGGAAATATCAAGAGGTCTTCCTGTGGAACTGTTTCTATCCCAGGAAATTCTTCCTGGCAGTTGTTGTTGCTAAAAAGAGCAGCTGGAGCAGATGAGAAGGGGCCTTACCAGGGAGTTCTCCATCTTTGTTTTTCACAGTATGCCACGGAAGCAAAACTGTTCATATAACATTCTCCATATAATGCTTCAGTTCCTCTGAATTACAGCCAAACTTTCATTTGTGATCTGCCTACAGATGCCTTTCGACAAGCCCTGTTAATGGATAGTCATTGAATGCTCTCCAATTTCTATTCTCACCTATCATTATTGTGCCAAGAACACTATTTTTAAGAGACCAGTAAACAAAACTTCACAAAGAGAAGGTAAACAGAGCTTTAAAAAAATCTTTGTTCATCAGACATCACCAGTGCACTTCACTGTGTCTCCATTTTACAATGTTATCAGTAAAGTGTTTAAAGAAGGAAAATTAAGGCCAGCTCAACATTAAACCTTGTAGGCAAGAAACAGAAAAACGAACTAAGTGGAAGATTATACATCTTCGAGTGTCTGATCAGTTGACTTCTAGTCAACATTGGGGCTGTTTCTTAAAAGTTGGTACACAGAAATGATCCTTTTCTTTAGACTAAACTGAAGTTCTTTGCTGAACTTAAAAGAGAAAAACAACTGAGTCTGTTTTGATCTTCAAAATGTCAAACTGGTAAACACTTCACTTTTTTTGTACATATAAATCTAAGGGCCAAGTCTCGCTTGAGGAAGATTTAAGAGACATAAAATTTGTCTGAGGTGTCTGCCAAATCTCTGCAGCAGAGACAGAAGCCCTGGAAAAGCTGACACAATCATAATTCTCACATCACCGGCAAGCTTGTGAGGGGCTGGAGCTGCAGAACCCCAGCCTTTCTTAGGTAATACTGTTTACAAACACACAAGTGCTTCATTTGCTTATCAGCTCTCTGGTAGCTTACTTCTGCCTAGTTATCCCACAGAGGGAAAAAGGGGGAAAGAAAAATGAACCCCTTCTGGCACACAGCCCAATGTTCAGCTGGGTAAATGTATACTTAGAAGATGGACTTGCTTGTTAAATGTTCTCTTTCTTTCCCTAACTCTTGAAGTTCGTTCACTAATATCTCTGTCTGTCTCTGTGTGTCTGTCTCTTTAAGTTCTCTCTCTCTCTCTCTCTCTCTCTCTCTCTCTCTCTCTCTCTCTCTCTCTCTCACACACACACACACACACACACACACACACACACACACACACACACACACACACACAAACTCCAAGACATCAAAATGATATTTACAGTATGCGGTGTAGAGCCTGGAACAATAATTCCATATAATAAAGCCTGCAATAATTCACGGAATAATTTGAAACCTTAACTGTAATTTTGATGTTGAACTGGAGAATTACAGAATCTTTTTTATTAGTATATAGGCATGTTAATTGTAAAACTAATGGGCTTAAAAGGGATATCATAGTCGATGCAAAGAAATATTATTTCATTTCCAGATGATTTACGCCCTAACTTCTGTCCTCTAAAGATCATCTATTTTTGCACAATGGTTATTATTCTGTAAGGAAAATGAAGGAGAAATCAGGCTGCAGGATACTAAGTGACTATATGACAACAAATATACTTTTGTAGAGAAAAATTTGATACCTGATATTCATGTAATTGTATGTCATTATAGTAATCCCCATATATATGTCTAAGATCACTTAACACAAGAATACAGTGCATGCATGGGCTATATTCTACAAATAGGATTAACTGTATAATCCAACCAACATCTTCCCCGGGGATACACTACGAAAAATGCATTCACATGGCATTAAAAAAGAAATTAACCAATGACATTGGCCCCATGGCATGCACTCCTTCTTGTATACTCAATTTTATCCTGATTTTCTCTAGCTTTCTATTAGCACCCCTGTTCCCAAAGACAGACTTCCAAGTCAGAGAGAAATGCAGAGAAATTGGAGCTGGTCCACTTCCCTTGCCTGAAGTATTGTGTAAGGAAAGGTTTCTGCACATTACATGATGCAAAGCAGTACATGTTAAAACCACGTCAGTTTTGGACTGTTCTTGCTATGCTATGATCACATATAACTTGCCCAAGGGAATGACAAAGACAGGTGATTACAGGAAAATGCAAAACACTAAGTCACCGCAGGGGGTTGATGGTTCTTCTTAACAAAGTTCCTTATTATAACTTTGCTTCTATCATTTATTTAAATTAATCTACCCTGTCTGTAAAATAGTAATATGTTTTTTTCTGAAACAGGGTTTTGCTGTGTAGCTCCAGCTGGTCTGGGACTTACTATATATAGATTAGGCTGTCCTCAAACTCATAATTTGTCTCTGCTAGCCAACTTTAATATAGTAATAACTATTGGATATTTAATTATGCTGTTCTGAGGGATAGAATGTGCCAGTAGTTTTGTTGTTATTATATAATCAATATCAACATTTAGTCAACTACAAACATTTCACATCTTCCTGACAGTAGTCTACAATCCCAAGAAAAAAATAAGTTATATGAAGTAAAATTGATGCTACTGGAGGTGATTTGCAAAGCTTTCATCAGCCAGCTAAAAAACTGTGGATATTATCCCAAGGATGGTGGGCAGCCTTTGAACTATTTATATAGTTCTGAGGCTGAATAGCATCAGATTTGTGATTTATAAAATATCTTTTATATGTAAAACAGATGGGAAGAAAGTTAGTCTAGAGCTAGTAGAAATCCAGTATTACAAAATTATTTCAAAATAATAAACAAATGTTTCTTTGTAAAATTAGGATAATAAATACATATAAGAGAAACAAGTATAAGTCATATGTAATCTTATCATTTGTGGCAAACCCCTATTTGTATATATTTAATAGTACAGCAATTTTTCTGTGTGTACATACACAGACTTATGTATGTGCCATGTGTAAGTTAAGTACACCTTTAAGTTGGCATATGTTATACTCCACTGGGAGTTGTATGGCCTGAAAAAGAAAACAAAAATGTCTAAAAAATTTAAAAGTCAAAGTATGAGAGTTTTAACTGCTAGGTTCAGTAAAAGGAACAAGTGCAGAAAACTGCTGTACCTGTCAATTTACATTTTCCATACTTTTTAATTTCCTGCATTACCAAGGTCCACAGTTGGATTCATGGGGATGTTTGTTACATTTTTGTCACACAATAACCACTTCTTAGATGTCTAATATTCCAGGTGCTCTTTCTAAGTGTACGGAGAGGAACAAGATGTGGTCCCTGCCCTCAGGAGCTTACAACCTACTGAGACAGAAAGACCCACAGAACGAACACTACAGTATGATCTGCTCCAGAAGAGAGGTAGGCAGTATAGGTCCCTCAGAGGGAGATCAAGAACCTTGCATTGTGTGTCTATTCGTGCATATGTGGATTGTTTAATGGGAAGGCTACACAGAGATGGTCATATTTCAATTGAATTTTGAAGGGTCTCAGTAACACTCAGTGAGGCAAGAGGGGTGCTTTTGTATAATCCAAATCCACTCTCCTGAAGAGTGACCATTCCCCTGACTGTTACCTTAATGTATGAAATAGCATGCTCTGGCAATATTATGCCCAACATAAAAGATAAAGGACAAGCGAGTAGCAACACGAATAGGATAATATTTACATGTACAATTCCTACTAATTCTAGCTAATAAGTGTAAGTATCTCTTAAGTCTGTTTCCTCCTCTCCCACTCACTACTTATCTCTCCGAAGGAGAACACCCTCCTCGTACACTGATCAAGCCTCCCTCCAGTGAAAGTGTGCTAGTGATTCTCCTTTGCTAAAAATGTTGTTATTTTCTATTGCCTACTAGATTTCTTGCGTCTAATTATATGAGGTTATAACTTGGTGATATAGAATATATTCATACTCTTACTTACTTAGTATTTGTCCTTAGATCAACTCAAGACTAATATAGTTTCTACTTTATTAAATCAAGTCCTATGTTACCTTAGGTTTGATGAACTAATCCAGATTTTTTTTATCAGATACATTCAAATATGCAACGAATGAAACTTGGAAGTGTATGCGGAAGCACAAAATAACTACCACTGGTCCATGCCCCCCATTTTGAGAGCCAATGGGCCTGGGAAAACACATTCATATTTCATAGCATTACAGCTGATTCTTCAAAAAATCACCCTCAAAGTGCTGTAGCATACTTTGGTTGAACCTTCCTTATCCTAGACCATCTATACCAAGCTGTGACAAACTGATCATATTGAAAAAAACTTATTCTACTCTTATATAGACACATGTCTTTCACACAGTGATTCCCTTATCTCCAAGGACTGCTGTCTACCCTTCTTTGCCTGGCAAACTCTTTACCTTTCAAGGCCTCGATGTCATGTCACCTCCTTACCAAAGACATCTCCATAACCCTCTCCTCTGATTAGCCACTCTTTCCTCTACCATGACACAAAGCTTTGTACCTGTTTCTGTTCTCCTACAACTTTCTACTCTATGGATCACCTAGCTCTCCTAAACCCAGTGACCGTTCAGGTCGTGTATTTGATTGTATTCTTCTTGTATTTCGGGTGTGGTCAGGTCCCAGAGGGTATCTAGTAAGCTGGGTCCCTTTCAAAGAACAGAAATGAAATAAATCCCAAAGAATTGTCTAGATCCAAATGGTTTAAAGGTAGGACATAGTTTCTGTATGGAATCATCTAATTAAGAAAAAGATACATTGGATATAATTTTAGCAGACATAATCAACTATGGCTATAATAGTTAAGCTAATTTGGTATCGGCAACTACTTTATAGCAGACACACTCTGATACAAAAATCCAAAGGACTCATTTGGGTTTCTTCCAGGATAAACAATTGTACCTTAAAGCAATCTTTTCCTTGCCACAGTTGGAAAATCAAGAACAAAAATGTACATCAGAACCAGGAAACCATGCGGGAAAGAGCATGGGTTTTCAAGTCAGAAGTCTGTACACTAAAACTCCACCTCGATGACCTCCAATCTATTTGTCCTCAAATATTTGCTTAAAATATCCATTTTAGTTTCTTCTTCTAGAGAAATAATGGAAATGATAGTACATAGGAGACTCTCAGACAATGTAGCAAAGTGTTTATGATACTTGGGACATTATGTGGGCTCAATAAGTAGGAGTCATTATTGTCATCTAATCAGATGATTACAATTCAGGTATCTGCTACAGGAGGACAGCAAACTCATTTCTCAAGAAACTATGTTTGTGGCGATTTTGCTTTCTAATTGAAGAATACACATTGTGGCAAAGATTAGCCACAAACAAAACATCTACAAGACAAAAGTTTCTCCTTATATTTAAATTAAACTCACACCTGGAACACACCACCACACTTCTTTGTGTTCTCCAAGAATTGATCTCAAATCAGGTTCCCCTAGGATGAAAAGGAAAATGACCCAGTCTTAATTTTTTGTCTTTAATTTTATTCAATACAGAATAAAATCCAAACTTTGTATCTTCTTCAACCTGTCATGTTACTATGATCTCCCAATATTATCCTAGTATTATCTCCCAATATAGTCCTCCCTTATATAACGACAGGCACCTCTGTCATACACTCCTCCCTTTTCTACCCACTACTTCTTAATCTCCAAGTCCTGCATCATCAGGAAGCATTTTCTTCCTCCGTTGCTCCTTTTGAATCTCCTTTATTCAACTGAAGCCCAAATTAAAGGTATCAACAAAGCACACCAGACTACTTTTCTGAACTCTTGTTCTAAGGGAAGAGGACGTTTCAGCACACGTTTGTAATACACAATAACTAATGCAATGTGTTTCCCACTCTATACTGTGTTTCTTAGATGGTGTGCCCACTACGTGTCTATCAATATTGGTGTTGGACTTTGCTGGAAGCTCTTAAAATGCTCCAGGTGTTTAAATGGTCCAATTTGCCTTCTATTCCCACCAGAACACTGTCCTGAACCTTACTTATGTATTTCTCAAAAGTAAGATTCCTTTTTTTCTGTTTCCTATCCCTTCTGGAAATTGAAGAACACCTTTTCCACTCCAATGACTAGTTGAAAAGGACAGTAAAAGAGAAATGAGTCGATTTAAAAGAAAGAAAATAGAAAGAAGGAAAGAAAGGAGAGAGGGAGGGAGGGAGGAAGGAAAGAAACTTCATTATCAGGAAGCAGAAATGGAAAGTGACAGAAAATCAAGCCCTAGGTACAGCAAGGAATTTCCACTCACCCAGAGGGAACAGGGGTGCAGGGTGGGGTGGGCTGGGGTGTGCTTCTGTGTATGTGTACTTGCAGTGGTAGGTGCTCAGACCTGAACAACAAATTGAGAAGAGAGAGAGGAAAAAACAGAGCACCCAACTCCTGAATGAAGGAGAATCCAGATGCCACTTACTGGAGATTCTCTCATTCTGTGAAGGAGCACATGCTGGGGCGGGGGGGGGGGGTCGGGGGGGGGACAGTGGTGATCGGAAATAAAACAAAAGAGTTGGGAAAGTGGCGTGCTTGTGTTCTGGATGCTCAGGCAACTGGTGCCCACTCCCTAACTCCCAGTCACAACACCCCCACCCCTGAAGAAGAGGGCTGGGCGGAGTTAGGCGCCAAAGACGGTGGCCCCGGAAGCACCCTCCTCCCTAGACCCCCTCGGTCCCACAGTCCCCAGCCACTGCCACTCAGGCTTTCTGCCTGTGACCTCAGCTCCCTGGCTACCGAAGGCTACTCCTTAAACAGCCGCGGAAAATCGGGCCGGCTCGGAAGTTCCTGGACCCGGAGTGCGCTCAGAGTGCTGCGTGCCCCACAACTGTCTTCCCAACTGTGCACATTCTATTAGATGGCCTAGGCCAGGCAATGGGCCCAATAGCTGAACTCTAATCTACAGGGTGACTATTGAGGCCTCGCCCATTGGCTACAGCATTAGGAAAATGCGGAGGCCTAAGAGTGTGTCCTCATGGGAAATGTAGTTTAAAGTCACTGGAGACTTTTCTTCCGCCGAACTATCCAATATTTACTCTGGTTGAGTTACTCAGGGGACGCTAGAGGATTCTGGGAGATGAAGTCAGAATACTTTCTTCTAGATACCCACAATTCCTCTCACACCAAGCTTCCGAAAAATTCCCCGAGTTCAAATACCGGAGAGTATTATGGGTATTGTAGTTTAGTGTGCAAGGCTCCTCAAACAAGTTTAGGATAAAGAGCTTGCAGAGGCAGATTAATGTTCTAGACTCTTGAATACTATTAAAAATATTTATGTTTTCAGAAAGCACGTTTACATTGACATAATTTGACATTTTCACTTGAAGTCTGAGTACGGTTATTTTTTTTTCTAGGCAGAATGTTGCTATCTAGCGCAGAACTGCCATTAAGTTAAGAATCCTATTGCCTAAGTCTCTTGAGATACATAATTAAACACATGTGCTATCAACACACACACACACACACACACACACACACACACACACACACACACACACAATTTCTGTTCTGTTAAGATTAAAATTTTAATTAAAAACGTACCTTTGCCTTTTATAAGAGTCATTAGAAAACTAGATACTTTTAATTAGGAATCAGATTTTTCCTTAGAACTTGTCATACTTAAATGTAGAAATGTGATGTAGAAGATCCTAAAAGAAACCTATCTATTAAACAAATAGGCAGTGAAGCTGTATTCTTGCAATGAAGATCAATGGGGCTGTGCCATATTCTGGTATAATGATATAGCTCATAACAGATAAACAATGCAACTGCAATAGAAAGTAACTTTATATATCTTTAAGAAAACAACTTTTAAGTAAAACTATGTGAAAAGAGACCAGTAAATAAATGGACGGATAAACACTGATAAACCTAACTTCATAAAAGACGCATTAGGTCTAAAAGCACATACTAATACCAACACATCTAAAGTGAGTGAATTCAATACCCCACTCCAACCAGTAGGCAGGTCATCTGGATGAAAAATAAAGAGAAATTCTGGAGCTTAAACAACATCAAAAATCAAATAGTCTAAACAGACATCTACAGAAAATTACATTCAGACACCAAAGAGTGCATATTCTTCTCATCGGTCCATGGAAATTTCTCCAAAATTAGCCTATTAGAACACAAATCACGGCTGAAAAAAAAAAAAAACAAAGAAAAGAAAATTTTTCTTGAACTACAGTGGAATAAAGCTGGATATCAACAGCAATTAAAAAACTATAGGAAATACACAAACACAAAGAAACAAAACACACTGCTGGATGATAAGTGGGTCAAAAAGCTCAAGAAGAAAATTCTTAGAATTGATAGAAAATGAAAACACAGCACATCAAAATAAATAGCACACAATGAGGCCTGGGCTAAGGGGAAGGTTTATAGCACTAAATGCCTACATTCAAAGCAACAGAAAACTGAGAGCTAGGTGTGGTGGTGCCCATCTTTCCTGGTGCTAAGGATGTTGAGGCAGGCAAGGCTCTATGAATTCAAGGTTTGACTGGTTTACATAATGAGTTCTAAGCCAGCCAAGGATACATAGTGAGACCATGTTTCAAAACAAGCAAACAAAACTTGATGGATTGTAAATTAATCAAAAGAGAGAGAAAGACGATCCAAATTAACAAAATTAGAGATGAAAGGGAAGATAATTACAGCAGACAGTGAAGAAATTCAGAGAATCATTACAAGTTCATATTACACTAAAAGTAAAAATCTAAAAGAAGTGGATAAACTTCTAGATACATATGACTTACCAAACTTGAGCTAAGATGAAGTAATATAAAAAGACACACAGCAACCAATGAGATATAAGCAGGAGTAATAAATCTCCCAGCTAAAAAATTCCTAAGACCAGATGGACCCAGCATATAATACTCCTGTCCATTGAAGAAGAACTAATATCCATACTCCTACCATCATTCCATAAAATAGGAAAGAAAGAACGTTTTCAAATTGTTATTTTTATAAAATCAGTATTACCCTTATACTAAAAATGGATAAATAAACCCAGACCAATATCCCTGTTGAACATAGTTGAAAATACTCAGTAAAATATTTAGATAACTGCCCAGCAAAATGTTATACAAAAATACAATCAGGTGTGTGCTCAGTGATCCACTAGTTATACCTCATTTGTCTCTTTATATTGCTTACATCGTCTTAGCTCAAGTTTGGTAAGTCATATGTATCTAGAAGTTTATTCATTATTTTAGATTTTTCTTTTTAGGGGAATATGAATTTGTAAAATTCAAGAACATATCAAAAGGTTCATCCACTACCACCCAGCTGGCCTCATCCCAGTGATACAGAGAGGTTGTAACATATGTGAATCAGTAAATGTAACCCATAACCTAAGTAGATGCATGGGTAGTAACCACATAATTTTCTGATTAGAAACAGAAAAGGCTTCTGATAAAATCCAACATCCCTTCATGATAAAATTCTTGGTGTACCAAGCACAGTCAATACTATGCTAAAAAAAAAACTCAAATTATTTCCACGAAAATTATTTAACAGACAAGGATGTCAACTTTTCTCTTCTCCATTCATATAGTGCTTGAAGTCTTAGATAAAGCAGTAAGACAAAAGAGGGGTATAAAGGGGATACAAACAAGACAATGTATTAATTAGGGTCTTATAAAGGAACAAGAACAATGGGTATATGTGTATGTATATGTTTGTGAGTGTATATGTGTATATGTGTGTGTGTAGTGTGTGTATATATATACATACATACTTGTATGTTTTATGTGTATATATGGATATATGCATATACTACTTATCTTGAGTATGTATATATATAAATTTCCTGCATGGCTTATTAAAGCATGTGGGTATACATATGTAGAAAGCCTATACGCTGATTCATACTGTTAGGATACTTTTTGACACACTGTTTTTATAGTAAGGCAAATCTATGAAGTGGTGGCCCATTTCTGAAATATTGGTAAATAATGCTGGATGGATTCAGAGAGTAGTTAATAGGAAAACTTTTGCACTTTCTACAGAGACAGTGTAGACCTCATCAGGTTACAGTGAGATTCAGGTTTATATGTGAATGTTTAACTTAAGACTTGTATCAGGGTAAGTTGGTCTGTAGCTATATTTACAGGCCATTGTGGATATATGGTAGTGGGCCATCAAGCAAATGTTACTAATGAACAGAGTTATAGTTCTAGTCAATGGTCCAATATGAAGCTTTGATCAGTGTAAAAACTCATACTGAGGTGGACAGTAATCCAGAATGGACTGGATTATACCTCACTGGAAGCACAATGTGTAAGAACCCTGGTTATAAGGTTGCCACCAGGGCTGTCTCTGGACCATCCATGTACAGACCACAGCAAATATGTCTTCACTTTTATTTCTAGAATTGAGACTTAATAAAAGCCAGAGTTATCTCTGTTTGGAGTTCAAACTTATAGTGATTCTGCTGCCTAGAGAAAGGTTATACAGGAACATAAATACAGTGTATATTCAGTGATCCATTCATCAAGTAAAGTGTCAATCAATGTCAACAATAGAGATCATGCTTGATCCATAATTAGATATTAGTCTATATTCAATGACTAGGTTCATCCAGTGTCTCATATCCAGTATGGTGTCATGTTAGGACATGATCTGTGGTGTAGCTTTGTGCTACATTACAATAAAATATTTAAGACAACATAGTCATGGTTTAGTTAGCTCATAGTTTTGGCAGATTAATTCTAAAATCAAACAGTATTATTGATTAAAACTTTCTGGCAAATACACTGCATACAAATGGTTGGACTCTTAATGAACTGGGAATTTACATTCCAAACCAGGAAACAGAGAGAAGATGAACAATGTTCCATGATCCCTTCTAAGGTCAGACCTCACCAAGAACCTCTCATAATGCTTCAACTGCCAATACTGTCACTTTGGGGAAATCACATCTTTACATTTGGACATTTAGATAAATGGCAAATTACACCAGAGCCAAAGGAGTGCCCTGGAGTTTTAAAACCATATCTAATATTTTATCTATGGACAGCATGCATTGTGGTCAGGATTTCAACTGTGAATATGAATAGGAATGGAAGGTGAATATTTGGCTGAGTTCAATTTGTGATTTCTGAATTTAGTCAATGTTAGATTTTTACCTCCATTAGGGTTGTGTTTCAGTGGCTAGTATTGGTCTTCATTCAGTGGACAAAATATGACTCTGTAACTTTGATCTTTGTTATTATTTCAATTTTGTCTCTAAGTTTGTTTCTTTTTCTGTTGCTCTGATAAAATATTCTGATAAAAGCAACTCAAAGGAGAAAGGATTTGTTTTGGCTCACCGTTCAAGGTATAGTCCATTATGATAGCTGAAGTCAAGACGTCAGCAGCTCAAAGCAACCGATCCTATCACATTAACAACAGGAAGCAGAGGTAAGTGCATGCTTCTCAGCCCCCTTCCTCCACTTATATATACTACAAAATCCTACCCAGGGAATCCTGCCACCTATGGTGGACAGGTCTTCCCACCTCACTAACATAATCAAGATACTCCCTCAAAGCAAGCCTAGAAATCCATTCTGTCAACTTGACAACTCCAACCATCCCAGACCTGTAAAATCCGAAGGTAGAGGTTCAACTTTGACCTTTTCTAGAGTGTCTGTTTACTGAGTGCTAGAGGCTATGCTATTTATTTAAACTTTCTCAAAAATTAAGGGGTTAGCAATAGTTAGGGTAAGGTTTAAGGAGACTTTTAAAGCTAAAGGTGTCAGAACTTTTTATCAGAACATGTCAGTCTGTGGAAAAGGCTGGAATAAGAATTTAAAACTCACAGGATCCAGCTTGAATTCAAGTTAAGAAGCTTCACCATCATCAGGCTTTGGGGATCAGCCTACTCACTTGATTGGAACCCAAAATGTCCATGCCCTGTTGTCTGTTGGAAACAGAGACTTTTATGAGTATAGTGCCTGAACTCAGTTTGTGGCCACAAATAAGGTGAACTTTATTTATTGGCTTAAAACTCTATGGTTAATAGTAGTCAGTCTTGACCACTTCAGTACTGTGAAGCAGGTTTTGATTTAGCCCAGTAGTGTTAGGAATCACTGTCTAGCCATGATTGGAGGTTAGGTTTTAGGTTTCTAACTGTGGTCATGGTTTAAAGGGTCAGTGCTCTGGATGTGACCAGTGATAGCATTCAGTTCTTCACTTTGGTAAATTTAGTCTGTGCTTAGATACAGATTTTAATATGTTGGTGGATTTCAGTGTAAGAATATGAGATATGTTTGCTTTATCTTTGTCATGTTTGTCCTTAATTTACATTTAAAATTTTGCTTCAGGTCCCATCCCAGTTCTAGCAAGCAGTTTAGATTCTGCTATTAGAAAATTTTACTATGTCTAGGGTCAAGTTTAAATCTGTGGTTTGTTGGAGTTTGGATCCATTTTGGCAGTAATATTTAGCCAGAAATACAGTTCACTTTATCACTTTATCTTTAAGATATAAGATCGCTCATTAGCTATTTGGCTGATTGTGTGTGTGTGTGTGTGTGTGTGTGTGCGTGCGTGTGTGTACGTGTGTGTGTCTGTCTGTCTGTCTGTCTGGGATAGGGGGTAGATTTACTTTCAGTTTCTAAACTTAGGTTAGATAAGCTTATAAATTCAGTCTATGATAAGAATTACAGATTCACTCTGTGATACACATTTGAGATCTTATCTAAGACCAGCTTGAGACTTTAATATTTAGGAATTAAATCAGTGCCCAGTGATAGGCCTCAGTCTATCCTAAGTAAATTATTCCATGGTCAGATTTATTAGCCCAATCCTAGCTAGGAATTTGAATTTTGTCTTTAAATAAGGTTAACTCTCAGTCTGTGGCCATAGTCGAGCTTCTGTTTGTCAGTTTAAGGCATCTCCGTAGTCTGGATAAACCTTTCGTTTTATAGAAGATTGGGTTACACTTCTTGGCCACAATCACAGCAGTCTTAGGCCAAGTTTAGAGTTTGTTTTCTGTACATGTTTTCGTCTCTGTCTGAGTCCAAGTTTAGTAGTCATTCTCTTGCCAATGTTGGAGTTATGTTCTGGTTAGTGCTAAGTCTGTGGAAATTGTAGCTGGTTTAGTTTCCAAGATCAGATCTCAGGTTGTGACTGAGTTAGAAAGTCAGTCTGTGCTGAAGGTAATAGTTCACAGTACCACGTTGATCCCTAGTGTATGTGTGTGTGTGTGTGTGTGTGTGTGTGTGTGTATGTGTGTGTGTGTGTGTGTGTGTGTGTGTGTGTGTGTGTGTGTGTGTGTGTGTGTGTGTGTGTGTGTGCTTGTGTGAAATATTAACTATATTCAGGGGTAGGTCAATCTGTAGCTTAAGCTAGTCATTCAGACTGGAGGCAAGTTTAGGGGATGTGTCTGATACTACATTGGATTCTCATTTAGGGCTCATGGATAGAATACAATAGGGGCAGAGCATGGGATATTTTTTCTGGACCAGCTATAGGTATTTATAATTAGGCCACAATTCAAAAGGGGGTATGTAATTAGATCTAGCGACTCAATTTTCTCAGGGTTAAGAATTCAGAGTGTGACCAGAAAGAGATTAGTTTATGGCTAGAGTTAAGGACTCTATCTTTGGCAGGGTCAAGAGATTGGTCCCAAATTAAGCTAAATGTCTAAATCCAGAGTTAGACGTCTACATATAGAACACAGGCCAGATGTGGGCCCGCCCCCAATGGGTGCCCCCCCATCAGTCACTAATTAAGACAATGCTGTGGGGGCTTGTCTGCAGCCTGATCTTACGAAGGCATCTTCTTACATTGCCTTTAGCTTGTACCAAGCTGGCACAGACGATCCACCACAGCACGCCTGCCTCTTTTCTTTCGTGTTTGATTGTTCTTGTGTGAGATGAGATGTCATGGCTCAACCAGGCTAGACTTGAAATCATAAGCCTCTTGTCTTGGCTCCCAAGTGCCCTGGTTACATGTGCATAACCCACTCTCCTGGCTCGTATTGTCACTCTCATTCTCACATTGTAGCTTCATGACATTTATGTGAGTGGTATTATGTCCACTGTACAAATAAGAAAACCCACTAATCTCGTTAAGAAGCTTGAAGGGGTTGATATAGGACCAGACTGAAAATCCAGTGTTATTCAGACTCCAAACCTCTATGTCTTTGTAGGACATCATTCCATCTGTATTATATATGTGAGACTGACATCTTACTTTGACTTTATTGTGTGTTATTTTATTTTCACAACTCTGAAAAAGTAGTCTGTGTTATTATTATCTTCTTTATTCAACTGGGGAAACATGTTCAGAGAGGAAGTATTTGTAATGTCACACAGCTTATGAGTGGCAAAGCAAAAATTAAAACCTAAAGAGAACAAACTCTCTGTTGAAGCCTCTTTTAAAATTTATCACCAGGAATTATCTTTGATAGACGTCAGGACTCGATGCAGAGTGAAGCAGAGACGACTTCAGTGGTAAGCAACCTTGTGTCATCCGCCGCAGTGATTTGAACCTCAGAGAGATAGAGAAGCTGAACAGAAGGGTTGGCGTCATAATCTGCCTGGTGTAGTTGAGCAGATGGTCAATATGGTGAGGCTTGGACAGTGTGGAAAAGAGGGTAATTGAACATTTCAGATAAAGCACATAGCCCAGTGATTCTAACCCTTCCTAATGCTGCAACCCTTTACCACAGTTCCTCATGTTGTGATGATCCCCAATGACAAAACTATTTTCATTGTTACTTCATAACTGTCGTTTTGCTACTGCTATGAATCACAATGTACATTTCTGTTTTCTGGTGGTCTTAGGCGGCTCTTGTGAAAGGGTAGTTACACCCCCAAAGGGGTCGGGACCCACAGGTTAAGAAACACTGGCATAGCATGTTGATAAACACAGGCAGGAGGCAAGAGATGTGCAAGGTGCACTAGTCAAATTGGATTGGCAGTCGTGGACAGTACAGAATGCAATTGACGTAGCTCACAAGCATAGAGGCAACTGTACTGTTGCTTCCCACTCTCACCACAGTACTGTGCAGGGTGCATACTCTGACTACCCAGTGGGAAATAATGAAGTAGTGGGAAACTCTTAATGCGTTGGGGACTACAAGGACCAGGAATTGCAGCTGCAAATATAATCTCATTTTTTTGAGATGGATTTAAAGAGCCTAGAAAGCTAAAAGGTATAAAGACTTCCAGACAGCAGGAGTGAGGAGAGTCAGGGTACGATCAGAATACTTAGTCTTCTTCAAGCCTGCATGTGCTCCTTATAGCTTCCACAACTCTGATCACAATGTAACCTGCTGTTGTAGATTAGAGGGCAATGGGTCCCATTTTGCAGGGAAGATGCTGCTTTTAGATCTACTAGATAATATGCGAGTTGACTAGAAATCATAGTCCTTGTCCTTGCAAAACCTAAACTCTCTGCTAACTTCATATCCATGAGCAAGTTCCCTCCTTTGTCTGGGTTGCAGTGAGGTCCTTTTCTGTCAAATGATGGTTTACCACTTAGAACTTTAAATGCTTGGTGCTTCCCATTGTCCTGAAACAATAACCATCAAGCAGCATGTGACACAGAGTGACAGAGTAAGGCAATAAACACTCTACCTAGTCTGAGAGACAGAATGCTTGAGCTACAAATAAGAGGGGAGTGGGAGATAGGATAGGGCAGTGGTTTGTGACCTACATTTTGATGTGAAGATATCAGATATCCTTATATTAAAGATTTTGTGTTACAATTCAGAACAGTAGCAACATTACGGTTATGAAGTAGCAATGAAGTAATGTTATGGTTGGGGATCGCCACAACATGAGGAACTGTATTAAGGATCGCAGCATTAGGAAGGTTGAGAACCACACTGGTACAGGGGATAAAGCCTCAGGTTTCATGTCGGTGCTAAAATTTTCTCATTCGGATACCTCTCAAGTAGCACAGGTTGCCTCATTCATACAGCATCCAATGCCTTGCTGATCATTGATTTTAAGTAAGTATTTACCAACAGCAGCAACAAGAACAAAAACAGCATGGTGGGTGCTATCTCCCTTCCTGTGAGATATTCCGAGAGGAATTCAGTAATACCTGGAAGTAAAGACAGTGAAGGCCAAGAAAAGAATAACTTCCTAAATGTTCTGCATGTGGAACCTTGGTACTGCAAAGACTCCTAACAACAAGAGGGCTGCATGGCTGTTGGCACATGAAAGATAGCATTTGCTACATGCCAGGCACTGCTACATGCCTTACAGGCAATAACATCCTTTTCTTTGTAACAATCTTACCTAGCTGGAACGATGGTGATCTCCACCATACAGTTGTACAAATGGAAACATGTGCAATGGTCTGCATCACCCTTTTTCTCAGAATTTTCTCAGCTTCCCTGGAGCCTTTCTAATGGCGAATCCGATGTCTGGATAGTATTTCATTCCAAAATAGCTTCTTGTGTATCAGATAAAAATTTCAGTCTAGTATTTTGAGGATTCCTTAGTCAGACACCCTACAAATCTAGCCAGCCAGGGGTACCTGTTTTTCTTTCTTTGGAAGAGTCCTTAAAGGAACTACTCCCCTCCCCCCTGCCACCACCCCAGGAAGCCAACAGTGAGTGGCTTTACAGGAAGGGGAAGATTGTTAGAAGTGCAGGTAGAGTAGATGGATCCCAGGAAATATAGTTTAAGAGATTTAAGGGAAATTTAGGCACCCTTTGAAAGCATTCAGGGCGAGGGTGCTTGCTTTAAAACAAAGGCCTTTCTGAGCCCAAGAACAAAAAAAAAAGTATGAAAAGTTCAGGCTGGGTAGCAACCACCTTATGGGCTAAGATGGTCCACGAAGTGAAACACAAATTCAGGAGGACCTTAAACAAAACTCCTCAAATATCCTTAGAGAAAAAAAAGTACCATTTATTCCTCCAGGAAGCCCACCTCCTAAAACAAATTATTCTGAAGCTTCACATGGAGCCGAGCCGACAGGCTTGTAACATTCTCTGGCGCCACCTGGTGGACAATAAGAGCAAAGTAAGTCAGGGTACAAAAAAATTGGGCAGTTAAGTTTGGAAGGGAAGAGGGTACATGAAATTGAACCAGGGTGGGAGAGCAGTTGGTGTTCAGGCACCGAGGAAAGTTAGGATCAACTAGGGGCCCCAAAAGGCTGGCGAGTGTGAAAATGACCAAAGGAATGTGAAATGTGACTACTCTAGAGGCTCGTCTGTAACAGCATCAGATAGTCCACAGTAACTGCTTATACGATGCCAATGTTGTGCTAAGAACTTTATATGCATTTCTTCCCATTTGAGAATAACAGCCACTTATCACAACCTTTCCATTTTTCAGATATGTAAAGTGAGACTCGGAATGGTTCGATAATTTTTGGAGCTATGTAGTAGCAGGCTGTTTAAGCTTTTAATCACTATGCTATAAATTGTCGCTGCTGTCCATCACACTTGTGATGACACGATGGAATTTGAAATACCAAGAAGGTGCCTTGAGCACTTTTGAGTCTGAGTCAAGGAGGCTGCTGTGCCAGTGGAAGAAAAGGGAGGGAGAAGTGTCACACAGACCATTGCCTTGGACACCTCTACCTTCAAACATTCGACCAAAGGAAAAGGCGATTCAGTGTAAAACCACCTAGTTCTTCAGCCAGGAGGTATATTTTAGTCATCTTCTCAACCCAGGGCTTGAGTGACAAAGGACATCACCAGCCCACAGCACTGAACCAGCGTGCTAGCATTAATGTATCACCTCAAACTACACATCACATCCCCTCATGTCCTTAGGAGGAAGAGTACACTGCTATACATTTTAGAACATGCTGCGCCATGGGAAGCAAAAGGCCAAATGCTATGTGTACTGACCAAATGGAGAAATCAGGAAGAGCTTGGTCGAAAGGAGCAGGGGCAAAGGCAATCAGTTGGTATCGAGTACCTGATGTATGCCTGCTAGCTATTCGGCTAACTGCTTATAAGAGCAGACTTATGGGATCATCCTAGATTCTGTGACCACAAAACCTGGGCTGTTTTTTTTCTTTTTTCTCCAAATGATGGAAGGTATTTGTTATTGTGGAAAATGTTCAGTTAAGTGAGAAGTAAAGATAATATGATAATAAAACCTCTTTTACTCATCATCAAGTTGTAATTATTATACACAGAGTCCAAATCATTTTATGTGTCCTCCCACCTATCTTCTCCCATCAGAAAGGATTACTTTAAGCAAATCCTATACTTGTTTCAGAAAGCATTTCTAAAACATGCCGGATTTTAAACGAACAGTTTTTACCAGGTTTACAAAATTAATTCTAATAATTTTATATTCCCACATATATACTTTCTATTGAAACTTCTCTATTACATCATATAATTCCTCTTTTCTTGTTTCTTGATATGGAAAATGCATACACTTCATGAATAACCCCCAGCAGATTCATTACATGAATATATATACCAAAATATATTCTAATATGGTCATATCAAGATTTCATCCCTTCCCGCAGGCACGAGACTTTAAATGGTTTCTTGTTCATAGTGCCATTTCTAATGATGTTTATCTTGTTTTAGCTATTCTAATTGCTGTGGGCAAGGGTGGAGGGGATGCTTCACTTTTTTTTTAATCTTTATTAACTTGGGTATTTATTTCTTATTACATTTCGAGTGTTATTCCCTTTCCCGGTTTCCGGGCAAACATCCCCCAACCCTCCCCCTCCCCTTCTTTATGGGTGTTCCCCTCCCCATCCTCCCCCATTGCCGCCCTCCCCCCAACAGTCTAGTTCACTGGGGGTTCAGTCTTAGCAGGACCCAGGGCTTCCCCTTCCACTGGTGCTCTTACTAGGATATTCATTGCTACCTATGAGGTCAGAGTCCAGGGTCAGTCCATGTATAGTCTTTAGGTAGTGACTTAGTCCCTGGAAGCTCTGGTTGGTTGGTATTGTTCTACATATGGGGTCTCGAGCCCCTTCAAGCTCTTCCAGTTCTTTCTCTGATTCCTTCAACGGGGGTCCTATTCTCAGTTCAGTGGTTTGCTGCTGGCATTCGCCTCTGTATTTGCTGTATTCTGGCTGTCTCTCTCAGGAGCGATCTACATCCGGCTCCTGTCGGCCTGCACTTCTTTGCTTCATCCATCTTGTCTAATTGGGTGGCTGTATGTGTATGGGCCACATGTGGGGCAGGCTCTGAATGGGTGTTCCTTCAGTCTCTGTTTTTAATCTTTGCTCTCTCTTCCCTGCCAAGGGTATTCTTGTTCCCCTTTTAAAGAAGGAGTGAAGCATTCATTTTGATCATCCGTCTTGAGTTTCATTTGTTCTAGGCATCTAGGGTAATTCAAGCATTTGGGCTAATAGCCACTTATCAATGAGTGCATACCATGTGTGTCTTTCTGTGATTGGGTTAGCTCACTCAGGATGATATTTTCCAGTTCCATCCATTTGCCTATGAATTTCATAAAGTCGTTGTTTTTGATAGCTGAGTAATATTCCATTGTGTAGATGTAACACATTTTCAGTATCCATTCCTCTGTTGAAGGGCATCTGGGTCCCTTCCAGCTTCTGGCTATTATAAATAAGGCTGCTCTGAACATAGTGGAGCACGTGTCTTTTTTATATGTTGGGGCATCTTTTGGGTATATGCCCAAGAGAGGTATAGCTGGATCCTCAGGTAGTTCAATGTCCAATTTTCTGAGGAACCTCCAGACTGATTTCCAGAATGGTTATATCCATCTGCAACCCCACCAACAATGGAGGAGTGTTCCTCTTTCTCCGCATCCTCTCCAGCATCTGCTGTCACCTGAGTTTTTGATCTTAGCCATTCTCACTGGTGTGGTGAAATCTCAGGGTTGTTTTGATTTGCATTTCCCTGATGACTAAAGATGTTGAACATTTCTTTTAGGTGTTTCTCAGCCATTCGCATTCCTCAGCTGTGAATTCTTTGTTTAGCTCTAAACCCCATTTTTAATAGGGTTATTTGTCTCCCTGCAGTCTAACTTCTTGAGTTCTTTGTATATTTTGGATATAAGGCCTCTATCTCTTGTAGAATTGGTAAAGATCTTTTCCCAATCTGTTGGTTGCTGTTTTGTCCTAACCACAGTGTCCTTTTGCCTTACAGAAGCTTTGCAGTTTTATGAGATCCCATTTTGTTTCCATTCTTGATCTTAGAGCATAAGCCATTGGTGTTTTGTTCAGGAAATTTTTTTCCAGTGCCATATGTGTTCCAGATGATTCCCTAGTTTTTCTTCTATTAGTTTGAGTGTATCTGGTTTGATGTGGAGGTCCTTGATCCACTTGGACTTAAGCTTTGTACAGGGTGATAAGCATGGATCGATCTGCATTCTTCTACATGTTGACCTCCAGTTGAACCAGCACCATTTGCTAAAAATGCTATCTTTTTTCCATTGGTTGGTTTTGGCTCCTTTGTCAAAATCAAGTGACCATAGGTGTGTGGGTTCATTTCTGGGTCTTCAATTCTATTCCATTGGTCTATCTGTCTGTCTCTGTACCAATACCATGCAGTTTTTATCACTATTGCTCTGTAATACTGCTTGAGTTCAGGGATAGTGATTCCCCTGAAGTGCTTTTTATTGTTGAGGATAGTTTTAGCTATCCTGGGTTTTTGTTATTCCAGATGAATTTGCAAATTGTTCTGTCTAACTCTTTGAAGAATTGGATTGGTATTTTGATGGGGATTGCATTGAATCTGTAGATCGCTTTTTGGTAAAATGGACATTTTACTATATTAATCCTGCAATCCATGAGCGTGGGAGATCTTTCCAACTTCTGAGGTCTTCTTCAATTTCTTTCTTCAGTGTCTTGAAGTTCTTATTGTACAGATCTTTTACTTGCTTGTTTAAAGTCACACTGAGGTACTTTATATTATTTGGGTCTATTATGAAGGGTGTCATTTCCCTAATTTCTTTCTCGGCTTGTTTCTCTTTTGTGTAGAGGAAGGCTACTGATTTATTTGAGTTAATTTTATACCCAGTCACTTTGCTGAAGTTGTTTATCAGCTTTAGTAGTTCTCTGGTGGAACTTTTGGGATCACTTAAATATACTATCATATCATCTGCAAATAGTGATATTTTGACTTCTTCTTTTCCAATCTGTATCCCCTTGACCTCCTTTTGTTGTCTGATTGCTCTGGCTAGAACTTCAAGAACTATATTGTATAAGTAGGGAGACAGTGGGCAGCCTTGTCTAGTCCCTGATTTTAGTGGGATTGCTTCAAGTTTCTCTCCATTTAGTTTAATGTTAGCAACTGGTTTGCTGTATATGACTTTTACTATGTTTAGGTATGGGCCTTGAATTCCTATTCTTTCCAGGACTTTTATCATGAAGGGGTGTTGAACTTTGTCAAATGCTTTCTCAGCATCTAATGAAATGATCTTGTGGTTTTGTTCTTTCAGTTTGTTTATATAATGGATCACGTTGATGGTTTTCCGTATATTAAACCATCCCTGCATGCCTGGGATGAAGCCTACTTGATCATGGTGGATGATTGTTTTGATGTGCTCTTGGATTCTGTTTGCCAGAATTTTCTTGAGTATTTTTGCGTCTATATTCATAAGAAAATTGGTCTGTAGTTCTCTTTCTTTTTTGGGTCTTTTTGTGGTTTAGGTATAAGAGTAATTGTGGCTTCATAGAAGGAATTGGTAGTGCTCCATCTGTTTCAATTTTGTGGAATAGTTTGGATAATATTGGTATGAGGTCTTCTATGAAGGTCTGATAGAATTCTGCACTAAACCCGTCTGGACCTGGGCTCTTTTTGGTTGGGGAGACCTTAATGACTTCTTCTATTTCCTTAGGAGTTATGGGGTTGTTTAACTGGTTTATCTGTTCCTGATTTAACTTCGGTACCTGGTATCTGTCTAGGAAATTGTCCATTTCCTGCAGATTTTCAAGTTTTGTTGAATATAGGCTTTTATAGTAAGATCTGATGATTTTTTGAATTTCCTCTGAATCTGTAGTTATGTCTCCCTTTTCATTTCTGATTTTGTTAATTTGGACACACTCTCTGTGTCCTCTCGTTAGTCTGGCTAAGGGTTTATCTATCTTGTTGATTTTCTCAAAGAACCAACTTTTGGTTCTGTTGATTCTTTCTATGGTCCTTTTTGTTTCTACTTGGTTGATTTCAGCTCTGAGTTTGATTATTTCCTGCCTTCTACTCCTCCTGGGTGTATTTGCTTCTTTTTGTTCTAGAGCTTTTAGGTGTGCTGTCAAGCTGCTGACATATGCTCTTTCCTGTTTCTTTTCTGCAGGCACTCAGCTATGAGTTTTCCTCTTAGCACAGCTTTCATTGTGTCCATAAGTTTGGGCATGTTGTACCTTCATTTTCATTAAATTCTAAAAAGTCTTTAATTTCTTTCTTTATTTGTTCCTTGACCAGGTTATCATTGAGTAGAGCATTGTTCAATTTCCACGTATATGTGGGCATTCTTCCCTTATTGTTATTGAAGACCAGTTTTAGGCCGTGGTGGTCCGATAGCACGCATGGGATTATTTCTAACTTTCTGTACCTGTTGAGGCCCATTTTTTGGCCAATTATATGGTCAATTTTGGAGAAAGTACCATGAGGAGCTGAGAAGAAGATATATCCTTTTGCTTTAGGATAGAATGTTCTATAAATATCTGTTAAGTCCATTTGGCTCATGACTTCTCTTAGTCTGTCTACATCTCTGTTTAATTTCTGTTTCCATGATCTGTCCATTGATGAGAGTGGGGTGTTGAAATCTCCTACTATTATTGTGTGAGGTGCAATGTGTGTTTTGAGCTTTAGTAAGGTTTCTTTTACGTATGTAGGTGCCCTTGTATTTGGGACATAGATATTTAGGATTGAGAGTTCATCTTGGTGGATTTTTCCTTTGATGAATATGAAGTGTCCTTCCTTATCTTTTTTGATGACTTTTAGTTGAAAATTGATTTTATTTGATATTAGAATGGCTACTCCAGCTTGCTTCTTCCGACCATTTGCTTGGAAAGTTGTTTTCCAGCCTTTCTCTCTGAGGTAGTGTCTGTCTTTGTCTCTGAGGTGTGTTTCCTGTAGGCAGGAGAATGCAGGGTCCTCGTTGCGTATCCAGTTTGTTAAACTATGTCTTCTTATTGGGGAGTTGAGGCCATTGATGTTGAGAGATATTAAGGAATAGTGATTATTGCTTCCTGTTATATTCATATTTGGATATGAGGTTATGTTTGTGTGCTTTTCTTCTCTTTGTTTTGTTGCCAAGACGATTAGTTTCTTGCTTCTTCTAGGGTATAGCTTGCCTCCTTATGTTGGGCTTTACCATTTATTATCCTTTGTAGTGCTGGATTTGTAGAAAGATATTGTGTAAATTTGGTTTTGTCATGGAATATCTTGGTTTCCCCATCTATGTTAATTGAGAGTTTTGCAGGATACAGTAACCTGGGCTGGCATTTGTGTTCTCTTAGGGTCTGTATGACATCTGTCCAGGATCTTCTGGCTCTCATAGTTTCTGGCGAAAAGTCTGGTGTGATTCTGATAGGTCTGCCTTTATATGTTACTTTATCTTTTTCCCTTACTGCTTTTAATATTCTTTCTTTATTTTGAGCATTTAGTGTTTTGACTATTATGTGACGGGAGGTGTTTCTTTTCTGGTCCAATCTATTTGGAGTTCTGTAGGCTTCTTGTATGCCTATGGGCATTCTTTTTTAGGTTAGGAAGTTTTCTTCTATGATTTTGTTGAAGATATTTACTGGTCCTTTGAGCTGGGAGTCTTCACTCTCTTCTATACCTATTATCCTTAGGTTTGATCTTCTCATTGAGTCCTGGATTTCCTGTATGTTTTGGACCAGTAGCTTTTTTCCGCTTTTACATTATCTTTGACAGTTGAGTCAATGATTTCTATGGAATCTTCTGCTCCTGAGATTTCTTCTTCCATCTTTGTATTCTGTTGGTGAGCTTGTATCTACAGCCCTTGTCTCTTCTTTTGGTTTTCTATATCCAGGGTTGTTTCCATGTGTTCTTTTCTTGATTGCTTCTATTTTCCATTTTTAATTCCTTCAACTGTTTGATTGTGTTTTCCTGGAATTCTTTCAGGATTTTTTGTGTCTCCTCTCTATGGGCTTCTACTTGTTTATTTATGTTTTCCTGGAATCTTTCAGGGATTTTATGATTCCTCTGTAGGCTTCCTACTTGTTCTCTAAGGAGTTCTTCACGTTTTCTTGAAGTCCCCAGCATCATGATCAAATATGATTTTGAAACTAGATCTTGCTTTTCTGGTGTGTGGATATTCCGTGTTTGCTTTGGTGGAGAATTGGGTTCGATGATGCCATGTAGTCTTGGTTTCTGTTGCTTGGGTTCCGCTTGCCTCGCCATCAGATTATCTCTCTAGTGTTACTTTGTTCTGCTATTTCTGACAGTGGCTAGACTGTCCTATAAGCCTGTGTGTCAGGAGTGCTGTAGACCTGTTTTCCTGTTTTTTTTCAGCCAGTTATGGGGACAGAGTGTTCTGCTTTGGGCGCAGCAGTTTTTCCTCTCTACAGGTCTTCAGCTGTTCCTGTGGGCCTGTGTCTTGAGTTCACCAGGCAGGTCACTTGCAGCAGAAAAGTTGGTCTTACCTGTGGTTCTGAGGCTCAAGTTTGCTTGTGGGGTGTTGCTTATGAGCAGGAAGATCTGCACCGCCCTTTCCTGGAGCTTCTGTGCACCAGGGTTCCAGATGGCGTTTGGTGTTTTCCTCTGGCGTCAGAGATGTGTGCAGAGTGCAGTCTCTTCTGGTTTCCCAGGCATGTCTGCCCCTCTGAAGGTTTAACTCTCCCTCCCACGGGATTTGGGTGCAGAGAACTGTTTATCCGGTGGGTCCCTTCAGGTTCTGGCGGTGTCTCAGATGCAGCGGACCTGCTGCTCCTGGGCCCTCCTCTACAGGAACTCAGAGGCCGTATACAGTTTCCTCTTGGGCCAGGGATGTGAGCAGGGGTGGGCAGTGTTGGTGGTCTCTTCCGCTGTGCAGCCTCAGGAGTGCCCACCTGACCTGAGGTCTCTCTCCCACGGGTTTGGGAGCAGAGAGCTGATGCGGGCAGGGTTCGATGCTTCACTTTGTAGCTCACATTTTTCTGGTCTGATGAATACAGATGTTGAAGAACAACTTTTTGCATACAGATTTGGAATGTGCACATTTCCTTTGTTATATTATCTTTCTATATTTGGATATACTCCTAGTTTATTGCTGACTTTTTGACCTTTATGTTTTGAAGACTTTGATTTTTCTAGTGAAGGCAAAGGAGTCATAAAAATACACATATTAATGGGGTACTGTGTAATAGTTTGTATATGGACACACTATTTAATGGTTGAACCACGTTAAACATTTTTATTTTCTAAAATATTTGTCAATCTTTGTTGTGAAAATGTTCAGCATCCTTCTGGTGTTTGAAATGCTTATATATAATGGCCACATGCAGTCACTGTATTGCAGACATCAGAATTTCTTGCTCCTAACTGTAACTTATCATTAAGTTTCCTACCCCTGTCCTACTGCATTCTCTCCTGCTTCTGAGAATCCCCCATTCTACTCTTAGCTTCTATAAAACCAATAATTTTAGGTCCCATGATACTTATCTTTCTGTGTCTGGTCAATGTTGCTTAGCATAATGATTCCCTACCTGTATCTATGTTGCTATGATTTTGTCCCCTTTAGCTTGAGAACCTGTAATGCCATATAGTCTATGCTCAAATTTATAAAATCACAGCTTCTGCATTTTTCATTCTTGCATTTTGCTAAACTCCAGTATGTTGACAAATAGTTTTTGATAAGATTGTTAAGCTTTTCTAACAACTTTGTGTTTTTTAAATTAAAAATTAGTCTTAGAAAAAATGAAGTTGAATTCATCTTTCATTTATAAGGATTTATTTGTTTTTATTTCATGTGTAATTTGGGCTACATAAATGTCTGTGAACCAAGTGCATGCAGTGTCCACAGAGTCCAGAGGAGGGCAGTATATCATTGGAATTGAGTTGCAGAGCCTTTTCTGTGCCGTATGTAGATGTTCAGAATTGAACCTGGGTCCTCTGGAAGAGCAACTAATGCTCTTAAATACTGGACCATAGCTCCAGCCCATCGTTAACTTTTTGTTGGTGTTTTATGTGGTCTTCTTAAGTAATATTTGTTTCCTTGAATAAAATGAAAACATTACTCGATTTTTTTTGATGTTGGATTATAGTGTGAGCTGATAGTTAATTTTTCCATACAAGGTTCACTCGGAATATCATTATTTTTCCACCATCGAGTGATAATGGTGTCTGCAATAAACATGCTAAATATTTACTTTATTAACTTTTAGGATCTTGACTAGTGCCAAGGAGTTAACATGGGAAAGGACTTACACATTTACAAATTTGAGTCTTTTCATAAAATTCAGCTGGAATATGCTACATACTATTTAGGTCTGCTTTTACTTTCTCTTGCTAATGTTTTTGGTTTTCACTGGGGAGATCTGATGAAATGCTTTTTCAACATTAATACCTGTTTTTCCCTCTATATTCAGATCCCATTGTAAATGGAATTGTCTCTAAGATCACTTCTATATTTTCATTGTTATACAGAATTGCAACGGATACGTTCATATTGGTGTCGTGTATGTTGATGCAACCGTCACATAGTTTTAGTGACCCTTTTCTTTAGATTGCTTCAAATTTTCTGTAACGATAAGCATAATATAGAAGTTAATATCTTCCTGTCTCATATATATTCTTCTTATTTCATATTGCTGTTTCATTTTTTGTGACTGGGATTACAATTCTCAACAAAAGCAATGGTAGTACACGCCATTGCTTTTTCCTGATAATAGGAATAGAGCATTCCTTTGTTCATCAAACTAACACTCTCTCCCCCCTCTCTCTGTCTCTCTCTCTGTCTCTGTCTCTGTCTCTCTCTCTCTCTGTCTCTCTCTGTCTCTCTCTCTCTCTCTCTGTCTCTCTCTCTCTCTCTCTCTCTCTCTCTCTCTCTCTCTCTCTCTCTTTTTTCTCCCCCCACCGCTGCTTCTCTGTGTGTGTCTGTCTGTCTATGTCTGTGTCTGTGTCTGTGTATGTGTGTGTGTACCCTTTGTGAAGTTAAAGAAGTTGTCTTCTCCTCCCAATTGCTAAGATAAGTTTACCAAATTTTACCAAGCATGTTTTCTGCAAACGTTAGTTTTTATGTAGATTTTCTCTTATATTCAAAAAATATGGAAATTTCACTGCCTCTCCAATGTTAAAATACTCCTGCCATGGGATAAACCTCACGTGGGGGTTTGAGTGAAAGTGCCTTGTACTGACTGTGGTTGGTTGTTGCTGTCGTAGTTACTGCTCCAATGCCATAATGGTCTGCCTGCTGCTATGCTCCCCACAGTGATCCATGGTCTAATCCTCTGAAGCTGTGGTCTGTGAATTAAGTACTTTCTTTTTTATAAGTTGATTAGAATGGTTCTTGGTCACAGAATTTAAAAATATAACTACATAACTAACACACACACACACACACATACTTCACACGTTTGCAAAGTATTTATTTTTATTTTTATTTTTCTCCATCTTTATTAATTGGGTATTTCTTTTTTCCCAATCTTTATTAAATTGGGTATTTCTTATTTACATTTCAAATGTTATTCCTTTCCTAGTTTCCAGGCCAACATCCCCCTAACCCTCCCCCTCCCCTTCCTTATGGATGTTCCTCCCCACCTCCCCCATTGCCGCCTCCCCCAACAATCACATTCACTGGGGTTCAGTCTTGGCAGGACCAAGGACTTCCCTTCCACTGGTGCTCTTACTAGGCTATTCATTGCTACCTATGAGGTTAGAGTCCAGGGTCAGTCCATGTATAGTCTTTGGGTAGTGGCTTAGTCCCTGGAAGCTCTGGTTGCTTGGCATTGTTGTTCATATGGGATCTCAAGCCCCTTCAAGCTCTTCCAGTCCTTTCTCTGATTCCTTCAACGGGGGTCCCGTTCTCAGTTCAGTGGTTTGTTGCTGGCATTCGCCTATGAATTTGCCATATTCCGGCTGTGTCTCTCAGGAGAGATCTGCATCCAGTTCCTGTCAGCCAGCACTTCTTTGCTTCATCCATTTTTATCTAGTTTGGTGGCTGTATATGTATGGGCCACATGTGGGGCAGGCTCTGAATGGGTGTTCCTTCTGCCTCTGTTCTAAACTTTGCCTCCCTGTCCCCTCCCAAGTGAATTCTTGTTCCCCTTTTAAAGAAGGAGTGAAGCATCCACATTTTCGTCATCCTTCTTGAGTTTCATGTGTTCTGTGCATCTAGGGTAATTCGAGCATTTGGGCTAATATCCACTTATCAATGAGTGCATACCATGTGTGTTTTTCTGTGATTGGGTTACCTCACTCAGGATGACATTTTCCAGTTCCATCCATTTGCCTATGAGTTTCATAAAGTCATTATTTTTGATAGCTGATTAGTATTCCATTGTATAGATGTACCACATTTTCTGTACCCATTTCTCTGTTGAAGGGCATATGAGTTCTTTCCAGCTTCTGGCTATTATAAATAAGGCTTGCAAAGTATTTATAAATATCCACTACCTATCCCCCTAAATTTCTCAATGACCTTGTCACATTTCCCTCCAATTTCACATTCTCTTTGTTTCTGACAAACTGCTGATTACAATTAGAGCTTTGCATATGTGCTTTGGTATAGTACCATCTATTGCAGCATGGGAAAACATTTATATATATATATATACACATATATATATACACACATATATATATATATAATTCAATTTCTTAAAATATGCTAGATTTACCTTTGCTAAGACAGATTGGGAAAAGATCTTTACCAATCCTACATCCGATAGAGGACTAATATCCAATAAATACAAGGAAATCAAGAAGTTAGGCTCCTGAGAATCAAATGACCCTATTGAAAATGCGGTACAGAGCTAAAGTATTCACAGCTAAGGAATATCGAATGTCTGAGAAGGACCTAAAGAAATGTTCAACATCCTTAGTCATCAGGGAAATGTAAATCAAAACAACTCTGAGGTTTCACCTCACACAACTCAGAATGACTTAAGATCAAAAACTCAGGTGACAGCAGATGCTGTTGAGGATGTGGAGAAAGAGGAACACTCCTCCATTGTTGGTGGGATTGCAGACTGGTACAACCATTCTGGAAATCAGTCTGGAGGTTCCTCAGAAGATTGGACATTGCACTACCTGAGGAACAGCTATACCCCTCCTGGGCATATACCCAAAAGATGCCCCAACATACAACAAAGACACATGCTCCACTATGTTCATAGCAGCCTTATTTATAACAGCCAGAAGCTGGAAAGAACCCAGATGCCCTTCAACAGAGGAATGGATACAGATAATGTGGTACATCTAAACAATGGAATACTACTCAGCTATCAAATCAATGACTTTATGAAATTCATAGGCAAATGGATGGAACTGGAAAATGTCATCCTGAGTGAGGTAATCCAATCACAGAAAAACATACTTGGTATGCACTCATTGATAAGTGGATATTAGCCCAAAAGCTCGAATTGCGGAAGATGCAATCCACAGACCATATGAAGCTCAAAAAGAAGGATGACCAAAATGCCAATGCTTTAGTTCTTCTTAGAAAGTGGAACAAAATGTTCACAGGAGAAAATTTGGTGACAAATAGTGGAGCAGAGACTGAGGGAAAGGTCATCCAGAGATGGCTCCACCCAGGGATGTATCCCATATACTGTCACCAAACCCAGACACTATTGCAGATGTCAAGAAGTGCATGCTGACAGGAGCCTGATATAGCTGTCTCCTGAGAGGCTCTGCCAGAGCATGACAAATACAGAAGCAGGTGTTCGCAGCCAGTCATTGAATTGAGAACAGGGTCCCCAGTGGAGGAGTTAGAGAAAGGACAGAAAGAGCTGAAGGGGTTTGCAACCCCATAGGAAGAACAACAATACCACCCAACCCAGACCTCCCAGACCTCCCAGAGCTCCCCGAGACTAAACCACGAACCAATGAGTACACATGGAGGGACCCATGGCTCCACCTACATATGTAGCAAAGGATGACCTTATTGGGCATCAATGAGAGGAGAGACCCTTGGCCTTATAAAGGCTCAATGCCTCATGTAGCAGAATGCCATGGCAGGGAGATGGGAAAGAGTGGGGGTTGGGTGGGGGAACACTCTCAGAGAGGCAGGGGGAGGGAGAAGGGATAGGGGGACTCCAGTTGGGAAATCAGGAAAAGGGATAACATTTGAAATGTAAGTAAAGATAATATCCAAAAAAAGGAGTGGAATAATGATCTATTATTCTTTTTTCTTACATTATGTTTTTGTTGTTGCTGGTTTTTTGAAGTAGGTTCCTATTTAGTTCATGCTCCTCTGAAACATTCCATTCTCCTATATAAAAAGACCCTTTACCGTGGATCACATATCAGAGATCCTACATATCAGATATTAACATTGTGATTAATAACAGCAGCAAATTACAGTTATGAAGTAGCAATGGCAATAATTTATGGTTGGGGGTCACCACAGCATAAGGAACTGTATTAAAGAGTTACAACAGAAGAAAGGTTGAGAATCACTGGTCACAGCATAATAACACTTGCGAATATTAGGATAACACACTGACTTTATAATGTTAATTGGGAAACATTTCCCTCTGGCTTTGGAGAGAATATGTGTTAAAATTATTTTTTAACCATATTAGTAGCCATAGAGGTCAACATAAAATTAAATTCACGTACAAAACCATCTGAAACTGAAATTTTTCTTGTGGAAACCATTTTAATAACAAAATTACTTAATAGAAAATACTAAACATATTTCTCATTTCTTCTAATACCATTATTAGTGAGCAATGTTTCTTGAAGAATATTTCCATTTTATCTAAATGATATTCATTAAATAGTTTTTCATAGTATTCTCCATTTGGGGGCATGTTCTAAAATTTCTGTGTAACAGTCTACCATGTGACTAACACTTGTCCTGTCTATTGTTAATATGTCAATGGAATTTTTTTGTTTTCCTTTTGAGACTCTTAGGAGTAAAACAACTGAAATACTTTTTGTATACATACTTTTTATATACAGTGTGTGTGGTTTGGATCTGCTTGGCCCAGGGAAGTGGCAGTGTTAGGAGGTGTGGCCTTTTTGGAGTAGGTGTGCCCTTGTTAGAGGACATGTGTCACTGTGTAGGCAGGCTTTCCGGGTTCCTAGAGCTCAAACTCTGCCCAGCAAGGAAGAGAGTCTTCTCCTGACTGCCTTCTGTTCCAGCACCATACCTACCTGGATGCTGCCACGCTTCCTGCCATGATGATAATGGACTGAATCTCTGAACCTGTAAGCCAGCCCCAATTAAATGTTGTCCTTATAAGAGTTGCCTTACTAGCTCGACCACCCAGTGTTCTCAGGAACTAGACCACCAACTAATAAGTGTACAGGGATGGATCCATGGCTCCAGATACATATGTAGCAGAGGATAGCCTTGTCTGACATCGATGGGAGGGGAGGCCCTTGGTCCTGTGGACGTTTGATGCCCCAGTGTACAGAGATGCTGGAGCTGTGGGCAGGAAAAGGTGGAATGGTGGGGAAGCACCCTCAGAGACGCAAAGGGGTGTGGGGAGAGTGCAGATATTGGATGGGGGGTTGTGGAGGGAAGGAGCATATCATTTGAGATGTAAACAAATGGAATGATTAATAAAAATAATAAAGTTGCCTTGGTTATGGTATGTCTTCAGAGCAATAAAACCCCAACTAAGACATATACATTCATTCCTTAAAAAGTTATTTATTCTTTCACAAGTTCATGCAGATGTTAGTTCATTATTATATATTATATCTTCTCCTCTTATTAGAGTCCTCCTCGTTCACAAGTCCCCCTTAATTCTCCCTCCCACTCTCTCTCTCTCTCTCTCTCTCTCTCTCTCTCTCTCTCTCTCTCTCTCTCTGTGTGTGTCTGTGTGTGTGTGTGTGTGTGTGTGTACCCCCACACTTTATTAGAGTTGTATGCATGAACATAGGTGGGTGGTTATTTATTTGAATGAGAGAAATGTACATGCATTCATTTTTCTTGGAAAAAATCTCAGACGTGGAATCACTACATCATGGCATAGGCTTATTTAGAGCATTTTACCAAATAATTTTCCAAAGTAGATGAAGTAACTTATAATCAGAACAACAACATATTAAAGTTCCAGCTGTTCTACTTCCATGATGAGACTTGCTATGGTGATTTATCTTAATTGGGCCAATTTTTAATGTTTATATTTATTTTTAAAAACTTTGTACAATATTGTATTATTCCCTGCCCTGAAGTCCTCATAGGTCCTCCCCACTTCTGTACCCATCTAACTTCATGCTCTTGTGTGATCTTTAAACAAACCAAATCACAACAAGAAGAAAAAAAGAAGCACAAACAAGCAAAAAAAAAAAAAAAAAACAAAAAAACCCATGGAGTCTGATTTGTGTTTGCATAGGGCATACTCTGAATAGTTGAATAGTTGTTGATATACCCAGTGTCACTTCACTGAAATTGATTTTTCATCTCTTAAAGATTTCAATTGCAAATACCTTCTTGGCTAGGAGTGGGATGTCCTCCCATTGCCTGGCTCAGGTCTGCACAGGTCTTGTTCATGTTGTCATAGTCTTTGTGAGTTCATGTGAGTATCAGCCTTGTATCTTGAAGAAGCAGTTTCCTTAATATTGTCTACCACTCCTGGCTCCTACAGGAATCCTTGACAAGATGGATTGTATCACCTTTAACTGTAAGAAGAAATGTTCTCCCTCTGTCAAGGTGCTTCTTGTCAGGTATTTGGTCACAGATACATGAGGGGTAACTCTTCAGACGCCTTATCAAAACAGTGAAATAGATAAAGTGTCATGATGGTGTGAATACTTGGAATCTGAATCTTTCATACATTACTAATACAAATTCACATATTTTCTAGGAAAGTCACGTCTCTTTCATGTCCAAAAGAGAACAGAGCAGTATATGCTTCCATGTAAAAATATCACAAAAGGGCCCGAATTTGGTTATCTATCATCATCAAGTATTGTAATGTTACCAGCTAACATTACATGGACTGAGCAAGTGCTCTCTCTCTCTCTCTCTCTCTCTCTCTCTCTCTCTCTCTCTCTATATATATATATATATATATATATATATATATATATATATATTTGTGTGTATGTGTGTATGTGTGTGTAGTATTATTAAAGGAGAAGAGAAAATGAATTTGAAAGACAGCAAGGGGGATGAATGAAAGGGAGGATGGAAAGAGGAAACAAAATGAAAGGAGAGAATGAGGTAATTATATAATAATTTCAAAAAATAAAAATATTACTATTATATAAAAATTATGTTATTTTAAACATAGGCATGTTCTTAATGATGTCCAATTGGATGTATTTTTCCAAATAAATAAAGCACTTGATATGTAAAAAAATAAATTAAACATTTGTCATATAACCAGGAATCACACTCCTGAACATATCCAAAAAGAAACTTACTTCCACACAGAACAACCACATAAATATTCATAAAACCTATATCTGTGATGGCTAAAACTTGGAAACAACTCAGAAATCAGCTAATAAGTGAATTTTTAAGTTATTGTAATAGAATAAAACAATAAAATTATACAGAGCAAATTGCTGATATACACAGTGAGGTACACAAAGAATTCCAAAGAATTATGTTAAACCAGTCTCAAGATTACATGCTACATAATTCCATTTACTTAATAGACATTCACATATATAAACACATGTATGTATGTATGTATGTATGTATGTATGTATGTATGCATTAAGGATTGAGAAAAATTAAAGAGGAAGTAGGGGGAGAGAAATAAAGATGAATATAAAAGTACATCATGGCCAATCATGACGGTGATGTGAATGTTGTATACCTTGACTGTCCATGTACCTATCATAATTATTCTGCTTTAAATACTTCTTTAACACAATACCAGAGGGGGAAGCTGGGAAAAGGGTATACAGGATGTTTAATTATTACTCATTAGACATGCATATGAAAGTACATTTATCTCAAAATGAGAAATTAATTACAATGCTCTTGGGAGCACAGGAGGAAGCTTCATGAAACTCCTACTTCTGGGAAACTGAGACTTGCTGAAAAGGAAGAAGGGTGTACTGTAGAGAGCTTTAAGCTGCAGAAAGAACAAAAACAGAATAATACTTTTCAAAAAGCACATAAACACTAATAGGGTCATCACCATCAGCACTACCCCACAAACCCCACTTTTGTTGCACCAAAATAAAGTTCATTCTTGAATCAAAAAAACCAGTTAGACTCTATATCCTTTCATTTATCATTTTTAGACAGCATCGACTTCATTTCTTTTCAATTCTTCATATATGTTTTGGTCATATTCATTTCTTTCCTCCAACTCTTCCCAGATCTTCCCTCAATTTCTTGTTCTTTTTAGCTCTTATACAGAGATCCTCATGGATAGGGGTGGGCCATTTGTATCCACTTCTTCTCAGGACTGGGATTCTGTCTGGTTTGAACCTGTGCAGGTCCAAAATATGTGGTTAGTCTCTGTGATTTTATGTGTTACTTCTGTTGTGTCTGGGAAGATACTGTTTCCTTGGAGTTGTCCTTAACTCTGGCTTTTACAAACATTTCTGCCTCCTCTTCTGCATAGATCCCTGAGCCTTGAGAGGTCCATTGGTTAAGAGAAGTTTGAAGTCTTTCAGATGACCCAGGTTGATTTTCCAGAATCCATATGACTCATCACTGTGTGTAACTGCAGTTCCAGGGGTATCCAAATGGCCTCTTTTGTCCTCCAAGCGCACCAGGAACAAATGTGGATGACTGAACATAATTTGCATAATATTTGTATAATTTAATCAGGTAAAGCATATGAATTAAAATTAAAATATAGTGTTTGTTGAGTCATAGTTTTGCATACGTATCTAAGGCTAGCATTGAAATTATGATCTTCATTCTCTAGCCTCAGCTTCTAAGTATTAGGTTTACAGACAATTTACATGCCCTATTTCTTAAAAAACATTTCTTTACTTTGCAACTTTAAATAATATGATTTTATTATTGCATAGTTAACACATGGATACAAATGATAACAAACACTAAGTCTTAATCTTCAGGTAATAGAAGATAAGCAGGGAAGAGAAGTGTGTAACATTCCGAAAGGCACTGGTACCAAGATATCCACTGGTACAAAATGAAAAAGCAGCTTAAATGCAAAGAGAAGTTGCCAGTAAATGGACACAGTAAGTACATCACAGCATGATTATGATGTGTCATTCTGGCAAAGTTGCAGTCCCACTCTTCTTTCAAACACTAATCTAGAGGTTGTTACTAAAAAAAAAGTCTTTCACATGCAAATTAATCTTCTAACCCACTGATTTCACATAAGGGAGATTACCATGGATAAACGCAATGGGCCTGACTAAAATCATTTAGGAATGCAAGTCAAGCTTGAAATCTTCCAAGAAAGAAGCTATGCTTCTAAACATCTGCATCAGCCCCTACCTGCCTGTCATTGCTCTTTGCCTTATGACTTATTGACTTAATGTTCTAGGATCGCTTATCGAGCCCCCACAGCTGCATAGGCCATGCCGTGGAACAAATGTCTATGCAAATGCCCCCATGCACCCTATTTTTCTCCTTCTTTGATTTATCTTGGGTGATGAACATACTAATTGTAAAATAAAATTATATGACAAAGTTGAAAATAAATAAACAGATCACCCATATCAATAACATGAATGGGATAATAATATTTGAAAAATGGTTCAGGGAAAGTACAAGGATTGTGGATTATTTTGTAGCACCAGAAAGGAAAGAAGTTTAACAAAACAGCTCATATCAAAGGACCAAACGACCAATAACAAAAAACTTCCAATTGGACAGACATGGAAAATTCTAAGAGCTAAGTTATAATTAAAATATGAAGTGAATATATTTGGATCTTTAATTGTATAAATAAGTGTTTAAATAAATGAACAGGAGAATGGAGGCAATTCATCTTTATAAAACAGCTCTATGTAATTTAATTTGTACAGTCTCACTCCGCTAGGAGATAGAATTTAGTTATCAGCACCTCCATCCCCTTGAGTGTGGATAAGTCTTAGTGAATTCCATCTAAATGGGGGCAAATCAACTTTAGAGAACAGAACCCTTTGCAAAGAATTATAGCCAGCAGCAGGATTCCTTATGTTAAATCCCCTCCCACATTTTTCAAATCCTTTTACCTTCCAATTCTCTACTCTCTTGAGAAAATGGCTGCCTCCAAAGGTGTCGATAGGATTTTATTAGCTTCTGTATAAGCTTCTGATTTGAAGATCATTTGTGCCATATAATAAATATATCTCACCATGTCCATATATATTGATATTTTAGGAACTATTTTAAAATGTTACCTAGAATATTATATATATATATATATATACTTAAAAAGAAACTAATTCATTTGAAGCACTAAGTCTTTACTGAATTTTTTCTGTGATGGGCATGGCGACTCACAACTGTAATTCCAGTACTTGGGCCAGGCAAATTACATGAGTTAGAGACCCTCTTGGATATATATCTCTACCTTAAAAATTGTCTTGGGGTTGGGGAGACAGTACCATCTACAAAGAGCTTGTCATACAAGCATGTAGACCAGAATTTGATCCCCAGAATCCATGGGAAAAGCTGGATGTAGTGACACATGCTTGTGCTATCCAGATGTTAAAGAGGTAGGTCTCTTGGCCTCTCTAGTTAGTTAGCCACCCTACTTTACATGGTGAACTCTAGACCATTTATAGACCCTCTGTCAACAAACAAGGTGGATGTCTCCTGATGGATGGCACCTGATGTTGTTCTCTGACCTCCACACGTTTACACACATCTACATACATATGTATAGTTACAAGTACACACACATGTACAAGCACAGAGACTAACAATAGCCAAATGCAAATAGTTTTTTTAAGAATCGTGGGTTTACAACCAGAGCTTCCAGGGACTAAGCCACTACCCAAAGACTATACATGGACTGACCCTGGGCTCCAACCTCATAGGTAGCAATGAATAGCCCAGTAAGAGCACCCGTGGAAGGGGAAGCCCTGGGTGCTGCTAAGACTGAACCCCAAGGGAACGGGATTGTTGGGGGGAGAGAGGCAATGAGGGGAGGACGGGGAGGGGAACACCCATAAAGAAGGGGAGGGGGAGGGGAAGGGGGATGTTTGCCCGGAAACCGGGAAAGGGAATAACACTGGAAATGTATATAAGAAATATTCAAGTTAATAAAGATGGAAAAAAAAGAATCATGGGTTTATATTTCGAAATAATATATCAGATATGTATTACAAAATTATCATGGCCTCAAAATACTTTTTCATTATATCAATTGAAAATGTGGTTGCCAGCACAGGGCCAAGTCGGGTGTGCTCCAGGTCCTCTGTGTATATTTTATCTCTCAGTTTACTGTTTTGTGGGACTCCTGACTAGAGGAATGAGTGGGTCTCTGATTCTTGTACCTGCTCTTGGGCTCCTTTCCTTCACTTGGTTTGCCTTTAGCCAACTTCGATGAGGTGCTTTTGGCTTTATCTTATTATATTTTAGTTTGACATTTGGTTGTTATCTCTTAGATACCTGTTCTAATGTGAGGCAGAAAAGGAATGGATCTGGAGGGGAGGGGAGATGGGATAATAGAGGGAGGGAAAACTGTAATCAGTGTATATATTGCCTGAGAAAATAATCTATTTTCAGTAAGAGAAGATCAAGAGAATTAATACAAATGTTTTAATGATCAAGAAAGAAAATGTGGTTGCAAAGAGAACATATTTTCAGACTCCAATAAATGATTTTTCAGAAAAGTGAGTTTAAAAGCTTAAAACTGAAAAGAAAGAAGCAGGCTTGGTGGTGATCACCTGTATTTCTTCCAGTTAAGAGGTTGAAACAGAAAGATTGAGTTTGAAGCTACATTGCCATTACATAGGAAGACACTCACTAGAAATAAACTGTCATGATAAGCAATGTATCACAGTGAGAAGATGTTATATAAACATGTACAACCTTTTTTACGTTCACGTTTATATTGCCTTTCATGAAATTTTAATATCTCTATTATTAATATATTTTATGTGTAATACACTATTTTTAAGAGATATTATTGATATTTTTGTTTCTCTTTTAAGATTTATTTATTTAATGTATATAAGTACACTGTAGCTGTCTTCAGACATACCAGAAAAGGGCATTACAATTGGTTGTGAGCCACCATGTGGTTGCTGGGAATTGAACTCAGGACCTCTGGAAGAGCAGTCAATGAGCCATCTCTCCAATCCTCCAACCCAATAATTTTGTTTGTTTATTTGTTTGTTTGTTTTTTGCTTTCACTACAGAAACCACATTTCATTTGTGTTTGGTCTCACAATTTACGCATCAAGTCTTCATGTAGTGAAAGCATTACAAGAGCAAACATCAAACCAACATCTGTCATGAACAGCACACACACACACACACACACACACACACACACACACACACACTGTAATAAAATACTATTAACACAAATTCAGTAAGCATTATACTCAAAATATACCATGAACACAAGGTGTTTGGCTCAAGAACTTGATTGAGTTCATGACTGGTCTCAATTGTACAGTAAGATTCTGTTTCCAAGAATTGCAAACAGAAACCACACTGGCAAATTGGTTGTGTGTAGGAAATGTAAGTGGCCCAGAAAGATGTTCCACAATATTACATCTTGAGGTAAAAACACAATTATATGATTATACACATATCAAATGGGTATTACTTTAGTAATACCAAACGTTTCAGAGATTGTAGAGAAACTGTATCTCACACATTGCTGAGAATGAAATATGAATGAAATCGCTTTTCCTTTTTCCCTTACTTTCTTCCAACTCTGGAAATGTATGTTAACGTTGTCCATAGGACATTTGTGTAAGTAAGTAAGAGGATTTCTTATGAGAACTAACTCATGTGTTATAGGAGGTCCGGAAGTCTTATGTTATGTCATCTGCATATCGTATAGTATATAATTCCATGTCAGACTGGAGGCTGATAGAAATGGGCATAAGAAAGTGGTCTGCTGATAACAATTTCAGTACATTAAAGACATGAGATTCAAAAGCTCCCATACAGAGTAGGAGATGACAGATGCCTTACATCAAGAGAGAGAGAGAGAGAGAGAGAGAGAGAGAGAGAGAGAGAGAGAGAGAGAGAGAGAATTCACCTTTCCTTTAGCTTTTCCTTCAAAAGGTCCTTATTAGATGGTCTTAGCTCACTTTACTCAAACTATTGATTAAATGTTAGTCTAATTTATAGATGTCCTAAGGGAAACAACTAGAAGCAATGTTTAAAACAAATATATGGTCAACATGTAATCTTGTGCACATAAAATTGACCATGGCAAATACCTAATATATAACTTACCAATTCCATTCTAGATAATTATTACATGAAAGAATATAGCCTCAAGACATCCCAAGAGCAGCCACTAAAGCATTGTTCAGAATAACTGAACATGCATAACAGTTTAAATATCTATCAAAAGTATAATTCAGCCAGATATGGTAGTGCATGTCTGAGGTGCTATCTCAAAAAAGTATCATGCATAAGAAAAGCATGACGTTTTTACATAACTGAGTATGATTCAGGATTTAGCTTTCATCTATCTGGAAGTAGGTAATAATTGTAAAAGGAGTTGGGGGAAACTCCATTGTAACTATAATAGTCTATGAAATTTTCTTGATACATAGTCTTGCTAAGTAGCCTAGTCTAGACTTAAATATTTGATCCTCCTGCATCATCTTCCTGAGTGCTGTCATCACAGGTATGTACCCCCACAATTAACATAGTTTATATAATGATTTTGATGATGCTAATGACATTTGTTAAAATTTAGCAAAACTGTATGCTGTTACTTTCCAAACAATAATCACATTTAAAAAGACATTTGCATTAAAACTTATGGAAAACTGTTAAAGCACTACTTATGGAAAATTGTATATATCACGTATGTATAGTATATAAATCAAGCAGTCACATATATGTATTTAGAAGAAATACTAAAATAATTAAAATATATCAATTCAGAAAGTAAAAATATGAATGGGCAAATCCCATAGTGTGATTTACCAAGTAAATAAAGTGAAAAATGTCAACCTCATGAATAAAAGAGCAGGTAATCACTATACGAACTCTCTATATTAGAAAATATAATGGAATATTGCAAAAAACTTCATTCCAATAACTTTTAATTTTGTATAAAGGAGAAAAAATAATTTGAAAGATATAATTTATGAAAATAAACACTATAAAATTGAAAGCTACTGAAGAATGCTATTCAGTATTAAGTAAATTCAAAAGCATTATTAAAATTTTTGCGACAAGACTGGGAATGAGTAAGTAGCAGAGAACTGTCAACAAGATGAGAATATGTTTGGCCAAGTTTCAACCTTATGTTTTGAAGCTAAATCTAGAAGAGAGTATTTAAAGACAAACGCCCATATTTTAATAAGTGGCACAATTATAAGCAGAAGAATAAGCTTTTATACTGAAGAATTGTTTACCATTTGCAAAGATTTTAAAAATCTGCTTGAAATTGCAATCATCATTTACTTGTGTCTTTATAATGTGCTAGATAAAAAACCATGCTAAATGTTATAAATAACATATTTCATTCCATTTTTACAGTGATCTTAAGTATTATTAACCCTCAATGGCTACTTTTTGTTGTCAACTTGGCTACATCTGGAATCCACTAAAATCTGAACTTCTGATGCGTTTTCTTAATTAGAGTTTTTGAAGCAGGAAGACCTATTCTACATCTGGACCACACACCTTCTGGTGCAGTGTATAAAAGGATATGGAAGAAAGAAGCTTTTGCATTTTGCCTGCTTGCCCTCACTCTCACTGGCAAGTTCATCCATCCTGTTGCCGAACCAGCCTGCATTGGTATTAGAACCTGCTTCTTTGGAATTCTAACATAGAGTTAACATCACCAGCTCTTCAGGAACCCGCCAGTATTTCTGCCAGATTCGTACTGCTGACACATCAGCCTCTTGGATAGAACAACTCTGGGTTCTTGGCCTTTGGAAGTTGAGATAACCATTTTTGTACTAATTGAACCATATCCTATAAGCCATTCATATATATATATATATCTATATATATATCTATATCTATCTATCTATCTATCTATCTATCTATCTATCTATCTATCTATCTATATATATATATATCTCCACATATTACATATACTCAAAATTGAAAGGAATAGGAAAAGTCTCTGATATTTAACCACACTTTCCCTTTTGTGATTTCTTTGTTGATTTTCCAAGATGACTTCTCTCTGGTCATTTCCTTTTCATTTAAAGAACTTTTAAAACCCATTCTTTGAGGATAGTTCTGACACTTTAAAAATTAAAGTTTAAGGAGCAGGAGAGAAGGCCCTGTGGCTAAGAGTGTGGACTGCTCTTGTAGAGGGCCTGAGTTTGGTTTCCAGCACCTACATAAGGCAGCTTGCAACCACCTGGAACTCCAGCCCCAGGACATTTGATGCCTCTTAGACTGTCTGGGCACCTACATGCCTACATGCACATACCCACACAGAGATATGTGGGTAATTTTAAAAAGTCTTAAAGCTTCTTAAATTTAAATTTAAAGACAAATTCTCAAACTTCCTCCTCTGGATATAGGAACCCAATACTACAGTTCTTTTGCTTCAGTGGGTAAAAAAAAAGCCATGCCCTTTCATTCTGGCTTCCACAAAAGAGCCCAAGACCATAAACAGTTGTGTAGACAGTGTAGGAGTGTGGCCTGAGATCACTGCTGCGAATGAAGGATGAGAGTCTCGGTCTTCTCTGGTGCTGCCATGATCATTGAAGTTTTGGAGAGCTTCTTTATAACCTGGCAAGGGTGGAAGATACGTTTTTTGAATTTCATATATTATCTTCTGTTATCTCCACTCCTCCAACTTCTCCTCTAAGTCCCCCTTTGTTCCCTCAACTCCATATCAAATTCATTATTAATGTTTTACAAAACACAACACAACAGACACACACACACACAAACACACCTTACTGAGTTCATTTAATGTTGCTCGCACATACATGTGCTTATGGCTGAGCACTTGAGATTGAACCCCATCCCCTAGCTCATCCCTGGAGAGAGCTGATTCTCCCTCTCATAAATGCCATTGATAACCTGTGGTTGTTCATTTAGTTAGAGATGGAACCTTGTGAAGTTTTCCCGATTCATATTGGCATGTAGACTAGTGTTGCCATCGTGCAGGTCTTGTTTAGCCAACCATATCGTTAAGATTTCATCCCTGTCATGTCTAGCAGATACCACCTAGTAGTAAATGTCCTGTTCTTCTAGCTAAGGCTATAGATTTTGAGTGAGGTCTGGCTGGAGTGGAGTGTGTATTGTCTCATATCATCGAAACTTTGGTTCTGATAACAGTTGTAAAATTATTTATTTACTTTATTCTAAAAGTATTCAATACACACATAATACATACATACATACATACATACATACATACATACATACATACATCCTGTTCATTTAATCCTGTGACTGACACATTATATTCTCTAAAACCCATATTTTGAAATAAAAATTTCCATTGAGATGACTCTACTAGATAACTAAATCATGCCAATGAAGTCTTTAAAATGGGATGAGGTCACTTATAATAAGCTAGAGAGCTAGAGCTCTTTCTGCTGGGGACACAGCAAGTAGCTGCTTGTATGTAGCACATAAGTGACCCTTCACCAGAACCTAGACCATGCTGACATTCCTGATCTCAGACTTTCCAATCCCCAGAACTTCTACTAATAAATTTGTGGCATTAATAAGTTACCTGGTTTACTATAGTTTCTTATAGTCATCTGAATTAAGACCCAGACTTTCATAACATTATAAATATTATTACAGGTAATATGGTGATTGAAATATATCTAAACTTATTTACAACTGTTTTTGTTTCTTAAGTATTAACTATTAAGGATTTAAAAAGAAATTATGTTTTAAAATCACTTGAAATGATTCTCCTTACATAAGGCATAAGGTCAGTTGTCCTTACAGGATACAAGTAAGCATGTCTATTTTATTTTTGTTTTGATTTTAGTAATTATAGTGCCATTTTGTTTCATTTAAATTTTTGACAATTTATGTGAGAGCTATCGCACTCCAAAGACAAGCATACATATATTAGTTAATGCTCATTTGTCTTTTTAAAAATCTAGTCTCTCTTTTTTATAGGTATCCATATTTTGCTTATCTTTTGGGGATTGACTTCAAATACAAAAATAACTCTGCATTCCTATTCTTACCTTTCCCCTTACCCAAAATATACAGCAAGCTCCATTCTGAACTTAATTTTTCCAACCCACCAGTAGCTCCTGGAATCCAATTAATAGTAGTATAGCACATAAATTCTTCACCGTGTGACTACAAGTTAATGTCTCAATCATTCCCCTAAGAAAGTTCTTTAAAAGAAACAGTGTCACCCAGCAGGCCTAAGAATGTGGCAAGCAGAGAATTAAAGGAAAAAAATGTCTGTTTCAAATTGGCGGCAGTTACTTGCTCCCATGAGAAAATTGCTCAAATGGTGAATTCATCATTTCAGTACTGATCTGTTTGTAGCAAAAAGGACTTGAATGCTCACATCTAAATTGAAAAGAATTAATATGATGGGAGAAAATCACAACTATTTGAAGGGAGTGATGTTTTAGTACATTAGGAAGAAAAATCTCTGCTTTGACATAATAATTGCCAGTTACAAAACTGGGAAATTGGGGGTACTAAATGAAAAACTCTGTTATATATTAAATATAACCCAAGCATCTAATTCCATATAACTATATAGAAATTAATAATAATATTATGTCTTTAAAGTAGTCAGGAGATGTTTGCTCACATAGCTGTGACAGACAAGGACAACAGAAGGGTTACAGGAAATTTGATGTTGTCCTAACTTGGCTGATTCTGCCACCAGTTTCCCCATCTATCATCTCCTTCCATCTTCACAATTATTCCTTTCAGTAGGGAGGGAAGATATTAGTTTTATTATTGGAGATATGGGAATGTTCCAGGATATGAAATGACTTATCTAAGATCACTCAGATACCTAGTGCACAGAGCACAGTTGCCATTCCTAGTCCCGCTCTCTACATCATAGCAGAGTAACTAAAGTAACATCTAAGTAAGACTTATTTAAGACTTCGAGTCAAATTTCGAACCATACTTACTGCACATGCTCACTTCAAACTCAGAATTCCAGTTAAGAAGGCCTAGGGGTAGAGCAGAGAAAACATGACTGATTAATAAAGAGGTAAGTCAGCAATATCATTTAATGGATATATTAATACTCTATTGGTTCATAATAGACCACTTTAAAACTTAGTGACCCAAATGACAAATATTTATTATTTCAAATGACTTTTATGAGTCAGGAATCTATGAGCAGCTCAGCTAAATAATTCTAGATAAGGATTTTTTTATGAGGTTGAAGTAAAAAATAGAAGGTAGCAAATTTGCTACCAGGATCAGTCATTTGGTTTGGGATCATTTCTACGCGCGCGTGTGTGTGTGTGTGTGTGTGTGTGTGTGTGTGTGTGTGTGTGTTTGTCTGTGTGTGTATGTGGTGTGTGTGTGTGTGTATGTGTGTATGTATGTATGTGTGTGTGTTTGTCTGTGTGTGTATGTGGTGTGTGTGTGTATGTGTATGTGTGTGTGTGTATGTGTGTGTGTGTGTGTGTGTGGGGTGTGTGTGTATGTGTGCATATGTATATAGTATGTGTGTGTGTATGTGTCTATATGTATGTGCATGTGGTATGTGTGTGTGTGTGTGTGTGTGTGTGTGTGTGTGTTAATCATAACTTTCTTCATAAGATTCTTTTGGTATGGGTGTTAATGTCCTATCCCACAGGATCATTACACAAGGGAAATGTCACGGATGAGTGAGAATACCCAGGATGAAAGATGAAATCTTTCATAACCCGTTTGAGAAGGGACATTTCATGACTTTTCTATCTTATCTTAACATACCAAACTGTCAGTGAGGATCATATTGCAGGGATCACTACAGGGCAACCTAGTCCTAAATCCCACCCTCACCCTCACCTTAATACCTAACCCTAAACCTAGTACTAGCCCTAGTCCTAACTCTAACCCTAATGTTAACCCTAACTCCAACCCTGGCTAAGTTAGATCCTTCAGTGACAGAAAGTCTTATTATGTTCCAGATTCCACACTGAGGACTTCACATGTACTGACTCACAGCACTTTGAGACATACATTGTTGTTATTTTACAGAGCAGGAACCTGAAGCTAATGATACTTAAATAACTTGCCAAAGTCACTGTTGTGGTTTGAATGAGAATGGCCCCCATAAGCTCATGTATTTGTATGCAGTTCCCAGTTAATGAACTTTTGGGGAAGTTTAGGGGGCGTGCTCTTGTTGAAGTCAGCACAACCTTGCTGAAGGAGATGTGTGACTAGGAGAGGGCTTTCAGGTTTCAAAAGCCCAGCCAGACCCATTGTTTCTTTCCCTGCCTACTGCCTGGAGATCAGAATGTAAAACTCTTAGCTATTGCTCCAGCACCATGCCTGTCAATGAAGATCATGGGATGGTCCTGGATTAAATATCTAAAACTCTACACAACCCCCAAATAAGTGCTCTATTTTGTAAGAGTAGCTGTGGTCACAGTACCTGTTTGCAGCAATACAACAATAACTAAGGTAGTCATTGTATAGGAACTGACAGAGACAGGATTCAAACCTACGCCATTTGACACTCTCCAACCAAGCTATAGTATTTTTATGTTTAGATATTTGTAAATGTCATACGAAAAATAAAATGAGATATAGTGACGGGAATGGGCACAGCTCAGAAGTTTTTATTTGGTTATATTTTAAATTGAATTTTCAGGGTAATTCATTCTTCAGAAATTATATTTAAGATGCCACCAAAGTGATAATATAAAAACTAAAGTTATGGAAAAACTTACAAAGACAAGCCACAGGTAAGAGACAATAGTATACAAAGTCCCCAAGCTACAATAGTGCTTGATGTGTTCAAGGAACACAAAAAAGGGAGTGTGATTTGAGTCCATTAGAGGAGAAAGGGTATTAGTTTTGAGATGAGTTTAAACAATAACCAGAGGCCAGATTATTTTTATCACCTCTGGAACCCTGAAAAGTCATTAATGTTCTCCTTTTCAAGAGGAGGAAAGATGACAATGAGAAGGTAAATGTCTTGCTCAAGATCACAGTTTTATAAGGGACCAAGGCAGAGCATCAGGCACACAAGATATATATATATATGCAAACTTTTTGCTACGTCTGAAAACAAAATCACACACACACACACACACACACACACACACACACTTGTGAGTGTGTGTGTGTCTTGACCTAAATCTTGTTTGCCTCATCAGCTTCATGCAACATGGGGTCATGCTGTTGACTTCTACAAGGTATTTTTTCATACTGTACTCCAGCAAACTAGGGGAAAAGCCCCAAAACATTAGACTAAGGAACCACTAAGAGCCTTTTCCTTCTCCTAGTTCTGTCCAGGAAAGTACACTTGTTGGCTTTACTTAGGGAGAGGGAGTAAATACAAAGGAAACAAACATCCTGCTTCAGCATAGACAGATGCTGTGTAAGTTGGATAGCTTTTAAGTCTGTTCTCAGGTATACAGACAGAGCCAATTGTGACATCTTGAGACAATAAAATAGACTTCAACCCAGTTCAAGGATGGTTATAACACATATATTTTGCATGGCATGGCTGGGTTTTCTTCCTGTCTACTTTGCTATTGATCCAGACTATTAATGATGACAACTTTTATTTTCCCGACCCAACCTTGATTCTGGTTCTCAATCATCAGGCCTCAACTGTGATTTTGATTTCAGGCTTAGCGGAGGAGTTTGCAGTTTTTCCCCTGGTGTGAGCAATTCAAATAATTTATTCCCCCAGAGAGACAGCTGTGAAACTGGTTAAAGTTACCAAAGCAAACAGTTTTCAAGTTTTTGGAAATGAATCAAAATTCAGGGATATCTATTCCATAGCATCTGGGTCAGAGATGGTACCCACCATACTCTAAGTGGATGGATTCTCTCCGCCAACTGCACAGTTCTGCATGCACAGCTGCAGCTAAGAAGCAGCTGTTGTATTTCTCTGCTGTGAAAGATCTATTAGCATATAGGAAAGGCAATGGACTTCACTGAACACAAGTAGATCCTCTTTATCTCCATGCTGCAGACATTTCACTGACAAGTAGCAGCAGTCCCAAACATACAATACTCACTCCACAAGAAGGACCTAAGTAAAGAACTAGTTGAAGTGTCCCGGAAGTGAGATTCTTCCTGAGAGAAGTGGAAATGACACAAAGATTGAGGAGTAAGACTTTTTGGAATAGAGACTAGAACTCATGTCCTGGAATGTTTTTGAACACACACACACACACACACACACACACACACACACACACACACACACACACACACGTGAATAGTATCAGGACAGGAACAGCTCCAATGATACTGATAGAGAAAAATCAGCTATAAGCGTAAAAGATCAGGAAAAAGACAGCTTAAGCAGTCTCTGATGAGTTCACACTCACCTCAGATGAGTAGCAAGAATTCCATGACAGAAATAGAGAAAGTACTTACAAAACACTAGTTCCTGAATGAACACTTTCCCATTGACCTGTGAAAGCAGTGTCCCAGCTACACAGTCATTCAAAGGTAAGGATGAAAACTTTAAAATATGAAACTTATAACAAGTAAGTATTTAACCATCATTCTCCGGTGAGTAGTAGGCAGTTGGTCTTACAAAGGAACACAAGGGAAAGTAGCCTTAGCAGGGACATCTTAAGCTGTGGATTGTAGGGTTAATAACTGATGTAAAATCACACAATTAGTTCAGTAGAGTCACTAAATATAGAGTGTCAATACTAGACCCCCAGAGAAGAGGCATCTCTGAAATTGCTATAGTATTTTAAGTGTCCAATTTTCAATAAAAAAATAGAATACACAGAAACAAGAAAGTATGACATGTATGCCAAAAAAAAAAACACTCAGTGAAAACTCTCTCTACCTGGCCTATTCTTATGCAGACCGACTCCAAAGCAATTATCCTAAGTGTCTTCAAAGAACTGAACAAAAGCATATTTAGAAAGTTAAAGACAAGTATCACAAGGATTTCTCATCAAACAATATAAGTTAATAAAGAAATATTATGAAAAAGAGCACAGTAGAAATTTTGGCATTTGAAAAGTATCATCGCTGAAATGAAGAATTTAGTAGAATGGTTCAATGGCAAACTCAAAAGATGAAAATTGTGTAGTCTGATAAGGAGCTAAAAGACAAACGAAGCCTCAGAGACCTGTGAGCTATGCATCCATGCACCACTGTGTGCATAACAGGCAGGAGTTCTTGGGAGAGGAGAGAGAAACGAGAGGACTTCCCAAATTTGTTTAAAAAAAAAAACATTAGGGCTGGAGAGACAGTTTACTAGTTAAGAGTATAGAGTTCTAATCCCATCACCCACATAGTGACTCACAGCTGGCTGTGAATTAAGTTCGAGAGGAACCAGTATCCTTTTCTGGCCTCTGTGGGTACCTGGTGCTTACATGGTACACAGACACAAATGCAGATAAAGCACCTATACACATAAAGTAAAATAAAATAAGTACATCTTTAAAAAATATTCACTTCTGTATTGAAGAAACTTAAGCTGCTCTCTAGTTTTCGTCTTCTGCCCTGTGAGGTAGGACTGGAAGGATAGCTACTGTGTATCATGCAGAGAAGGTATTTTGTGTAGAGTAAGGAGGTAGGAGGTTGAACTTGGCACCAAAGTATAAGGCCAAAAGTGTTCAAGTTCAACAGAGCATTTTGAAATGAATCAGTGGGCCTCAGGCCACAAACACTAAGGATGGTGAGATGGATTGAGAGGCAGAAAAACTGGCTGTCAAAATGTCTGTCCCCACCTAAACCCACTTCCTTTGTCTCTCAAAACTCGCTGGTATCATTAGATTTGAGCTTTGAAGCTACACTAAAGAAAGCAATTCACTCCCTCATTCATATGTCACCAATAATGACAGCTATGTCCTCACCACTGGAAATAGCTCCTGTCTCCATCTTAGCCCTCTCCCTTCTTAGTTTCTCCAGACTGAGTAACTCTCCAGTGAAACTAATTGGCTTAGAGTGCTCATTGCCTCACATGGGGCCTAGGAAACTGAGTTCTTGCTTTAGCTTTCATTGCTTGACCATGCATGGCAGATCAGCAGTGGGGGACAGCTATGCCCCCAAATTCCTATCCTCTTCTCTTTCTCCTCCCTTTCTACTCCCCCGTGTGGTCCTGTGCAGAAGTGACAGTTGTTCAGGGAACAGTGCCAGTTTGTTTAGTCTCTCAACGCCAACACATTAAACATTGCTGTATGTACTTGATACAGAGGGCACATCCGTTTTGCTTGATGTGCTTGCCCTAATTGGGTTCCCAAAAGGGAATTTTAGTACATTAGCTGAGAATTAAGAATGAGCCAACAGATGGGGTTAGAAACATGACGGAGAGGGTGGCAGTTAGGGCCACATCTCCTGAAGCTTCTTATCAAATATAAGACTGACGGGCTGGGCCTCGTAGCAACAACCAAGCTCCCAGTGGAAAGAACTGTTCAAGTCGCACAATGAAATCATTCTTTATACAGCATTTAGCAGAATGCGTCTGCCCCCAGACAGTTTTGCAACATGCAGTAGCAGCTACTTTGAGACTGCTTTGTTTGCTGGGCAAAAGGACATGTTTTCCTGCTGCTGTTATTGGATATGACTTGTTCTCAAGTCCAAGGCTCATGCTTCCCAAGACACCATGAAGATTTACTGTGGCAGGTAGACGGTGAATCTTCGTATCCGAGGGAGTACTCCCGTAATGCAATAGGAAAGTTTGAGGATATATTTTGGACCACAGTCTTTGAGAACATTTCCTCATGTCTTAGATTTTAAGTATTTTTTTCTTTTTATTATCTGTGTATTTGAGGATATTACCCAGTCCCCACAGCAGATAATCTCTATCTTTCCCTCTTTTCCTCCTGCCAAACCTCTTCTACCTGCAGCTTAGTACTCTGATGTTATTCGTGTTTCCTTATATCCTACATGCAACTCTCAGCAAAAATTTTAGTTCCGTTTTCAAAATTGTCTCCCTCTAAAATCCAACCATTTGTCCCTGTCCCTACTGCAAATATCCTAACCATTCTCCCTGCTTCCACTTTGGTCACTTAAAGCAATCTTTTAACAGAAGAGTTTCGGGATGGTTTTTAAAAATGAATTTGTATGTCATGGCAGTTGTGGGCTCACTTAGTTCTTAAATTAATCCATAGGTTCACTGAGACTTTCACTCAGTCTCTTAATAGGTACAACTGTGAGAGAGTAAGCCGTAATATTACAATCAGTATACTGACATAATTTATTGATTTGATTATAATTTCAGTTTTATTTACACTTATGTGTTTTAAATCTTATACACTTTTCTCATGTGTGCATGTTTCTATATTCAGTAATTCAGTCAAGATTCACAACATTTCCAAGAGGACTTATTTGCTTTTTTCTTTTATAAATACACCCATCATCTCCCTGCCCTAATCACAATTCCTGCCCAAATCCTAGTCTGCCTTTTCTTTCCAAAATTTAGTCATTTCACAAATATTGCATAAACAGAATTATACATGTAATTTCTTGGGCCTGTACTTGTAACTTTTATATATTTTATTTTATCTGTATTTTTGCGGTGCTAATATTCTGAACCTGACTCGATTTGGACTTAATATGGAAACAAAAATCTCTGGGCTTATCTGTGAGGCCGTTCCTAGATTAAATTAAATGAGATTGAAAGACTCTCCTGAAATGTGGGTGCTGCCATGGGCTTAGGTCCCATGACCTAAATAAAAAAGAGAAAGGGAATTAAGTGGGACCTGTTGTCACTCTCTGTTTCTTGTCTGCAGCTGCCTGTGACATCCTCTGTTCCTGCAGTCATTTCTGTCATCGCAGATTGTAACCTCAAACTGTGAGCCAAGATAAATTCCTGTTTCCTTAAGTGTTTTTTCCCCGCACCTAGACAAGTGACACTGACGTTTAGCACTGAGTAGTGGACTGGCTCATAGGTTGCAGTGAACCAGACCTGTGCTGCAGAGGGCTTTGGGACTGGACCATGGGATTAATGTAGAAGGATTTGGAACATTGAGCTAGAAAACCCCAGTAGACTCTAGTAGAATCGTTCTGATTAAAGTTTGGAATACCAAAGTGCCTATAGAAATGTGACCTGCTTATGACATTTGGGACAGGGAGGAGACTCTATTGGGAACTAGGTTAGACGACATTCATGTGATATTGTGGTAAAGAATATGATTGCATTTTGTCCTAGGGACCTGGGTGAGGCTGGATATAGGAATAACGGACACATTTATGTGGTGAAAGAAATTTCAAGAAAGGGTAGCACTCAGTCTGCTAATGCTCTCATCTAGGGCTACAGAGAATGAAAGCAAAAACTGGAATAGAAAGATATGAAAATATGAAATTTTATGAGGAAGAGTGTGTGTCTGCTAAACTTTGTACACAAGGCAGTTTGAAAGCAACTACAATTGTTAAAGAGATTAACATCAACAAAGAGAAACCCCCTGCTCTACATTGGGACAATAGGAAATGTCCACCACGGGAACGGTCTCACACATTTTGAGACTTTATCGTGAGAAAATGCAAATTCTGTTCAAAGGTGGAACCCATAAAGTGACAATGTCACTGAAGAAACTCCCCTGCTCATGAAACCTGGTTGCCTAGGATCAGCACACAGAAAGCCGATGTCCCTGAGAAAGTAGGGCTCAGGCTGCAGGCCAAGGTGACTGCAGAACTTAGTGGCATTGCTCATGCACTACTGACTGGCTTGGGAATCATAAAAAAAGAGCAGGTCACTGGTTCTTGCAATGTATTTCCAAAGAGCTACCCAAACAAGGCGAGGCTGGAGTTCCTGCAAGGAGGCCAGACGCCACCGTCTGAAGGTGTAAAGGTGAAGTCTAAGTTGCGGGGGTGAGGGCGGGGGGGCGGGGCAGGGCACAAGATACAGGAGATAGCGACTGGAGGGATGCTCTGAGGCAAGCTAACATTGTGTGTTTTAGGAGGAAGATCTAGACGGAAGAGGATATTAGAGATCTTTAGATGCCTACACGATTCTATCATCCCTAAATACCAGACGCAATGACTTCGAATTGGTGTTTTCTCTGTTGAGTTCCCATCTTGCTTTGAGTGATCACTTGTTCTTCTGTTCCAGTTCTTCCCTCTTGGAATGGGTTGTTTATTCTGTGACATCCTATGTTGTATTGGTTATTTTTTGTTGTTGTTGCTAGGATAAAACCGCATAATCAAAGGCCACTTACAGAAGGAAAGGTCTGTATATTTTGGGCTAGTTTACTATTGCTGTGAAGAAATGTGACCAAAGCAGCTTACAAAAGAAAGCATTTAATAGGGGAATTTCTTAGATTTTCAGAGGGTGAGTCCATTTCATCGTGGTGGGGAGCACGACAGCAGGCTGCCTAACTTAGTGTTAGAGCAATAGCTGAGAGGTTATGACTTGATCTGCAACTGTGATTAAGAGGAGAATGTCTCGAGCTTTATTTAGAAACTTCAAAGTGACACACCTTCTTCCACAAGGTCATATGTCTTAATCCATTCCCAAACAGTTCCACCACCTGGGAATCAACAATCCTAATATATGAGCCTATGGGGGGCATCCTCATTCAAACAACCTCAGGGTTCCAGAGAGAGAGAAGTCTATGACAGCAGGCAAGCATGGTGGCTGTAGCAGAAAGCAGAGAGATCACATTGTCAACCCAACCCAAATGATACCACAAAAAAACAAAAACAAAAAATAAAAGCAGCAACAACAACAAACCCACATAAAACAGAGAAATCAGACTGGATGTGGGGGAGGCTATGTGTACTCTCAAAACTCACACTTAGTAGCCTACTTTCTCCTTGAGCAACACTACACATCCTAAACCTTGCCAAACAGCTCCAAATGGGGACTACGTGTTCAAATGCACCAATGCAAAGGGATATTTTTCATTCAAACCATCATATATATATATATATACATATATACATATATGTATATATATGTATAATCAAAAGCAATGTGTGTGTGTGTGTGTGTGTGTGTGTGTGTGTGTGTGTGTGTGTGTGTGTAACTTGTTGTTCTTAATTTTGTAGGAGCCGGTTAACAGACTGACTTGATTTTCAGCTGAGACGTTGACTTTAAACTTTTGAATAGTGCCAGAACTGTGATATTTTTGAGGACTTTCAAGTTGGATAAGTGGATTTTGCTTTATGAGATGGCAGTGAGCCTATGGGGTCAAGGTGGAATGTTATGGCTTTAAAGCAATATGTTCCATTGTCAAATTGACAAAGGGTAGAGTTGTAATGTTTAATCTTGATTGTCAGCTTGGCAGGGTTTAGAATCACCATGGAAACTAATTTCAGGGCATACCTTTGATGGATTTTCTAAGTTGGGCTGATTGAAATGGAAAGATCTATCCTAAATATGAGAAGTACATAGGTTAGTGTCCCAGAATGAATAAAAAGTAGGAAATGAGTTTAATACCACCATTCCTTACTCTCTGCTTCCTGACAGCAGATCCAAGGTGACCTTATGCTCTTGCTATGGTGTCTTTTCTCTCATGATGGATGGATGTATCCTCAACGTCTGAGCCTGAACAAATTCCTGTACCCCAGTTTCACTTTGTTACTGCCACACAATATCCTGACAAAGGCCACTTAGTAGCAAAAGTGTTTATTTTAGCTCACAATCCCAGGTAACAGTCCCTCATCTTGGGGAAGTAAAGGCAGCAACCTCGAACAGCTAGTCAGATCATATTTACAGTCAAGAGCAGAGATAAATGAATGCATGCATGTTCACTTGCGTGTTGGTTTCTTGCTTTCTCCACTCATATAATTCAGGACCCGCCGCCTGGGGAATGGTGTAGCCCACAGTGAGTTAGGTCTCCCCACACCAATAATTAAGCCAATCCCATGCATATGTGTCCATAGACCAAACCAATGTAGAAATGCCTTATTTAGATTCGGGATCACATGAAGTTGAAGAATTTAGCAATTAAATTTTTCTCGAATTGCTTTTACTATATATTTTATTGTAGCAACAAAACAATTTACTAATATAATATATGTATATGTGTTTGCATGTACACATGTGTGTACAGGCATGTGCATGTGGAGGCCAGTGTTAGATGTTTTCCTCAAATGTTCTCCATCTTATTATTTTTTCATTTACTTATTTTTTTATTTGTGCTTGGTTTCATGTGTATGGTGTGTGTGTGTGGAAGGGGTGGTTAGAGGACAGCTTTCAGGTGTTGGTTCTCATCTTCCACCTTGTTGAGGCTGAGGCTCGTTTCTGTTGAGGCTGAGGCTCGTTTCTGCTGCTGCACAGATACTCCATGCTAGTTGGTCCTGGACTGCCAGACAGTCTCCTGTCTATATCTTCCATTTTGTCATAGGAACTTTTTACATGGGCTCCAGGACTACATTCAAGTCATCAAGCACGTGGCAATACATCTCCACTTTTTTTAAGATAGGGATTCTCGATGAACCTGGAGCTCATTTATTTGGCCAGACTAGCTAGCCAGAAACTCTCAGGATTCACTTGTCTCTACCTCTCCAGTACTGAAATTACAGGTGTGCACGGAGGAGTCTGGGTTTTCACTTGAGAGTTGGGGCACCAAACACAGGTTCTCAAGTTTCCTCAGTGAGCTTTTCTGCACTGAGCCATTTCTCTGATCCCTGGGATTGGACCTTTAAAAATCTCAGTGTATCTCTGATTGTGTTTATCAATAGTGCATCATGCCAGATAGTTTTATGTCAATTTGACACATGCTAAAGTCATCCGAATAGAATGAATCAATTAAAAAAACCCTCCTAAGATTGGGCTAAAGACAAGGTGTTAGGGAATTTTCTTAATTGGTGATCGGTGTGGGAGGGGGCAGCCTACTGTGGGTGGTGCTATCCCCGAGTTGGTGGTCCCAGGTTCTATAAGAACGCAGAATGAGCAAGTCATGAGAAACAAGTCAGTAAGTAGCACCCCTCCATAGCCTCTGTATAATACCTGCCTCTAGATTTGTGGGACTGTAAAAGGCAGCCTGGTTCCTGGTTGAGTTAAGGCTAGAAACCCCGGTGACCCTAAGGGACAGTAGGCATTTCGCTTGACCCCCAGGGAACCAGGCCTCTGTCACTAGCCCTGTCCTCCATAGATTTGTGGCTATCAGTCGTGTAAGGGCAATGCCCCAAGACCCTCCACAGGTAGAGGACAATGACCTGTAGTCAGGTAGGCTCAAGACAGATCTCCATTTTAAAGGCCAGGAGGCTTAGCCAATAACCTTTCCTTCCCAGACACTCCTCCCTGCAAAAGGTATTTAATCTCAGGCTCGCCTTGAGAAGTGGGGTATGGTTTTACTCATCCACTTTCCACCGTGACAATAAATGTCTTAAAACCATGGAATGTCTCCTTTCTTCATGATCTGCCATGGGGAGCCCTGGAGAAGCTCTTTGCCTACAGAGCCGCCACTGTTTAATCTCCCATAGAAAGCCTCTATGCGCTCCCAGTCATGGTCACCACCAAGCTTCAAGCCAAAGACTCTCCCTGCAGGACCAGCGGGAGCCTCCTGCTTTTCCCTCTCAGCACTGGGCTAGATCCACCCTCGGACTTCCACTCTGTTGACAGCCCTTCTGCAGCATCCAGCAGTGCCTAGGTGTCTGAAAACCTGAGAACCAGATGGTCCCAGCCTCCTTGCAGTCCGGGGGATCCCCAAGCCAGTTCCGGCTGTCCTGTGGTACCTCAGACTGCGCTTTCCCACCCCTGGAGTGGTAACCTGCAGCTTCCCTACAGTCCAACACTTGTCCAGCAATGGTCGGATGGCTTGGTGCTTCCCTCCTTCTGCCTCCCAGAGCGGCCCGTGCCCTGTGGTGCAGCGAACATGGGACCCCATAACCCTACACAGGTTCCTGCCCTGCTTGAGTTTCTGTCTTGACGTCCTTAGATGATGAACATGGAGGTGTAAGTCAAACAAACCTTTTCCTTTCTAAGTTGCTTTGGTCATGGTGTTTCATCACAGCAATAATAAATCCAACTGGGACATGCACTTCTTCTATTATTAGCATTTCCGTTATGATTAATATAATACTGATATTATCTGTGTTTCATGGCACATCGGCCTGATATGCTGGCATAATAAAGTGCCCAACTGGCTGGCTCTGAAGACTTGACATCCAAAATAAAAAGAAAAGTACCAACTCTGAGACTTGATTTAGTAGAATCCATCATTTACTCTTACTAGCTTCTGAGGGCTGCTGGTCATCTTTGGCTTGTAGCTGTCTTTACTCCAGTCTCTACTTCCATCACCAAAGGTCCATTCATCATTTCTATGCATGTGTCTGTCTCTGTACACAAGCTTCCCTTTTCACTGTATTAGAGGAGATGGGGGGGCTGGGATTGCTCAGTTGGTAGAGCTGTTAGCCCTCAAGCCTGACACCTAAATGCCATCCCTAGAACCCATATGGTGTAAGGAGAGACCTTATTCCCACAAGTTTTCTTCTGACCTCCACATATGTGTCATAACACATTACTCTGCTAGATAGACAAACACACAGATGGGCAGATAGATATTGTTTAAGAGGAGGTAGGCATAGACATTCTGGGCAAAGAAAGGTATTACAGAGGAGGTTAAATGTCTAGGTGATGTCTTTTAACATCATTGAAAGGTGTCTCTCATTCAGAGTATTTCAAAAAGCAAGAGTTGCTTAGGGTCTTTATAGCTTCATGATTTAACTTACCCACAGATAATAGGTGTTGGGGGTAGTTTGTGGAAAACTTACAGGAGGCAAGCCTCCTTTTTTTTATTTTTAGATTTTTCATTGGTTATTTTATTCATTTACATTTCAAATGTTGTCACCCTTCTGGTTTTCTCCTCCACAAACTCCCACCCTATCTACCCCCCCACTGCCTCTATGAAGGTGTTCTCCCACTCACTTACTGACTCCTGCTTCACCACCCTAGCATCCCCCTACGCTGAGGCATCGAGCCTCCACAGGACCAATGGTCTCTCCTCCCATTAATGCCTGATAAGGCCATCCTCTGCTACATATGCTGCTGGAGACATAAGTCCTCCATGTGTACTGTTTGGTTGGTGGTTTAGTCCCTGGGAGCTCTGGTTGGTTGATATTGCTGTTCTTCTTATGGGCTTGCAATCCTGTTCAGCTCCTTCAGTGCTTCCCCTAATGTTGCTGTAATTAAATAAAAAAGTAAAACGGTAAATGTTTTTTCCGTCTTTTACCCTGCTAGGTCCTACTCCTCAGTGCCCCAGATATCTGCTAGATATCTTGGCGGAAACACAGCCCAGCCACACACTTTCTTACACTCAGACTCTTACATAAAAGAACACACCACACAATAATCTTAGATCCAATTGGTAGGATATAATTGCCCACTTAAACATACAAAGCCCGGTACCATCCATCCCTTGCACCTTTTATTTGCCAGGTCTCCAGCTTCTCCTTCTCCCACATCGACTCCTCGCTTCTCCTCTCTCTCTCTCTTTTCTTTACTCACTCTCCCAAATATATCAACGCTTTTATGCTTTAGTTTCTCCTTCTCTTACAACGACTCCTAGCTTCTCCCCTCTCTCCATCTCCTGTCTCCTCTAACTCTTCTCAGTTCCCCATCCTGTCTCTAAGCCGTCCCCTTTTTCTCCTAGCTTCCTTCTCTTCTCCCTCACTCCCTCAACTGTTCCATCCTCTCCCCCTCTTGCTCAGGTTCCACTGGCTCAACTGTTGCCAACTGTCCTCTCTCAACCTATTCTCTGAATCTAATCCCCCTCTTGCTCCCTGACTCCTCCCTCTGCCCAAATCTAGCACTCTTGCCTTTATTCCACAATTTCAGAGAGAACTCAAGGCAAACCACAACACCCTAACTCTTGCACTGGGGTGTCCATGCTCAGTCCGATGGTTAACTGTGAGCATTTGTATCTGTATCGGCTAGGTGCTGGCATAGCCTTCTAGGGGACAGCTATACTAGGCTCCTGCTAACAAGCACTTCTTGGCATCAGCAATAGTGTCTGGATTTTGTGTCTGCAGATGAGATGGATCCCTAGGTGGGGGCGGTCTCCTCTACATCACTAAAAATATACCTTTTCTATGCTCCATGAAAACAATAGTATATGTAAAATCCTGAGATGGATGCTTCAGGACTTTTGCTAGCAAGCAGTTCCTGGTCTGCTGTGAAAAAGTACACATACAAAGTAGGGCCAATATACAGTATATACCTGGCTCACTTATATCACCAACATTTTCCATAGTAGCTGAATGTGTAACTTGCCATTTGTACTGTATAAGTGGTCCAGTTTTTTTTACTGTTTTTCCAGGGTTTGGTATTACTACTATTTTGGAAAGTTTAGCTCTTATGATTTCATTTCCATTTCACCATACTTAAGACATTGAACATGTTCCCATGCACCTTTTCATCATCTATGTAGTAGTGAAATGTGTGTTCATTTCCTGATGGTATAGATATGAGATGTCCTCCCAAATTCTCAAGTGTGGTTTGGATTTCAGTGGAGTAGTGTTGAGCTGAGGGGTTTAGGGGAGTGTGATTGGATCATGTCATTGGGTTCTTAATCAGTGAATTCATCTAATTAAAGATTCATTATTTTATGCCATTTTGGGTATTGTGCAGACTGGGAGGTAGGGCCTACTTGGGGAGAGTATGGCACTGGGTGTTTGACTTGGAAAGATACGGTCCTTTGTCCCTTTCTGTTTTTCTGCTTCCTGGGCACCATAAAGTATGTGACTTTGCTCTGCCAAGTGTTTTTGCTATGATGTTCCACCTGATAACAAGTGCAGAAATAATGTATCCAAGTGGCCCTGGGCTGCAAGTCTAGGAAACTGTGAGCAAAAGGAAATGCTTTCTGTTTGAATCAGTTTTGCCCAGGTATTTGCCACACTGATGAAAAGCTGGCTAACACATGCATCATGTATTCATTATGTAGTTGCTATTTTTAAAATATTGGGTTTTGTGAACTACTCATATATATTACATAGTGTTCTTATCACCTATGCATTTTTTCAAATATTGTCTCTCATTCTTTAGCTTGCTATAACATCATTTTCAGAGCAACATTTTTTCCTTTGGTTGAAATCTTACCAATCTTTCATGGATTGCACTTTCAGTGTCAAGCGCAATAAATCTCTGGATCATGAATGTTTTCTTCCATTAAAAATGTTTTCTAGATTTCGTGTCTTACATTCAAAGTCCATGATCCATTTTGATCTATTAAGGTGAATTTTCAATGGCTCTAGTGCCATTTATTTAAAGTGTTTTTCTCTTCCTTTGAAGTAGTTTGCTCGTTGTGTCAAAAATCATGTGGAAGTAATTGTATGGGTTATTTCTGGTGCTTTTATTTAATCTATGGATCTCTGTGTGTCTATCCTTCTGTCAATATTGCATACTGTAGATTACTGTACTTATATAGTATCCTTCAATATTAGGTAGACAGTATTGGAAAGGGTAAATCCTCATTTTTCCTTTCTCAGTTGACTTAGCTGTTAGAGGACCTACTCCTTAATAAAGTTTAAAAAAAGTTCATTTGTGTCTACAACTGCCTTGCAGATATTTTTACTGGGACTGTAATATCCTACAAATCATTCTGGAGGAGAACTGACATTTTTATTATGTTGAATCTTCTAAAGTTTATCTTTCCAATTACTTTAAATTTTTCTTTTATTCACATTTAACATTTTATTGAAAATGCAGTTCCTGTTCAATTTTTGCGTAAGGAAGTACTTCAATTTCTTTAGCACTATTCCACAATATGCACTGCGATTTCTTTAGAACTATTGTAAAATATATATGTTAAAAGGTTTATTTATTTTTAATATATATATATATATATATATATATATGTCCCTGCATGTACTTATATGTACCACATGTGTTTCATGTCCACAGAGGCCAGAAGAGGCATCTGATGCATTGAACTGAAGTTATAGGTAATGTAAGCCATGTGATGTAGGGTCTGGGAAATGAGCATGGATCCTCTTCAAGAGCAACAAGAGGTATTGGAGGGATGGCTCAGTGGTTAAGAGCACTGGATGCTTTTCTGGAGGACAAAGTTTTGATTTCCAGCATCTATGTGGTGGCTCACAATTGACAGTAATGCTTGTTCCAGGGAGGGGAGTGTCAGAAATCCTCTTTTGGCCTCTGAGAGCACCAACATGCATGTGGTACAAAAACATACATGCAAACAAGAAACTTATACACATAAAATAATAATGAAAATAGAATTTGGAAAAAGAACAGCAAGTGCTTTTAATTGCTAAGCCATCCCTCCAGCTCCTCTAATGGTATGTTCTTAACTTCAGTTTTGGAATGTTCATTGTTAGTATACAGAAATGTAAGAGATTTTCGTCCTTCATCTTAAAACTATCCCCAATTACCTAATTCTAAGAATTTCTTTTAAAAGTTTCCCTTATGCTGTTAACACCATATTTCAATTTTATTCTTTCAAATTTATTTAATTTTATTTTATATGCAAAAATATTATCAGTCTTGGTGAGTACTACACAGAATTTTGAAAATGACACGCATTCTGATATTGTTGGGTGGAATATTTTCTACATTTTTATTAGATTGTATTACTTAGATATGGTTTTTGAATCTTGTGTCCTTAATTATATCTCTTTCTGTCTCTTTATCTCTCTGTCCACCTCCCTTATTCTCTTTTAAGACAGATTCTTATACCGTCAAGGCTGGACTTGAATTCCTGATTCCCCTACTTCTACCTCCCAAGGGCTGGAATTGTAGCATGTGCAACTCTACCTGACTTTGATGCTGACTTTTATTTTGTCAGTATTTTGATCCATTGTTGAGATAGAAGAATTTTGAAATGCTTAGCTATAATTAGAGGTTTGGTACTTTGTTTAGCTCAGTCCAATTTTTATTTCATAAATTTTGAGATTCTGTATTTGGGTACATATAGAATGGGGCTTCTAAATTATAAGATATATAATGCTTCTGTGATATAAAATGTCAACAATGCTGTATTTCAATCAAAACAGATAGGGATTGTGTGGTGAACAAAGATAAAAAAATGCTTCTACATCCTTCACAGGCAAAGTTTGCTGAACTCTGGGTTTACCCAAGAGTAAGAACCTGAGATTCATCTATTTCTAATAAATGGCCACAAAACTATGTGTCTGCAAAAAGCCAATCATTATTGTCTCTAATACTTCTGTGAATTGTGTGGCCTCATATGAGAAATGCTCATTTCATATCTCTCATGAAGCTATAGTGAGATGGAGCTGAATTTACAGTCATTGGCAGTTCATGCTAGGATTCATGTAGGGGTTAGAAGGAGCATTGACTAGAAGACCTACATGTGCCCTCTCTTTCACTTAGATTTCTGTTTAATGGCCACATGATGTCCACAGGAAACACTTGAAGAGTAGAAAGTAAATAAAGCCTAGCTTTGGAATTGGTGTACTGAAATTTGTGTTCTTTTCATTTGATCAAGGCACTTAGAGGATAGTGAAAACTCATAGGTGTGGTGGTTTGAATATGCTTGGCCCAGGGAGTGAACTATGGTGGTTTTAATATGCTTGGTCCAGAGAGTGGCACTATTAGGAGGTATGACCTTGTTAGAGTAGGTGTGGCCCATGTTGGAGGAAGTGTGTAGGAGTGGGCTTTGGGACCTCCTCCTGCCCACCTGGGAGCCAGTTTTCTCCTGTTAGCCTTTGGAACAAGATGTAGAACTCTCAGCTCCTCCAGCATCATGTCTTCCTGGACGTTGCTGTGTTTTTCTTGCCATGATAATGGACTGAACCCCAAGAACCTGTAAACCAGCCCCAACTAAATTTTTTGTTCATTATAAAATTGCTTTTATGGTATCTCTTTGTACCAATGGAAACTCTAAGACAGAGGGGTTAGAAGAATAAATCCTACCTCACATAGGGGAAGAACAATAATGGAGACAGAAAGACATAATGCTGACTGGGTTAAACACGTGCTACCACCATGGAGAAGCAATAGGAGGTGATTGAGAATGTAGATTTTTTTTTTCTGGTAAGAACTTGGATTTTTTTTTTCTGGAAAGGACGCTTGGTTTGCCTGAAGCCAAGTCTGTTTTTCCATCCATGGCTATTTTATAAAAAAAATTACATTTGCCCTTCCAGTATTTAGTAAAACTACCAAAGGTTAGCTCCCATGCCACAGCTTTGACAGGGAAGCTAGCAAGCTTGCTAGTAGGTTGTAATTATGTAAATGATCACTAATACAATGAAACAATGGGGTCACGGGGCTGATATGAGGTAAGCAGTAGAGTCTGACTCTTTGATTAATGCCATTCTTTCATAAACCCTTTCTTTATTTACCATGGCTTATGCAGGAGCCATAGCTACCTGAAAATTTAGAAACAGATAAATACAGATATCTGAGATTCCTAATACCATGACTTGTAGACTTTTGAAACCTTTTATATTTCAAAACATTCTAGACCAGTGATTCTCAACCTTCCTAATGCTGTAACTCTTTAATATAGTTCCTCATATTGTGGTGACCACCAACCATAAAATTATTTCTTTGCTTCATAACGGTTATTTTGCTTGTGCTATGAATCATAATATGCAGGATATCTGGTATATGACCCATGTGGGAATTATGACCCACAGGTTGAGGACCACTATTTTAGAAAAATTCTAAACACCTTGAAGATTGGGAGCATATGTGTGCATGTGCACACACACAAACACACACAAACACACACACACACACACATTAATTCTTCTGGCCTTAAGATACCTCATGCAGTTGCTATATGCATTCCATCTGATGATAATAGCAATAAAAAGCTAACACTATCCAAATATCTCTAACTTTATATATTCCTCACATTGGTGGAATTGCATGGTCTAGTCCCTGACCCTATGCCAGCCTCATCTTTGAATTTAATCTACACTCACTTTTTGTGTGTGTGTGTGTGTGTGTGTGTGTGTGTGAGAGAGAGAGAGAGAGAGAGAGAGAGAGAGAGAGAGAGAGAGAGAGAGAGAGAGACCATTATTCCATGCCTTTTTCCTGTTTCTCTCTGCAACTTCCTTTCATCTGGATAGCTAGGTATATTACTCTTCAGTACTTAGAACATCCTTCTCTTTCACTTACCTTTGCTCGTGTATATATTTTTGTATGCTTCAGAGTACAATATCCGTGTATTAAAGACAAATATATCATTTATATAAACATAATAAAAACAGTAAGACAGACTTTCAGGGGAACAATTGTGTCAGCTATAAGGTATGAGGTTTTACAGTAGATGGATCAGGTTCAACTTTAAATACAATGAGGAAAAATGAGGGTATTAGATATGGACAAGGAATAAGGAAAAAGTCAGTAGACTAAAACAAATTAGGAGACATCACAGATGAGGAGGTGTTTTGACCAGCTTAATGGGATTCTTCCTAAAGGCAGACCAGGCTAATCAACATCACTTGTGGATTTTGAGGGATGAGAAACATTAAAAAAACTGAGTGTGGTGGTCACTGGTAAGGTGAAAATATGGCCATGTAGAAACATGGAAGTCAAAGGTTAAGGCCTAGCTGGGAAGAGTATTCCAATGAGTCTAACTAGCACTGATTAAAGAGAGGCTCCTTGTCAAGATCTGGTTCCTCAAAAAGTTCCTCCTTAATCTTTCAAGACAAGAGCAGGGGCTTCTCTTTTGTGTTCTCAAGCCATCCTGTAGTTGCCCATTGATAGTGACTATTATATTGTCTTCTGATGTCATAATGTATTTATCTGTCTCCCTGATCTTTGCCTAGCACTTTAGGGTATCAACTCTGTCTGTTTTCAGCTTGCTTCCCCATAACCTTTCAAGGGATTGTACTCTTCATTGGTCTTTACTTACAGTTTTGTTAGGGCCAGTTGATAATGGGTAGGTGTTGGAAGAGTAAATACAGAATGTTTGTCCTCTGAATAACTGTGGATCTATAACTGGTGTGGGGACATAACACTGCTTTCAGGAGACAAAGGGGCTTCTTGATAAGGTTCCGTGCATGCCATACTCCATTTTTCTAGCCTCCCCCCATCAACTCAGTAAGGACTGCAAATCCAGCACCCATTTTCTTGCTTCAACTCCTTCAGAATCATAAGAGCTGAGGCATGATACTGCAGATTTTTGCTCAACTTATCTGGACTTTGTGAGAACAGAGAAAGAGTACATTAGCAATAGGGTGCCATTCAGCTAATGTTCTTGGGACACGACTGGCCCCCTAAGGTCATTTGCCAAGCAGAATGATTATGACTAAATATAACTTTCCACCCTGTAAGTGGCTCTCAGCAGATAGGATCTAGAAGGACATTGCATGTTATGAAGCAGCCCCAGGGTAGCAGACATCAACAGCCTTGTTCGATTAATCCTTGGAAACACAGTCAGAATTCACGGGGAACTTGTTGAAAGTTGATCGACACCTCTTGGAAGGTGAAATTCTTTTCTGTTCTCATTAAGTGTTGTTAAGGGCATTAGCAGAAATTGGAATAGAGAAATATGACCTTTCGTGTGGTAGATTCAGAGGCTGAGAAGATGGACGAGATGGAAATAGACTGGCGGCTTATAATAAGCACCTGGGTGGGGAGTGATAACTAAAGATTGGAAATTGACAAATGAGTCAGACTGACAGCGATCAAAGACAGAGAAGGATAGAGTGCCGTTCACATGAGGGGATGACGAGGAAGAGGAAAGAGATCATCAATAATTCAGCAGGGTTGCCTCCCCTGGGGAGATTACAGATTACTCAGAAAGGGGCTAAAGTTACCTAAGTAGGAGTAAGGGGAACTTTTAGGGGAAGATGGAGAGATTATTTTCCAGCTGTTGAGAGGGGTGGATTGCATAGTGTTCTCCAAGGCATTAGGATAAGTAAGAGATATACCTAGGGAGGAGTCAGGAGGTCCAAGACATCTGTTTACTGCAGTGCAAAGTTACTGAATGATTCCCACCCCCACAGTCCCACAGTTGGTTTTATTCTTCCAAGCGACTAATATAAAATTTCTTTGAAAGCTACCAAGCTATAAGGAATTATCATCATGGCCATTCAACTGAATCAAATGTAAAAGAATATTGCTCTAAGGAAGTATGTGAAATTTTAATTATTTCCTCTGATGGAGGTGAACTTGTTTGCAGACAATCTTAACAGCAGTGCTTGGATGATTTATTTTGGACTTCAGAGAAATACATCATAATATTTTGATGGGGGCGAGTGGAGAGATATGAGATGTTTATCAGCACAGAGAATGTGACTTGGAGTTCCCTGACACTTCAGCGTTGGCTCAGGTCATGAAACCTGAACAAATCAGAGGAGGGAGCCCACCAGGAAGCACTGGGTAAAAGGCCAGGGAGACCATCTGCTGCAGAGACATCTAGAATCTCAAAGCCAGGAGAGATTCTGGAGAGTTGGCAGTTTTCTACCTATGGGTCTGAGTGGCCATTAAAAGGCAGTTTGTTTTCCAGATCTTATCAGTGGATGGAGGGCTGGAACAGGGTTGTCATTCTCATCCGGAAACTTGGATATGTGCTTTGCTAAACATTTTACAGGAAGTGTTTCATTTAACCCTTCCGAACACCCTGTAGGGTTAGGCAATATATTGTCTTTACTTTATGGTTGCTAACAGGCTAAGGAAGATTACCAATTTGGCCAAGGTCACAGTTCTAAGAAAAACATAAAGCCTGACATTAAGTCCAAACACCTATACATGGGAGCAGTATGCAACACTTTTTCTATGCACATATGAAGGAACCTGGGACGATGAGAAGGAATGGATGAGCTCTTCTGACCAATGTGCATAACATTATTTGTGGAGGGGATTCAGTATAATTACAACAAGGTGAGTGGTCTATTAACTGACCAGTTCATATTTAAAATTTCTTTATATAACTTGTCTTGTCTGAACAGGACTTTACTGCATCTTCTGACATTGTGTATGCTCCTTCCAAATTATCAAGTTCACTTGTTTAAATATGCCGTTCAAAAGCTCTGACGAAAACTTAATCCCTCGAACAGCAGTGCTAGGAAGTGGGATGATGCCATTCCATCGTGAAGATGATGTCCTTAACATGGATTTATGGTAATTATAAAAGACCTTGAGGCTGACCATTTGATCTCTTGATCCCTCTTGCCATTTAGACTTCTGTCTAAACACAGCAAAAACTCCCTATCACACACAAGTATTACCTAAAGTTTGGACTTTTGTAGACTTCAAAACATATGAGAAAATAAATTTCTGTCCTTTACAAATTAGCCAATTCATGGTATCTTGTTTTAGCTGTGGAAGACATACTTAATCATCTACTACATACCGTGTGCAATGAATTCACGAATTCAAATAATTAAACACTACTAATACAGAACACAAAACTTTTAGAATACAGTTGTCATTTCTTTACATTTGATGATCCAGTTATCACAGCACCTTGTAGAAAGTATGCCTCATTGATTTGTTTGGGATTTCTTGTAGAAAAAAAAAAGTTTTAAAAATGTTTCTCTGGATATTTCATTTCCCAGATTAAATTTCAAAGATCTTTTCATTAGTTTCCTGTCCGTTTGAGATGTTTCATGGAGTAGTAAATATATTTGTGTGGAAATGTCTTCGACAAATGCTCTGAGGCAAAAGGATTTTTACACTGACAGAACAGTTAAGCACACACCGACTTTCAAAGGACTCTGTTCTAAAGCCTCACCAGACTGGTCAGGCAGTGGCACCGCTGTGGAAATCATTGTCCAAGGTGTGCGTGTGGTGGGGTTCAGCCACTTTCTGCTCCATGCTGTCTCCCAAGGTTTAGTTGTCACTGTTGAATGTGGACTCTAAACTTTCAGGACTCCTTGGGAGCTAGGGTATATGACATTGGACCTGGGTAAGACACAATACCACAAATACCACAAATATTTTTATTTAAGATCTTCCATAATTTTGCTTGGATGAATTTACCTAAGCTTGTTGTAAACCCTTGGCTTCTTGTAGAATACTGATTTGGGAAAATGTTGTTAATTTTCTCTTTGATTTTTACCAAAAAAAAAAAAAAAAGAGGACTTGGGGAGGACTCTGTTTCTCTTTTACTTCTTTGCACATGGTTTCTTATAATTCTCCAAATTTATTTCTAATGGCAGCTTTGAGGTCTTGGTCAAATCCAATACTGAAGCACACTCATGGTTTCTGGGTGCTTGCCTTCTCTTCTGCACATTACCATCTCTTTTCTGTTTCTTTCCTTGTCTCCTAATGCTTTTTGTTGAAAATTGGGCATGCAAGGTAATATATTGTCTCAACTAGATATTGATTTCCATCTCCCCTCTCCAAGGCTTACTTTTGTCGTTACATTCCTGTTCGGTGGTTTAATTAAACTATTATGGTGAGGCAGAGTTCGCCTCAGTGTGAAGTCTTCACATTGATAGGCAGAGATCACAGCCTCCAGCGCATGCACCATCACTGCAGAATGATGGTGGCTTCCTCAGAGCTCTCTGTGAATTTCTCTGTTTCCCATCTTTCAGTTAAACTGAAATGTGCATTTGTACCAATCACGCCCAGATGTTAGGCTTTGCCACTTGCTGGGCACGGCTTGCTTTATTGTTTTTGAACATGTCCTGGGGCACCAATTGTTCAACAGTCAGATCCAATTAAATCTGGTACTCTTCCAACTCATAGTATTTGAGGTTTGTTCAGATCTCAGGAGGGCTCATCATCATTGTCTCTTTTCTTGCTTCTCCTCTGTAAAGTCATTTATTCGTGGTTTAGACGGTGGCTCTTAATTAACAGACTTCTCAACAGCTTCTTAATTGTTTACACCCAATATGCCTTGTTATGGAGAGTTACTACAGTCTATTCGGATAAAGCCAGCTTCTTTAGGAAGAGCTTTGGAGACTGGTTTAGAGGTCTATCCCTGTTGCTGAACTGTTGAGGCATCGTCCCATTTTTCTTGGGACTGTGTTCATTGGTTTGTGACCAGGATAGTTGGAAAGGGTAGTAGCCTGTGGTCTTCTCAGCTTGTGTCTCCTAGGACTGGAGGGAGATCTGCCTATGGATGAGCTGGGTTAAGGGCTGTTATTTTAGGAAACTGGGGACAAGATCTACATATTATTATGTAGTCCAAACTGGCTTTGAACTGGTAGTAATCCTCCTGTCGCTTCCTCCCAACAGGCATGCATCATCACACTATCATATTTATTTTCTGTTTTTTTTTTTGAGGATTTATTTACTTATTATATATAAGTACTCTGTTGCTGCCTTCAGACACACCAGAAGAGGGCAGCAGATCCCATTACAGATGGTTGTGAGCCACTGTGTGGTTGCTGGGAATTGAACTCAGGACCTCTGGAAGAGCAGTCAGTGCTCTTAACCACTGAGCCATCTCTCCAGCCCCATAATGTTAAGGGGTATTTTAAATGTGTATGAGTGTTACTCCGCGTTGTACTATGGAGGCCATAAATATTTAAATATTTCTTTACATGATATCTTGCCTTTAAGTAATTTTGCCAGTATTTTGTCAGCTAGTTGGCAGTTTTTCACTGAATTTATTATAATTTAAAATTCGCAGTCACCTAGAAATTTCACCTATATTACATAAAATATAAATATGTAGTCTTTTTTCTTACAATCATTTGTTCTGTGTATGAGCGTGCGCACATGTGGATGTGTACATGTCTATTAGAGTGCATGTGGAGGTTAAAGGATAACCTGTGGGAGTCAGTTCTATCTTTCCTCCATGTGCATCCTGTGGATGGAACTCAAGATTGTTGGGGTTGAAAGCATGCATCTTTACTCTCTGAACCATCTTTCTAGCCCTAATGAATTTTAGCAATTTTAACTCAATATAACATGGTCATTGCAGTCATGAACACATAGTAGCTGTGGACACTTGGACACGACTGGGTCCTATAGGGTTCCATCATAGATATGGGTGGGACTTCATGAGGGTACTCTAGAAGCTATAGGTAGTTAATGGTCTCTAGGAGAATGGGTACCATTGTCTTCAGTTGTAGCCATCAGAAACTTGCCCATACTCTAGTAAATAAGTCACTACCTATACTTGTACAAGCAGCCCTATTTCAACCCAGTGCTTATAAAAAGGACCTGAAAGTGTTTCTATTTCTAAAAAGTGGCTCTCCTTATGGTCATTGAATTTTTTGAGGCCCATCTTTCTCTATAACCTAAAGAGGTTGCTGAGTTCCGAGAAAACTGTTACTTGCAATATCAACATTGTGCCCGTCCTCATAGGATGTGCTGAGGATGGCACTTGGCCTCTGAGTGCTCCCTGACAAAAACCTGTGACTACAGTTTAATTGCCAGGCAGACAGCAGGCAAGTATCCAGTTAACAGACATTACAAAATTCTACAAAAGTACTTTGACAAAAATGTTTTAACCTGGGTATATAATCAGTAATCCCAGCATGAAGCATGTAGGCAGGAGGTCCAGCTCAAACCCAGCTCTAGCAAGAGGTAAGATCTTGTCTGAAAAACAAAACAAGACAAACAGATCCCCAAACCCAAACAAAATAATCTCATAAAATTTTTAGGTTAAAATAAACATCAAACAACACAAGGAGTGTGAGAACCAATCACAAAACTATGTAGAGCCTAAGAGGACATTCTGGGTAAACATCCTGAGGGCGCCTGGATAAAATCCGGAAACAGAAAGGGACATTAGCTCAAAATTAATGAACGTGAGTAGCTTATGGGTTTGATTTCATTAATTGTAAGAATATACCATACTAGTGTGCGATGTTAACGACAGGGGGAATTGTATGGTGAGTTTATGGAAGCTCCTGGTACTATTTAGAGCAGTTACAAAACTAAAACTTTTTGTCAAGTTTAATTTTAAAAAATCCTCTAGTTTAAGCAGATAAAGCTGGTCTGAGCAGGAATGAACTCAACTGCACTGAATTTTTAGATCCAGCAGAAAGAATCAAGACTGTATTCATTTTTCTTTTTCGTTTTTGAAGCAGGGTATATCTATACCACACTGTCCTGAAACTCTGTATGTATCCAAGAACAAACTCAGATATCAAATACAGGGATTTTTAAATTCTAGGAACTACTATTTAAATAAAGCAACATACCAAGCCCCAGAATTCTATATTTTTGTTCAATGATTTCTTCTTAATAATTTCTTCTAAGGAAAACACCTGGTGTATTAACTTTTTTTTTTTTAAAGCAACATTCTAAATGACCACCAGAGAGCAGTATCTTCCCACATTTGTGAGACTGGCAATGTTTTGTGCCTGAACAGGCATTCAAATCTCTTGGAAACATGAAATGTTATGCCCATTAGTAGAATAAACCAAAACTTGTAAGATTTTGTCAGAATAAGAGTTTGCAAATTCATTGCATTATGGACCCATTTTCTTAGGTTATTATTTTTTTGAAATGATAATGTTTTCACTTGAGAACTGTTGACAAGGGTAGTTTATATTATATAGGATTTGGTAGAAATATATATCTATTTGGAATATTACTAGTAGTTGGATAAATCATGCTTTTGAGACTATTTAATTGAGGAAATATTTTACATTTAGATGAAAAATAGGAAATATTTGTATATGTAACACTGCCTATGTTATTTATGGTTTTGTATACATTGGAAAACAACTGCAGAGAAACTACATGGTTAATAGTGGTTATTTCTGGGATTTGGGTTTAAAAGGGATCTCAGTTTCTGCTTCATGGACGTATAGTTTCCTATTGGTTTACACACACACACACACACACAGAGAGAGAGAGAGAGAGAGAGAGAGAGAGAGAGAGAGAGAGGAGGCTGCTGCTGTGCCTTTAGCTTCACAGAACTCTGAGTCTAAGAGTCTGGTGGTATTCATATAAATCAGTATTTTGTTTTTATTTTTCTTCTCTTTGCCATGAGATAAAAAAATAGATTTGTATCAGCCAACTGGCACAAATCTTCATGTCAAGGTCACCTCCGGAAGACAGATGCTCTATCTGTCTGTGTGTGTATAGATACAGCTTCTGGTTTCTTCCTACTCGGCAAGTACATCATACCTACTAGAGCAGGAATCCCCATTCTTAGGGAGCTAAAAGGAGGTAGGCTGGCAGGGAGGCTTTCAGCTCCCTGTGCAGGCATGGTGGCACTTACCGACATCAAGGCACCAAGCCAAGCACCAGCATGTATTCAGAAACGAGTTCCCAAATTAAAAGAACAACAACAACAACAACAATGACGACAACAACAACCAAAATAAAAAAACCATCAGAAATTTCTCTCAGGTACTCAGTTCCATACAGGGCAGGCTGGAACAGAGCCACAAACAAACTTCAAGATGCTAGTGACTGAGGGCAGCTCGATGTCAGTCCACTCTTTGCTAGTAACTCTTTGTGTCATCTTGAACATGTGTTTCCTCTCACTCGACAAGACCTTCGTTGTCCTATTTAAAAAAAGAAAACAAACAAACAAACAAACACAATAACCTAAGTTGGTCTGAAATTACTATTCTTACTGCGCACTCAGGATTAACTTCCAACTCTGTGGAACCCATGGGCAGCTCAAATGATAGGCAATTAGAGCCAATTATGGGTTCCTGTTCAGCTGGACATTACATACAGCATCCATAGACCAGGAGAAGGTCCAAGAGAGATCCATAGAGCACAACTTATGTCCGAGATGCCTGGATGCATTCTCCTCTTCCAGCACAAGGACAGACTAGAAACATGGAGCACTCTGGAGACAACAGCAAACCCAGATGAAGAAGACAGATCTCCCTATCAAGTACACTGATGAGCTGGTCTGGATTTGCCCTAGTCCCCGGTGGCAAATCATGCTCTAAGTAATACCTTTTCAATGTGTTTCCCTAAAAGCTCTTCCTTTTCCTAAATATGCACAAGACCGCTGTACTGTGCGAAGCCAGAGGGCGCTGTTCATTTCAATCTATGGAAATTGTGACTCTTGGGTGCACAGACAGAGGCCCTCTCTGCTGCTCCTGCTTCATGTGTGGGGCTTCTATTGGATTCTTGCTTTCTTCAAAGACAGAGTTTCACTATGTAGCTCAAGATGGCACAGAACTCCTTGAAATCCTCCTGACCCAGCATCCTGAGCACCGGACTTGTGGAGGTTGGCCAAAATATCTTATGATTAGTCTTACTTTTAATTATGCCACTCAGATATGTCCAGTGGGTCCATGTAGGTCCAGCTGTGATCACTGAGAACAACTCCAGTGCCATTTTCTATCTTGGAGCAAAATTAACCACATGGCTGTTGTCCCTTAATATTCATCTAGGTTAAATGATGAAGTTTTCACCTATCTTTTCAAACAATGTATACCAGGTATCTCATAACCATGAAAAAAAGAAGAGAGTTTCTATCTGTAAAAAGATCACAGATATAAGACTGTGGTCCTTGAAAACAATGCTTTATTGTTTAAAATCAATCATGGGATTTTTTCAATTTAAGTACACTGAATGTACTGATTATTATTTTTGCAGATTACTAAGAGCATAAAGACATGTGTTCCCTTGCATGTGTTTTGAGAGTGTGTCGTCACAGGTACAGATGGCAGACAGAAAGTGTCTATGCTTTCCCCAAACCATCTCTTGTCATGGTAGACAACTCTCACAGGATTTTGAACACTGAGAAGTTTGATCATTTAGGCTCACTAGGGATTGCATCTGAACAGGATAACATTGCTAATTGTGTTTACAATGAAATGTCTGAATAAGTAAATGGAACCTTTTAACACTTGATTAATAACTATTGAGATTTGCTGAAACAGGATGTTAGGCTAGGTACAGCTGGTTATGAATAACAACAACACATGTCTACCATGTACCAGGTACGTGCAAGAGTACTTACGCACATTACCTCTTCATTTAGTCAATGCCCGTGAAAGAGAAGGGATGATGGTCTCCATTTACAGATGTTCAAGCTGAAGATAGGGGAAAGAAAGTGAGCATGACAAGAAAGATACAATAGCTTGTAAACGATAAAGCCATGAGGTAAATATTTCCGGTCCATGTCTACTGGGAAGATTTAGAGACCTTATTAACTTGGATTAAATTGTTGTTCTACAATAAACACTAAATCTTTTCGGAGATGAAGTCTTACTTTATTGTTCAAGTGCAGCCAAGTGGTTGATCTTACAATAACGTGTTACTCAAATCCCCGGGCTGTAATCCTCTTGTCTCTCTCCACAGAGTAGCTGGGACCACAGATAGGTAGGTGTCATGATGCCTGGCTTCATTAAATTATTTTTAATCCATTTTATGACTTCTAAATGGCTTTGCAATACCATTTTTATCTCCTGACTTTCCGGTGACACAAGAGAAGGGACTCTAAAACAGTGGCCCTTAAACATCACTAGATTCTAGAACAGTAGTTCTCAACCTTCCTAATGCTGGAGCCCATTAATACAGTTCCTTATGTTGTTGTGACTCCCAGTCCTAAAATCATTTTTGTTGCTACTTCAGAACTGTAATTTTGCTACTGTTATGAATCACAATGTAAATATCTAATATGTGGGATATTTGAGATGAGACCCTTGTACAAAGGTCTGTCTACCAAAGGGACTGTGATCCACATGCTGAGAAACACGACATTAGAGCATCATGAACATGCTGTTAATCAGAGGCTGAATGGGTGACATAGAATTAGAGAGTGTTGGGCAGAGCAGAGCCCTGAGCATCTTGCCATGACCATCAGCTGATTATCAGGAACTTTCAAGAAAGCCTAGCAGCATCAGAGTTCTGTGGTCTGTTAGTTTTATTTTTAAATCAAGGTGGAATTTCAGCGTACAGTCCAGATTGGCCTTGAACTTGTTGCTATTCTCCTTGATGCCTTATCTCGCTTGGTCTGGTACTTTTACTGAACAGAATTGGCCTGGGCTTTAACTCCATTTCTTTAGGCACACTTTCCTGTTAAGCTCTCTATGTTTGCACCACAGACTATTAAGGTAAAGTAAAAAGAATAGGAATCCTCAGAGACAGGCCTTTAAGTTCTGATGCTTGTACCAAACCCAGTAGCTTTGTGAGCTCAAGTTTGTCACCTTTTCTTTCTAGCCCTTTAATTGCTATATGGTTTTGTTGGAAGATTAAACCAACATCTCAGTCAGTGTCTTGCTCACAATTAACTCTCGATAATGAATATAATTCTTATTCCTACTCAGCGCCCACATTTCTGCCCTAGACATCCCGACATTTTCCCATGACTCATTCTCCATGTTAAATGATATTGACACCTTAAGGAATTGCTCTGTAACTACCAAGTGGTGCTAACCCTGAACCCTCTGCCTTCAGACAGCGGGGAAGCTCTATTTTACCAAGTGTGGCTCTGCCTGACCCTGCCCTGGATCCCACCCACACAAGCACAAATATAGATATATCTCAGCTTCTATGTGGATTTGTATCAAAATCCCCGAGATGCCAGAAACTTCATTTCCAAGTCCTGTTTGTAACATGGCCTAGTGTTTTTCTAATACCCCAACATGCATTATATCATCTCTAAATTGCTTTCAATAAAAAATAAGAGGAAACATTACATAAGTAATTGCTACTTTATATTGTTTAAGAACAACATGAAACAAAATGTTCCTACACGTTCAGAACAAAACTTAAAACTCACTTCAATCACCAACTACAAAGGTGGTCAAGGTGATTGCACTCCTGTTCCATGCATGAAAAAAATAAAGAATCTCAACATAATGAGATTCCTGAGCCAGACTACACTATGCCAGCAGGCCCTAAAGACCAGGGGAAAGTATCTTACCAAAGTCCAGACCACAGGCAAGCATGTACGAACGTGACCCTACGATAGTTTACACTGCAATATAGCAATTTGTCATCATCAAAAGTAGACATAAGTTTCATTTACATTATGAGTGAGTTTGCATCTAACATGCAGCCTAAATGAGTAAATACTGTTTTATTGTACTCTTTGAATTTGTTATTTTTGAGAAAGTCTTCCTATGCAGACCAGGGTGGCCTGTAACTTGTCATCCTTCTGTCTCAACAACCTCAAGTGCTGGGATTAGAAACAAATGTCACTAGGCTCAGCTCAAGAACAGATCGTAAATAATCTCAGGCACTACGCATGCACGCATGGGTTCTCTCTCTCTCTCTCTCTCTCTCTCTCTCTCTCTCTCTCTCTCTCTCTCTCTCTCTCTCTCCACACACACACACACACACACACACACACACACACACACACACACACACGCACCACCCACTCTGATTACTAAGAAGATGTGTGTGCTAAGAAACTTGATGGTGGTAATCATTTTTAAAGTAATCATTTATCGTACACTAGATTGATACATCGGAGACCTTCAATCTCTACAGTTTTAATTCTGTACCTCAAGAAAGCTGGGGAGTTGACTCTAGAATTGGACGAATTTCTGTTCAAACTGTGTCCTGGTTGCTCACTATGTTTGTCACTCTGGGAGACGCATTTAGATTCTGCAAAAATCATGTGCTTTACCAGTTAATGGCAATAATTCTAACCCCATCTAATTCTTTTATTCAACTGTGTTTATTAAGCTCCCAGCTTCATGACGGATGCTGTGCTAGGCCTGGGAATACAATAAAGAGTGGGGAGATTAGCATGAATCATCACACCATAAAGGTAAAATTGCCACTTTTAAAAGCACTGACAAGGTACATGGTCTTATGAGACAATATCTGGCTTAGACACGGAAGTAATATTGACAGGACTTATTTGGTGATGTATTGAAGTTAGAAGTTAAGGCAGGAGAATGAGTCAGGAATCGTTGTCTGCTTGCTGGATGACAGCAGGTGTCATCCATCAAGCCCCAAAGCATAGGAAGGATCAGGTTTGAGGAATAGTTATGGCCAGGGGAGGGTACATGACATGGGTAGCAACAGAAATTCCCAACTAGCTCTTAGAGACATTTACATAGTTTGCCTCATTCAATTAAGTCACAATTGCAGTTTCCTTAGCAGAACTGTTATATTTCTTTTTAAGGAACGGAAGCAGACTCGGGATTGAGGTGATTTGTCCTGGATCATACAGTTAGTTAGGGGCAGGTCCCAGATTAACTTTCATTTTGTAGCTCAAACATATGCTTTTTCTGCTACGTCACCCTGTGAGGCCTGGCAGAGCCAGCAGAGGAAGAGAAGGCCAGCTGGGCTGAGGGCAAGGAGTCTAAGAAGGCAAAATGTGAAGGAGGAGTAGAAAGGGGGAAACGGGGCATAGGCAGAAAGGATTCATAGCAAAGATACAGGGGTTTTTCTCTAGTGGCTTGATTAAGTTTTATTTGGAGATGGGTTGAACAGGCCAAACTAAGGTTCACATTTCATAACCTCTCCCAGATTTTGGCCTTAATCTCTGAGGTGGTGGACTGGGGAAGCTATGAGGAGACAGCTTATGAAGTGGCTCAAGGCCCAGGGCTAAATTTGAAGTTAGCACAGGGATTTCAGTCAGACGAGTCAGGTTTCCAGAGCTGCAGCTATGTGCAGCAGCTGAGGCCCCACAGAGGGTAGAAAGCTGGCCTTTCCTCGCTAGCGCTTTGGCCCCCACCTTCCTGTCACCTGCTCCATGCCACTGGCGTTCTAGGAAGCAATGACAGCCACTTTCTTGGCTTGAGGTTTCTCGTGCCATCATAAACAGGGTTCTGTGTGGCACTGAAGAACTGGGTAGCACACATAGGCGTGTGGTTGCTGCCAGCCTGCGTCCTTCAGCATCTCATCAGCTCTTTCAAGCCCCCCACTACATTCAATTCTAGTTTCTGTCCTGTAGGGGCCCCAGCAGGACTTCATTGTATCCCCTAGTGACTTTCAGGATTCAAGCTTATGCGTTTGTAATCTTAACCTGTGGATTCTTATATTTTTGGTTGTGAGCCTATCCTTTAACGGCTGAGCCATCTCTCCAGCCCTAACCTGTGGATTCTTAAAACTGTCTTGTGCATATTTAATGTATACCACATGAATATATATGTAAAATCTGTAGTGAAATGATTGCAGTAGTCAGAGAAATTAATAATGCCTGTATTCTCACAGTTCTTCTTTCCTATGATAAGTGCACCTTCAATTTACCATCCTGGCAAATTTTCAGTGTGCAGTCCATTACTGCTAACAATAGTACCGTTGCTGTATATTAGATCTCTAGACTTATTCACTCCATTGAACTGCAATTTTGCACCCCAGGACCTCCACTAGTTTTAGGCAGCCATTTTGTCTGCAAGTACTGTTCCTATTTGCATGTACTCATTTTTTCCAATGAAACATTCCAGATATGAGAACATTTTGTGTCTGGGTTATTGTGCTTAGAGCAATGACCTCCATTTTTCTACCATGTTGAAAATGGTAAAGAACCCCACTTTTAATCAAAGGTATAATAATATTCCTCCCCATGTTCCACAATTTCCTTATTCTACAGTTGATGAATATTTACTTTGTTCCCATACCATAACTACTGTGAATAGTTCAGCATGAACATGGCAAGGCAGGTAACTCTGTGGTGTTGACTTCATTCTGGGTGGTGGGTAGTTCTTCTATCTTCTATTTCCATAATGGCTATACCTCTCTCTCTCTCTCTCTCTCTCTCTCTCTCTCTCTCTCTCACAAACACACACACACACACACACACACACACACACACACACATCAGTAAAATGAAAGCAAACAAGATAAGCCCATTGCCTATCATCTGTCTGAATGACCACACTCACACAATAACTAAGGAGAGCCACAGGGCTTCTGGGCCCCCTTGCATATCTGTATTGACATATTAAGATTGAATTACATTGGCTGTGACCCTCGAAGCCAAGCCTACAGTGATTTACACAACATAAGTAACTCATCTTGCAGGAAATTAACATCTGGAGCTGGGGTGTTCAGAGTTGGTGAGATGGTTTGATGACCATGGGTTAGTATCATAACTTCTCCCAGCTCTCTGCTTTGCCAATTCCGTAAGTAGCTCTTCCACCTTCATGATCTAAGTTGATTGCTGTAGCCTTGTTAATTCTTGTTCACTCAAACCAGGAAGGTGGGACAAAAGACAAAGAGAGTCCATTTCCCACTTTAGAGGACCTTCAAAGGATCCTAAATAACACTTGCATTTATTTTACTGAACTGAACCGTGCAGAATGGCTCCAAGGAAGACTGTGGAGTAGTTCCTTTTCTTTTAGGTTGGGGACTTTAGTTAAGGGAGAAAGGGAATGTTCAGTGGGATAGCTAACTAGCAATCTTTGCTGCATTCCGTGCAGAAGAACTCATTAGCTTTACAATGTCCTGCTTGTATTGTCAAGGACTAATGAGAAAAGAACAGAGGAGGACTTAATACATAAATGATGGCTTAGTCTCCAGTGAAGGCCAAATGACATCCCCGAGGGCTGTAAGAATGACAGTTTAGCAGGAGATCTAATAGGAAAAAAGTGGTGCGTGAGCTGAGTCATCGCCTGGTTCACAGTAATATAGCATGACGAACTCAGAAGAACCTGTATCTCAGTCGGCACCACAGTCACGATCTGAACAGTAATTTAATTTTAGAAAAACAACATCATCTACCTTGTTCAAATAACTGTTGTTCACTCGATTTTTATTGGTTTTGTAGTTTTGTTTACATTTCATTTGGAAGTTTGTTTCGGCTTTAAAATTGTATCTCAGCCACAAGCATAAGGAGTTTACAGTTTATTTTCTCTTAGTGCATAGTAGAACACCATAATGAAAATGAGTCAATAATTACAAGATATATATGTACATATGTGTATATATATATATACATTTAAAGGGGACACGCAGCAGAAAAATGCTTTCTGAAACCACTGAGACCATTGTCGGAGGCAGGAGGACTGTGGGTGTTGAAACACCCAAAGTAAGGCATCTGACTTCATATTCAGGGTTTTTTTCATATTACCTCCCTCTACCCTAGAGCAGGCAGGCAGGCACACACTTACTCATGCATGCACGCATGCACACACAGTGCAGGTGAGGGGAAGAAATGGTCGTGCTGGAAAACATAGCATGTGATCTGAGTCCAACATGATGTGCCTCTCTAAAGCAAAAGGCCTGGGTCAGGAGGTGTTGTTATTAGGATGATGTAATGGAGCATCTGGGCAGAAAGCTGATTTGAACACTGTGTCCCTGACAGCTAAGAGTCCCAAGATAGTCCCTGAGTACATGTGCTTATGAGAACATCTGACAAGCAGAAATAATCTTGTGGCCAAATGTATGGAAATATATCCCTTCCCTGGTCCCTGGTAACCTCCCACCTCCAACCATCTGCCATAGCTGCCTTGGCTTGTGATGACACATGACTATTCACACCCTTTTCACTCTTCTGCAACCAGGAGGGCAGAGGGGTTGTGACAGATGGTAGGGCCTCTTCTGTAGCTGAAGAGATGAGGTAGCTGGTACTTTTAAAGGACTTGTTTTAGGGTATTTATCCACGGGGGAGAGCAAGGCTCCTTCTCTTTTCTTCTGAGGCAGATAGAAATCTTCCTTGGGCCTGGACAAGGATCGTCCCTTTGAACACTCTCTTAAGTTCTGTGTCTGTTGAGAGGGAATTTCACAGGGCTCCAGAGAATCAAATAAAAGCCCCTCTAACGTGTGAAAGAATCAGTGGATGGGAGGGAGTGGGAGCCAACTAAAGGGAGAAGAGTGGAAGGGAAAAAAAGAGGAGAGAGTGTGCAGTGTGTGTGTGTGTGTGTGTGTGTGTGTGTGTGTGTGCATCCAACTTCTACCCCATGTAATAAAGACTCCATTCTTAGGACCTCAGACTCAGTAGTGCCTGAGAAGAAATATTAATGTACATAGTAACATTTCCACCATACAGAAAACCCTCCAGTTGATAATTACAATATCCATCTTTAAAAATGAAGAAATGTAATCAGAGATGTTTGGTAACATAGGTAAAAACACACAGAAAAGCTGAAATTCAAAAGTTAAAACTCTTGTCTATTCAGCCCATTCTCTTTCCATTCTGCAGAGTGGATCCCAAATGTTTGTAAATACAGTCTGACTTTTTGAGTCCCAATAAAGCCAAAATATCTCTCTCTCTCTCTCTCTCTCTCTCTCTCTCTCTCTCTCTCTCTCTCTCTCTCTCTCTGTTACAGTGCAGTTCTAATGAGTCTCACAATTATATAGGCGGATGAGTTTGATAGTCACATTAGATCTCTACTTAGCACATGATGTGCCTCCAATCAGGATCCAGGGCATCTGTAGATTCTTGTTTAGGCCCTTCTCTTCATAAACAACCCCAATTCTGTGCCTAAGTCACTTGCCCTCATGTCACTGAGCAAGTAGTTAGCAGAGCTGGAATGTGGCTCACATCAACTTGGTTCTAGGAAGTGCACAGGTGCTCATGTACACACACACACACACACACACACACACACACACACACACACACACACACACACACACACACACACACCAAACAGCAGTGGTAGCAAAATAGAATGAAAAGGCATGCAATTTTAGTTCCAAAACCCAGATTATCTGACAGGACACTTATTCCCTAATGATGACATGTGTGAACCCTACACTGTGGTAGAGCAAACATTTCACTTCTAGAAAGCTTGCCTTGGGGCTAGAGTTTCAGTTGGTAGAGTACTTGCCTAACAGGCACGAAGCTGTGGATCTGATCTCTAGCACAACATATACTGGGCATGGTTGCAAACATCTGTGATCCCAGCACGTGGCTGGTAGGGACAGAAGGAACAGGGATTCAAGATTATTCGGCTACATAGCAAATTTGAGGGTAACCTGGGACACATGAAACTCTGTCTCAAATACATACATACATACATACATACATACATACATACATACATACATACATAGTAAAAACAAAAACAAAAGTGCCAGTCTAGAAGACGATGCCTTCCTCATCTCTAATCTCATTTAATTATCTTTCTCACTTTTTATCTGTCTGTCTCTTCTCTATCAATTATCTATCTATCTATCTATCTATCTATCTATCTATCTATCTATCTATCATCGCCATCATCATCATCTACCTATTACCTTTCACCATGTAGATTCTTGGGATAGAAATCAAGTCATCAGATTTGGTAGCAAGTGCCTTTGCCCACTGAACCATCTCACTGGCCACGTAATTTCCTTTTCTTAAATTCCTATGTTGGTTCATTGTTTCATTTTGTGAGCCCTGATACAGCACAGGTGTGTCATCAATCTGGACTGTGTTCATAGTTTCTTGAAATAGGTTATTTAGTTTTTGTTAACTTGATATAGGCTAGAGTCATTCTAGGAAAACGGAATGTCAACTGAGGAATTGTTTCTCTCAGATTGGCCTGTAGGTAAGCTTGCAAGGGACATTTTCTTGATTGCTGATTGCTGTGAAAGGGATCAGACCCCTGAAGGTGATGCCATCACGGGGTAGGAGATTCTGAATTGTGTAAGAAAGCAGGCTCAGGAAGGCACAAGAACAAGCCAGGACGCAGGTTTCTTTATGACCTCAACTTTAATTCCTAGCTCCAGGTTCAAGCCTTGGGTTCCATTCCCAACTCTCCCAGGAGTTGTAAGATAAAATAAACCTGTTCCTACCCTAAGTTGGTTTTGGTCAGTGTTTAATCAAGCAATGGTGAAACCTAACTAGGGCATCACAGAACATGAGCTTTTCTGTTGTGAACATCCTTCCATGTTGTGAAAATATGAGCATCTTTGTGGTCCTTTCCATTGCTTCTCAGGCTATTTCTGTATACTTGTGGGCTAAGAATAGTGGCTGATAGGAACACAGGTCTTACTCAGACTATAGCACGTTCATTGCTGTATGTGGATGACTGTTTACTCCTGCACAAACCTTTGAGGTGGGTATATTATTGATTCTACTGTAAGATGAAACGGCAGAGGCCTAGGGAGATGGAGAAAATGTCACATGCCTGCTATGTGATGAGGCTAGAACTTGTCCCTTGGCCTAGGAATCTCTACATCTTGGGCTACTCTTTTCTCCTTGGGCAGAGTTTGTGAAGCAGCCAAGTGAGGTATTCTTTTTTGTTGTTTGGTTATCAACTTTTCTTTTAAAAACTTGTCCAAGTAAATATTGTAGGATGAACATTACCCTGATTCCTCTGTTCTTCCCATTTTCACATTCTATGCCCTTTTATGGCCCTACATTTTTACCTCTAGTTTCATGCCACAGCTCCACGAATGATTATATTTGACTACATAAAACCAAGGAGGCACAAATGAGAGGCAGTATACACCATTTGCCTTTGACGTCTGACTCATTTCTCTTGATACAATTATCTCCAGTTGCATCCATTCTCCTGCAAAATAGCATGGTTTTATTCTTCTGGCTAAAAACTCCCATTGTGCATGTAAACCACCTTTCCATATCTGTTCCTCTATCATTGGACACCTAGGTTGTTCTCGTAGCTTAGCTCATGTTACTATCAGTGTAGCAAACATTGATGTGCAAGTATCTCCGTGATACTTGGTTAACACCCAGCAGTGGTACTGCTGGGACCTATGTATGATTGGTGCTTGTTTTCTATTGACACAAGTCAAGTCTGCGCTGATTTCTATCGCACCTGGTTTAGTTTACATTCCCACCAACAGTGTATAAGGCTTCTCTCTTTTTTTCCACACCCTCATCAATATTTGTAATTTGTTTTCTTAATAACTACCATTCTGATGGGGGCTGAGATGGAATCTCCTAGGGGTTTCCTTGCAAGGGCGAGGGGCCGGTGGCGAGCAGTGTCCAGAGCTGAGCCTCAAACTATCATGCTTGGCTCCAGACTAGAAGCCTTTACTGTTCTGTTGGACTTTGTCGAGACTGTAAAGATTTTTGAAGGCGGGGTGTTGTTGCACCTACTTATTTTCACAGTATCTAGCACGTAGTCGGGGTGTGCCTAACATGGGCTTAGTGGCTAAACAAATGTCTCTAATGATCATTTAAATCTGGCCCAGCCTTTGTCTCTAAATGTCAGGTTTTTGCTGTCTTCCAGGTTTGCATCAGCCTCCTTTAACAAATCTGGAATATAGATGAGGGTCTGTTCCATCTGTGCTGTTCTGTTTGATTTAAGGTCATTTATAGCTTCGCCATCCAAATTTCACCACTAGCATTTCATACATTCATTTCCTGCCATTCTGCTTCCTACACAAGCAAACACAGGGAGGGACAGGCCGAGTAATGAGGAAGCCAAGGCTACAGCCATCAAATAAAAAGTCACAAAATAGACAGATTAATGAAAATAGCACCTCACAAGCACAACGGACTTGCCAGATACTTGATACTGTTTTATAAAATTTCTACGTACAGATTGGTTTACTCTTGTGACAGTCTACACAGGTAGATGCCATTATTGTGCAGCTAGTTATTATACAGGTTTTGTAGTTCAGACTTTGTTCCTAACCCTGACACTGAACCACGTCTTGTATTACTTTAGGACTGTTGATAAATTTGGATATGGACCTGAGCCAGAGGCAGGAGCAGGAACAACATCGGGATGGGGCTTCTGTTTCATGAATCAGACAAGTAGAAGAGAGCTAGTTTGGAATGGCTGAGTCCTAAGTTTGGCTTTTGGGTACATCAAGTTTCAAGTGTCATTGAGACATTCAGGAACTCTGAAGTTGTTTTTTTCTTTTTCTTTTTTCTTTCTTATTTTATTTTATTTTATTTTTTTTTTTGGAACCCTTCATTCCCTAGATGAGAGCAACTAGCATTTATGAAGTACTAACTGTATATTTCTACTGCCCTAAAAGACTTGTGGATTAGGGAATTCTAAATTACTTAACATAACCTCATGAAGTAGATGATGAGAAAACTGAGGTACAGAGAGCTTGAGTGACATTTTTAGGACTATGCAGCTGGTAAACTGAAAAGTCAACTAGTCGGAATCCTCTAAAGTTCAGTTTCCTTAATTGCAAAGCAGAATGTGTAATTTGTGACACACTGGAGCCTAGTAGGGGTTCCATAAATTAGAGCTCTTACTGTTCATAACATCAAACATTATTTACTACTTACTAATTGATTTCCAAGAACATAATGATTATTGTGGCAACAGGTGGTGGAAGCCTAATGGATTCCTGACTAAACGGTCTCCTCTTTGTTTCTTAGTTTTCACTGAATATTGAGCTCAACCTCTGTGTTTCTCCCCTCAACCGTTTTTCTGCGTCAATGATTTTAAAGCACGTTAGCTGCCGCAGATCCCTGTCTTTAGTTCTATACACGTTAGGGCCTTTCTATCAGCACATAATAACTCTATTCTTTTCATCAGCCATCGCTCCCGAGACTGCACATACGCTAGGATGCAACAAGAGCCCTGGACCCAACCAGGAGCTTGCAGCACAGAACTGTGGACGAAATCAACAACAACAAAAACAGAAAACCGAGCCAAACAAACCCCACAAAACGTCCAAAGAAAAGAATCCCATATTTACTTGCTGTACCACTCTACCCACAAGAGGGCGCAACCTTACATAAAATCCTTACTTTCTTGCTGCAGCAAAACATCAAAATGGAAACCAAGGTAGAAACGGAACTAAGGTAAACAGAACCCCAAGTTTGAAGACCAAACTCCTAACTTTCACCGGATTCTGACGACAGTATAGCTTAATGTTTAAGGGAGTGGATTCTACTCTGGCTTCTAAACACTTAGAAGTTTCTGGTCCATATAATTTCAACATTTTCCTGGAGAAGTAGGGGTACTGTTAAGAACTATCCGAGAAACAAATCAATTTTCTACAGAGTTTAACACAGCGCCTGGCACCTGGTACAGGCTCAGCAAGTGTTTACTATTTAAGAGCTCTTGTCCTAGCCAACGACTGAATCAGGTCATATGCTGAGCAACAAATTCCAGGTATTTTCTCTCAGTTTGCCCATATCACATTGCATGGTCCTGGGGCCGACAATAAGGGAAGGCTCCATGAACCTGCATTCTCACTAAGAGTGACCCAGTTGGAGGTTCCTTGGTGCCTCACTCTGGTATCTATCCTGGCTGCGTGCCCGATGTGCACACCCTTACGTATTCAGGCTAAGGCTTCAGGTCAGTGTGCTAATTTTGGACTCCTGCTGAAGTTGTTCTTAGAGGAAGGGCTAGATTACGATTACGTGTTCCTGTCCCAGAGAAAAACCCTTCTCCAAACCAACTGCCACATATATACCACACACTGAGACATATGGACAATCCACCCCTCCCACTCGAGAGTGTGCAAGCATGTGCGTGCGCACACCCACAGAGAGAGAGAGAGAGAGAGAGAGAGAGAGAGAGAGAGAGAGAGAGAAGCTCTTCTACTCAAACTCTAGAAGCAACAAATCCCTCCCCAGTAGGGAGGCAGGGAAACGTAACTGAGCCCTACAAGACAGCTGGGCAGCTGGCTCGGCCCCTGCCAAGCACTTTTCCTAGTAAGGGCATCCTTTGGGTGACAATATCCAATTGAAGAAAGAAACCATCAGGAACTTCATGACTGTTTCTTTTAGCCCCGCTAGCAATGTCCCCAGAACCCTTTAGGAGGATGTATTTAGAGATCTGTTGGTACTCACTGACCGGGTCAACCAGCAGCTGGTGCCTGCTTGCCTGCCCTCTCCCTCTTTCTTCCTGCCCTGATTGGTGTATTCGCATCTGCAGAGATAAGTGAGTCTAATATATCCATGGTCTCTGCGAGCCCTGTGTGGCTTAGGAATGCCCTCCACCAATATTGTTGGTAAGCCCTGACCCTCTGTGCTGCAGCAACCTCCACACTATTTCCTTTGTTTCTCCCGAGGGGCTGGAAAAATCCTAGTTCTGCTACTGGAAGAATGTGTAGAGAATGGCTTTCTTGGTGATTCCTGAATCCCCATGTGTCCATCTCACACATTTTTGCCTTGTCCCTACTATGTATCAAGCATTTTTTCAATCTAAGGTATATGGCTTAAAAAGAAAGAAAAGGAAAGAAAAGACTAGAGACAGATTTCTTCATGGAGCTTAAGCCTGAGAGAAGCTAAAATGCCAGTGTTGTGCTTGCTACATGCCAGGCATTGTTTTGAATGCTTTGCCATCTGTTAGCTTATCTCATCTTTTGAACCTCTTCATAAGGAAGATAAGGAACATCATCTCCGTTAAACAGAGTGAAGCTGAGGCTCGGAGATGTGTCATGACTGTGGTAAGTTGGATAGCATGCCTGAAAATTCATGTCCACCCACAACCTGACAATATAACATTATTGGAAAATAAAAGTCTTTGAAGATGGAGTTAGCTAGGAATCCTGAAATCCTTAGTGTGGACACAAAGGCCTGCATCTCAGCAAAGGCCTATGGATGCACAGAGACAACAAGGGAAAGGCAGTGTGAAGATAGAGATGCAGAATAGAGCCCCATGTCTGGGTGGCAAGCAGTGCCAGACTTGCAGATTAGCCGGTAGAGGTTGAGAGGAAGACAGAGGAAACTTTCTTCCATGGATCCACCAAAAAATACCCTCCATATCCCTTGATTTCCACCACTGGTTTCTTGACCAGTGGGAGAATAACCTCCCATTGATTTAATCCAGCCAGTTTGTGGTGACTTGTTACACTAACCCCAACACAGAAACATCATTGACTTTCAGAGCTAAGATCTGTACCTAAAGAACCAGGATCGAGTCTTTCCTTTAACTCCCACTGTCTCAGAGCTCATGTAGAGGGCTCTTTCAGGAAGCTGAAATGGGCCTATGTTGACTAGAGGTGACAGTACTTGGGTAACCTCTGGGGCCTTGTCTTTACAATGATAGAATATTGAGCTGGTGGATCTTTAAGGTCCCTCCACTTGTCTTTTTATAAGTCTTTGATTCATGGTTTCAGGATGGAGGAGGCACAGGGGGAGTAATGAGAATACATTGAGGACAAGAGAGGCAATAATAAACAGCATATGCAATTGACTGGTCTTTCAAAAGTCCTGTGGGTAAAAACTCAATTAAAGAAAATGTTTTCATTATTTTCCATTTCCATGTTGTTTCTCTGTGTCTTCTCTCAGGATCCCCCTTCTGCCCCTCTCCGCATGCATATGCATCCCCACGCCTACACATGTACCCAGAGATTTCTCACTAACCCTGGAGAGTAAGCTCATATTTATGGATTTCAAGCTGGTACAGAAGAAAAGGGTCAAGGGATGAATGTCCAGCAGTTCCTGGCAAGGAGAACGACATTGTGGGGAGAGTTGGGGAGGGCTCTGGAGACTTGGAGATGGAAACAGTGTTATTAAGTATGTTCATTAATGAGCACAAGAAGGAAATGACTAATAAATTGATGGAGGGAGGCTGATGGCACCGAACCACTTGGTTAATTAAAACCACTGAGGTCTAAGAGTGACTTTGAAAAACCCCTGAGGATGGAAGTGGTCGATAGGAGGCAAATAAGGAATGTAAGTGAGAAAGACCATTCTGGGAGGAATCGTTGAAAGGTTATCTCTTGCATGGAGAAGTATCCAAGACTGGGAAAAGACAAAAGGCCAAAACACTGCAGTTTAAAAGTTTTTCCTGATGTACTCCTCCTGGGTACTAAAAGTTCTTCCTGCCTGCCCATCTTATTCGCTGGTGGGGTGTCTGCCCATCTGTTTTGCTGGTGGGGTGTCTGCCCATCTTTTTTGCTGGTGGGGTGTCTGCCCATCTTATTCGCTGGTGGGATGTCTGCCCATCTTTTTTGCTGGTGGGATGTCTGCCCATAGCTGCTTATCTTCTAGTTGCTAGGAATACAGGACTTAGGTGTAGATGATCAAATGACATGCACTGTGGTAGCTCGTGAAGCCTTGGACATCTAGATCAGGTGGCAGAGCATATGAAAGTCTTCTTTCTTGTTTAGAGTCAAGTGGCTCTGAGTGTGCTAGGCTGGGAATACACTCCCTGAGACCAACCTACAAAGGTCATCTCCAATAGCATCCTGGAAATTACTGGGGAAATTGCCACCTTGTGGTCCAGGCTCTGGGTGGGGGCGTTTAGGAGATGACAGCTATTTTCTAGGATGGATGCAAGGCCTTGAGCAGGTGATTCTTCTTAAAAGACCTGTCTCCTGGTGCAAACAACGATGTACTTTACTAGAAGTCTGAATGGGGCAGATCTGAGCATATCAATCTTCCTTCATTTTCCTCATTTGTGTAATGGGAATGAGATGAGCCTCCATGCACTGCTTTAAGGTTTGCAGCCAGAAAGCATCTCTGTGGCATGCAGAGCATGCACATCATTTCCATCTAGACACCTGTATCATAACTTGATGACTGATGGATGTGGCACAGGAACAGTCACCCTTACCCTACTATTATAGGGACCTGGGTTTAATCCTAAAACCCCCCAAACAAAACAAATAGACCAAAACTTGACACAGTCACATGTCTTACCCTATATTTCATTTTCAACATCACCTTTAACCTAGTTTAGATTTCTTAACTCTAACTTCAGAGACCTCCTCAACTTCCCCTACTCTTTCAACACATTTGAGATTCAATAGATAGTCAAGTTCTAGTTTCTCTTCTCTTGGCTCCATATCTCCTCTCCTCTCCCCTCTGCTCCCCTTCCCTCCCCTCCCCTCCTCTCCTCTCTAGGTCCTTGTTTTCACCCAGACTATTACAACGGCCCTCTCACTGGTTTCGGTGTTTTTACATCATCTGCAACAATTTTTCCACAGTGTAAGCTTTCTGTCATATGAACCTGATCAAGGGATCAAACCTGGTCAGTTATCAGTTATTTGTATATTTTAAAATTTTATTTATATATTTACATTCCCATTGTTGCCCCCTTGGTCTCTTCTTCCACAGTTCCTCAATCCATTATCCTCCCTCTTGCCTCGTAGAGGTTGCTCCCTGTCTGTACCAGGCCTCCCCCTTCCCTGAGGCATCAAGTCTCTTGAGGGTTAGGCACATCTTCTCCCACTGAGGCCAGACTAGGCAGATCTCTGCTACATATATGCCAAGGGCCTCAGACCGGCCTGTGTATACTGCCTGGTTGGTGGCTCAGTCTCTGGGAGTTCCATGAGGTCTGGGTTAGTTGAGACTGCTAGGCTTCCTATGGGTTCCGGTTTAAAACTTTTCAGTGACTCCTCAGTCACCTGAACTGATTTTGAGGTTTGAACATCTGGTCTCATGCATGTTAGCAAATCATCTCAGTGCTGAGCTCTACTTCAATCCCAAAGTTAAACTGCCTCCCTCTGCCCCCAGTACTAGTGATTAAACCCAGAGTTGTATATGTGTGCTAGGCAAATAACCTACCCCCGACTAACATCTCCAGCTCTCCCAGTCTCCATGTCTACTCTCTTAACTTTGTACTACAAGGAAACTCACTATGTTTTCCCTACCTCAGCCTGTGTTTACTCCTCACATGGTGAACTCAAGCCTTATTGATGCTGGTTCCCATTATAGCATGCTATTTTACTTCCCACACTTTTTGTATGTGATGTTTTCTTTGTATGCTCTCACCTGTTAAACCTCTTTTTCAAAGTCAGGCTCAAACGTACTCTCCTTTGGGAAACCTTTCCTGTACTCACTAAAAGGACATTTTGGTGCTGCGAAGCTGCCTTTGTCAAAGTGGTAGAATCAAGGTATTCAGCTTGGTTAAGCTGTGGAGCAGGCTGTACTCTTTCTCTGGTTAGTTCCAAACCACACTGGCATTCTCTCCCAGAGAACCTGAGAAATGTAAAAAAATCGAGGTGACAAGAACCGATATTGAATAATCTGGTGTTACTGGATAAAATCTAACAGCAAGCTCTGATCAGCTTCCTGTCTTTAAGATAAATAACCCAATGTCAATCAGGTCGACGTTATCAGCACTTCTAATTGAATCTCAAGACCCTGCTTTGGGGAAACTAGGGATTCAGGTGCTCTGTGCTAACCTCTACCTCAGGGTATGTTGTCTCTGGTCTTAACTCATAGAAAACTGATTTTGGATAATTGTAATGTGCAGTGCCTTAGCAAGCAACGTACAATCATGACCTTGTTTAATCATCATAGTAACAATATCAAGTGGATATTTTCATCTTTGACTGAAGTATATGATAAGGAACTTAAGGGCTGGAGAGGAGAAAGAACTTGCTCCGGATTACTCATCTAAAAAAAATAATTAATATCATTTAGTAAGTGCTTACTTTATACCTAGCAATGTATATAACTCAAGATGGGTAATATTCATTCTGAACAATTCTGAAAATGACATATACTATTGCTATTATAGTTGGGTTCAGCAGGATCAGAGTAGTGATCTGAATAATATATCAGGATTAGGAAGTAGTAGAGCTGGAAATATGACTCCATGTGTGTCTGTCTGTCTTTAAATCTATCAATTGCCTAGTGATCTATACATTCTCTTTGCCACTTGTCAGACTAGATTTCTCTGTATAGGAAAGATGTCTCTCCTATGGCAAGGCAGACAAGTATGGTGTATTAGCATAGGGCACAGATAAACCAGAGAATGAAATCTAAGACTACATAGTCCAAACTTCAGGGCCATGCACCAGCTGAACACTGCTTGGAAGGCCGAGGCCATTTTCCAGCATGAGCTGCTTCTTTGGATCCCCGAGGCTGGCATCTTTAAATCTCCAGCCTGTGGATATAAGCTACTGATCTGAGAGTGAAGTGTGTTTTCAGTGAGAACACACAATCCTATCATGATTTCACTATTTTAAGAAGTAATTTGGTTGAGCAAAGCGAGCAGGGGTAGAAGATGGAACTTTAGCTACTTACTTTTCTATGTGGTCTTAGGAGAAACAGGGTCGCTAAAGCCAGAACACTTATTGTCACCCTTCCTTGGAGCTACTAATTTGTGAGGCTACCGGCTTTAGTTTCTACAGGAACTGAGTAAGGTGACTGAACAGAACCCCTCTAACATTCTTTATGTTTGAATCTTAGGAACTTCTGTGTCCTTAAGGAGCCAATGCAGATTGGCAACAAACCTGTTGAGTTCTCTGATATTCCTGGGCCAGCTCCCAGGTTAGTGTCAGCAGGGCTATGGACCAAGTCTTGGACATAGCACGAAGTTGGGTGCTTCATCTTCCTTACAGGCTCTTAAAGTAAGTGGACTGATGGAATGTACAGAGCTTGATGACTCTAAGTGAAGACTTAGTGAAACCATTTAGCTCTACCCCAATACACCCCAAGCTACAATAAACAAATGGCACTGGAACAGGATTGGCTCAATCCATCCAAGGAGATGAAAATTTTTTTATTAATTGGGCAGAAAGTTTCAAAGGCAGAAAGGTCAGTAACCAAGCCCATAGCTAAACTGCTCTGCAGTGTGTGTGTGTGTGTGTGTGTGTGTGTGTGTGTGTGTGTATGTGTGTGTGTGTGTGTGTGTGTGTAGGGGGTCGTTTCCCAAGCTTGATGGTAGAGTCTCAGGCTTGACTACAGTGGAAGGTACCAGCTTTGAAGATGTAATTAGTTCCAGTTGGGGCTACCCTCTTCCACGCCTCACTACTGCCACTTCAATTCTCTTGGCTGTTCCACGTGTTGTTAGCACTTTTTAATTAACATTACTACATTCAGGTTTGTTGCCCCGTTCATTTAGCATCAAATTGTCTTCAGATGCTATGGAACTTCAAAGAGTTACATAGGTCCTCCCTTGCTCTTACCAGTCAATATTCTTGTAGACATAGACACTAGTCCAGATTCATCAAGGACTTGTTAAAAAAACACAGATGTCTGGACTCCATGTTCATGCATTCTGGTTCAATAGATCCTCATGAGGACCAGTAATTTTCATTGCTAACAGGTTCTCAATGCCGCTAGTGTTTTGAAAATAAATTTGCATCTGACTTCTATCAGGACTGATCAGATTTACTTAACCATCTTCTCGCTACTTTGTACTACATATTTATGTGAAACAACATTGACGGTTATAATACAATATTGTTCCCTCATGAAGAATGTTAATGATGCTTTATGTCCTGGAGTATCAAATATTCAGCCAAGCTTTAAGTCTTTATAAAAATAAACAAGCATATCAACATCATCAGTATGCAAATTTGCTTTCGTGTTTACTCAATGGTAAAATTATATGTATGCCAAAGAGTTTCATTATCAGCAAATATTCTATTTGTGTATTTTGTAAATTGATCTACGTAAGGTTAAGTAAATTTTCTCATATATCTACTGTATATATTGATATACATAAGGTTAAGTAAAATTTTCTCAGGTAGGAAAGCATTGAAAAGAAAAGCCCTGCGTGCTGGCTAGCTTGATGTCAACTGGACACAAGCTAGAGTTATTTGGGAAGCAGATCTCAACTGAAAGGTGCTCCCACTGGATTGGCCGTGGGCAAACTTGTGTGCATTCTTCAGTTGATTGTTGGGGTGGGAGGACAACTTCCATTGTGGATATTGCAACCTGGGACTGGTGGTCCTGGGTGCGTAAGAAAAAAAGTTTGAGCAAGCTATGAGGCAATGGGGAATGCAACACTCCTCTATGGCCTCTGCTTCAGTTCATGCCTGTGGATTCCTGCTGGAGTTTCCCCCTGGATTTCAATGGATGATGAAGTACAAGCTATAAGATGTATGCACCCTTTAATTCCCAATTTGTTTTGGTAATGGTGTTTTATCATAGCAATTGAAACTGAATCTAAGCCACCTTGTTACAGGACATAAGAACGGGTTTGGAGTTTATTCTAAATACAATCAATCCAATTAAAAGATTTATGAAGAGAGAGTTAGACTGTGATCTATGTTTTGAAAACATCATGTTGGGCTAATTAGAGCTGTGGTTCTTGTCCTTGACTGCATATTAGATTCACCTGGATACCTTTAAAAATTATTGATTTCATAAAGGAGTGGGTAAGAAAAGGCAATGGGAGTTGAATATGGTCACAGTATAGGGTATACATTTTGAATTTGTAAAACACTTGAAAGAAAAAATGTAAATGCTGTTTTTGGGGGGCTTTAATACAGGGTTTCCTGTGTACCCCCAGCTATCCTGGAACTTACTCTTTAGACCAGCCTGCTTGAACACAGAGATTCCCTCTGCTTCTGTCTCCTGAGTACTGGGACCAAAGGTGTGTGCCACCACTGCTCGGCTAAAAATACGAATCTACAAGACTAACCTCCTTAGATGTTGACGGTTTGGAGTACATCTTTGACATTAAGACCATAAAGAGTGAGAATTGAACATAGTTTGAGTATGAAATACTGTGTTTGGAGAGTTTCCATGGTCTATGTAACTGGTAAGGAGGAAGGCTACAGCCCACGGCTTTGGGATTTATGGTGGGTATAGTGTAATACACTAAAAGAAGAGAACTTAGATAAGAAAATTAAAAGATTAAAAAGGTGGCACCTTCCTTCTGGACAATATCTGAGGCCCTTAACCCTACTAAGAATCTACCAGCAGCTATGACTAGAGACCAAGAGAGGTGCTACTCCCAGGGAAGAGGCATACCAATTGGGCTGTCCAGTACCGATAAACAGCATTAAAAACATAAAACGACATTGTATAAATTTCAGATCCATATTCGGAATATGGCATACACATATGGTATATGTAGCATGTGTTCAATAACCATTAGTGAAAAAAACAATGAATTCGAAGAGGAATGGGAATGATTATATGGGAGGATAATTAAAGTACAATCTCAAAAATTAAAGAAATGATGACTAAGAGAAATAAAATATATAGTCAAAGACACAGACGGGACTCAATAATGCATTAGACTGGCCTTAAAACCAAGCCAGAACATTCTTTTCTTATATTCCATATTCCTTTTCTGTGCTTGGATCTTAGTAGTAATCCATTTCTCTAATTTAGATGCATCTCTCTAGGTTCAGATAGACTATTCATATGAAAATGTGTTATCTTACTCTCTTCCACATCCTTTTATTTACCTACCATAAAGACATATATCATATGGACCTTAAAGGATAGCTCTTCAAGGAGGTAGCTCAAATATCAACAACTACCTGAATAAAGGGAAAAGCTGGGAAGGCTTTTGAGAAATTTCATGCCCTCCATTTCAGTGAGGAGAGAGAACCTTCAAAATAAAGTAGGATATGGCCTGACACCCTTTGCTAAAATGCAAACTCTTGGCTAAGAATTTTCTATTGTCTTCTGTAATGTCCCAAGTCATTCTGTGTTATTTATTCCTGCCTTCAAGGTAAAGAAACTAATGTCCAGCAAGGGGTAGGCAATTCATTCAGACTCACAGAAGTGGTCAGCTGCATTTGCCTGCCATGAGTCTTTTTTTTAAAGATTTATTTATGTATATGGGTACACTTCAGACACACCAGAACAGGGCATTGGATTCCATTACAGATGGTTGTGAGCCACCAATGTGGTTGCTGGGAATTGAACTCAGGACCTCTAGAAGAGCAGTCAGTGCTCTTAACTGCTGAGCCATCTCTCCAGCCCCGCTATGAGTCTTTAACAAACCTGATTCATTCATTTCTTCAGCTTCACCATGCACCAATGTGTACACCTCTGGCAGTCCAAGGGGAACATTCAGGGAATGAAGAAATCTCTCCCACAGAACCGAGATTGACAGGTTGAGGGGGAAAAGGTCCCCTTTTGTGAGCTAGATCTCCTGAGCTCTGTCTTACTAACAATTTGTTACAATCCCTGTCTCTGAAACAGAGATCTGAGGAGGTGGAGGAGTCATTAAAGAACAAAGAAGCCTATCCCCAGAGTCAGGGAAACAGAGTAGAGAGAGGCCAGGTAGTTTGCCCAAAAGTTACAGTGCGAATTAACAGCAAAGCCAGGCCTAAATTTGCCTGGGGCTCTATTACTTCCATCCTGGAGTTGTGAGAGTTTTCAGAGCAGCCTGCAAAGAACCAAATCTACGTTTACATACTAGCAAAATATAAAAGAACAGGAGGATGCTGCATCTTTATAGGCGCAGGGTTTCCAAGGCTATATACCACAAAGGTAGTGGCTTTTTTAAAGGTATGGGTGAAAGAACAGAAAAATCCAAGGAGCTACAGCGCAACTCTGCCCAGAACAAGGTAGTCGTTCCCCAGTCAGCACGTGTTCCCCTGTGACTTGCAGCCCTCAGCTCAGGGGCTGGAAAAGACATAGGACAGTGCTCCTTAATGGAGAACATTTGGGGAACCTGGGAAAGAAGTTAATGATCTGCAGCCTCAACCATCCGTCAGCTGCCCAGCCAGAGACAGTAAACACCCTTACTCATCTAATTAGCAGAAAAGGCTGAGCAGGGGCTGAAGATGGGGGCCTTGGGGATTATAGACTAAGTGTCTGCCCACTTAAAACTGCTGAGGGCGGTGAGCAGAAGGCACAGGTTGCCATTCTGGGTGGCCATTAGGAAGGGGACTCACTTCCAGCTGGCCGCCTGTACTTCTAGCAGCAGACTCTGGTAAAGACATGGAAGGACATGGATATTTATTACCAAGGGCCTCTCTGTGTCAGCTACTGTATTAGTTAGGTCTATGTGTATCATCTTAATTTCTGTCTAACAACACTGCAAAGTTTTTACATCTATTTAACATCTATTGATACTTTATATAAATTTCCATATTTCAATATATCTAAAAGTCCTAGAAGATAGTCTGTATTGTCACCATTCTATGAGAACACTGAAGCTTAAAGTGTGCATAATTGGTTCATTTGTTGACTTGCTCAATAAAAGTATATTGTATATATGCTCACTTTTTGCCAAACACTGTGCTAGGCACGGAGGATATAAAAGTTGAAAAAGCAAAAAGCACACTTTGCCCCATAGAGCCTACTGTCTAAATGGGAAAAAACCCACCACAATCCCACAGATGTAGCAACCAAGTCTAGGAATGGCATCTAGTGCAAGGATAAACTGGAGGAAGTGGTAAGAAGGCTGAGGTGAAAGGTGCCATGGGAACTAGACCAGTCACTTTTGCTTATGAATATCCTAGTGTATGTCCATGAACAGGCAGCCTCTAAGGCATAAGGTGTATGCTATATTTGGAGGAGGGCAGGAGAGACCTCTGTTGGCCCCAGTGTTTATTGGACTTTGGGTGGTACCTTTCCTTTCTAGTTGCCACAAGTGATCCCAGCTACCAATAAGAGGAATTAGGCTTAAGAATAGATCTGTGTTTGCTAACAGTCAATGGGTGACCCAAGGCAGGGGAATTGGATGGTTGATATATGCTTAGTCCTGTGCCTGAGTCCTGGGAGGAGGTACATCAAGGCAAAAAGACCAAGCCAGTGAAGGATCAGCTCAAGTCTCTTTGAGAGATTCTGGGGAAAGATGGGGAGAGAAGGGGAAGAGAGGAGAAGAAAGTAAGAGGAGAGGAGAGGGATGAAAGAAGAGGAAGAGGGAGGGAAGGAAAGGAAGGGATGGCAAAGGAGGGAAGGAGAAAGAAAACAGAGGGCAGGAAAAGTTAGACAAAGAGAAAAGAGAAATGACAGAGAAAAGGTGTGGAAATGACCATAGCAACAGAACGTGACCAATAAATGTTCAAACTGTGACAGGGACAAACAGGGTCTGTGGCTTACAGCTGAAAAAGAGGAGAAACTAATGATGTCATCCCTCACTCAGTTTTAGACTGTACAGACCACTGCAGTCAGGCAGTGCAATGATAATGAGCCTCATCTAATGGGCAACTGAAGGGTAGGTAAGTATGTAGTGTGGGAATGTGCGTTGGTGCATGTAGAGTTGACAGAAACCACCACAGAGTCATGTATCTTCTACCTCTTCTCTACACCCTACCCCTTATATGCTTAGCTTCTTGTAAAAACTGAATGCCATACTACTTATCCAAAAAGAACTTCCTTCCTTTTTCTTCCTTCCTTCCTTCCTTCCTTCCTTCCTTCCTTCCTTCCCCAACTAAGTGGAATTCTCCATTTTAAGCAAAGTTTCCATTGAGTGAGTTCCCTGTCATCACAGCAATAAGAAAATGCTGTGCTCACAGTAGGACTATCCAGAAGACCCAAGCTTACATCCAGGCTAAAACAGGATTTAGCCACTTAGTAGCTCTGTGACCTTGAACTGTTTCATTAACGTCTCTGAGTCTCAATTTTCTCCCTAACGATGAAGTGGTTGTATTTAGTCCTTGGCCACTTTCCCATTAAAGCACGTGCAAGGAACAGGTGTAGGCTGGGCCTCCAAGGAAATCTATCTTGATGACCTTTCATTTGAAAGGGTAAGGGGAGAAGAGGGGATCAACAGATCAGATCAGAAGGGAGTGTGGAATGAGGCAGGGGTATAAATAAAGTAATGTCTAAATAAGTCAGCTGAAGTGGAATGGGCCCCTGGAAACTCAGCTCTTGGTCGGGTTCTCTTGGCCCAGTTGGCTGGCTCTGGGAGGAACCATCTACATCCCACACATCCCTTGGTCCCTATTTGCCTCCCATATATCTTCCATTACTCTTCCAATTCATTATTCACAGGGCTAATGTAGTTCCACCTTGCAATAGGGGAAAACGCCTCCAATATCCCATCTTTTCTTTCCAGTGGGAAATTTCACTTGCTCTAGTGAAATATGCCAGTGTCACAGGCCTCATGACGTGTCAGGAAGCATTCATGAAGGCCTCTGAAGGAGAAGACACCGTGCATGATGGTGGGAGTGGACTTAGAGTACAAGGCCTGATAATGGGTTCTCCAGGCCAGATAAAAGCACTTTGAGGAGACATGACTACATATTACTTGACTGATTCCCCTGTCCCTCTGATGACACTACTGCACTGGTCTCTTCTCAGGCTTCTTTACTGCCAATTTATAGCGTTATTCCATTTACCATCTTTCACCTTTGTCTTCCTACACCCCAATGTTGAACATGCATCTTCTATACTTCACTATGAGCCTTGTGAGAACAGGCACTGAGTCATCTTGTTAATTGGATACTTCTCTGTGCCAAGTACCACTTTTTTTTTTTTTATAAAAGAGGTGCTCAATAAATGTGTGATAGATGGAGACAGGAACAAATCAATATCGCAGGCCAGTCACTGCTAATCACTATAGGGTGGTTCTCTCCTGCCCTCCCATAGTCCACAGTGTTATCTTCTGTCAATGAACTTATCCTACAGTTTCTAATTGCTTGTTTATTACACTGGGAATTTTGTGGGGAACTTGGTGTACTTTTCTGATATACTTTTAGCCCAGGACACTGCACAGTGTTGACTGCACAAGTCATTCTTTCCCTAGGAATGTAAGTCCCCTTCCACCTCTGCTTGCACATTTGCAGTTGTTTATCAGCCACTTAGTATGAGAAAAATCACTATTTCAGAATTTAGAACTTTTTTAGTGAACAAGACAGGCAAAACCCCATGAATCTGATTTAGCCTATGTCTTAGTGGACAACAGTCTACTAATTGATAGAAACAAAATTATTAAAACAAATGCCAAGTTGCGATAAATCCCAATAAGAAAAATTAAGCAGGGCAAAAAGATAGAGGATATGGGAGGGGGGTTTCCTATTTTATCTGACGACTTCAGAAAGGATCTCTCTGGAGGGGGTGACACATTGACTACTCTGGAACAGGTTAACTGTTGAGGCATTCCAAGAAGATGGAACTAAGATTGCATGTATTTTAATGCACAAAATGTGCATAAAAATTTCTGGAATAGGAAAGAAAATGATACACCTAAAGCCTGTTGAGGAAGGAAGTGTAGGCGGAGGCAAGGCCGAGAGCAGAGAGTGCAGGATGGTGGAGTGTGTGGTAGGGAGCTAAGACGCTATTCTAAGTGAAATGAAAAGACAACAGAAGACTTTTAAGCAGGTAAGTGGCAACAATTGATTTATGTTTTTAATAGATTTGTGAACAGTGGTGGAGAAAGTCCCAGAGGCAAGATTAGGAGAGAATCCAGTTAGAATGCTCCTGTAGTAGGCCAGGTGACGAATGAAATTCATTCCTCAGTGTTAGTGGTAGAAGTGGGTGGGAGTGGTTGCATCAGTTTATATTTAAAATAGAGAGCAACAGGCTTGTGGGTAATTTTGATACAGGGTAGGGGAGAAGAAAGGAGCAGAGGCATATGGGGTGAGGCTAAGGAGATTTTATGCAGTTTAAATCTCAGTTTTCACATCTTTATCCCAACTAAGTCCTCTGGGAGGCCTTCCCGATATTTTTACTTTCCCACCAGAGAACTCAGTATCTCCTCCCGATTACCATGATCCCACTTTCAGGCAAAGCCTAGACACCTGTGCACATCTGTCTCCTCGACCCGACTGCTGAGAACTCTTCAGAGATGCTAATGGGGTCATCTGTGAAGCTGCCCACAGACCCAATACAATGACTTCGACCCAAGAGTTGTCCAATAAAACTGGTGTGATTGAATGGATTAACTAAATTGAAGCTGTTTATTATTGCTTCCCATGTATGGTGACGAAACTCTTTGATCATTAACCAGTAAGTAGAAGAATTATTTCAACATTACCAGCTCTTAATTACTAAAGTCCACTTGATGAATGCCCCTGCTTGAATTATTGACAATTTGTGGATTAAAGTGTGGTCCCTTGATTAAAAGAAAGCTCATGTGTTGAATGAGGGACTTGGAGAATGTTGGGGAGTGGATATTGTATGAATCCTCTTCTCTTGGTTCAGGATAAGCTAGAGAAGCTAGGAAAAGTGAAACTGATCTAGAGGAGGACCAAGCTGTTACTTACAAAAATGGCAAAAGTGATAAGAGCTTAGTATTTGGGAAGAGAACGGGCACTTATAGATCTGGGTTCAAATTTCATCCCTACCATTTACTATTTATAGAGCTCCAAACCTGTTAGTTTTTTCATTTGTTCTGCTTGCCCTTAACTTAAACACATCTTAGAAGCAGAAATGTGTACAAATTTGAAGTGCACAACTGGAAGAAGCTTTCCAGATGTTTACATGCATGTGTCCATTTGTTGGCCAAGAATGTCAAAGATTACATGCCTTTGTTCACTCAGTGCTATGGAACAATTTAGCCAGCATTTAATCTTCATGCAAATAGAATTTGCAAGTAATTTCAAATAATTAAATCACAGTTTCTTTGTCTTTAGAACAGGAACAGCAACGGTACTTACACAGATGTAGATTTGAAAGATAAAGCTAGAAAATATGTGGGGTAGCCTGAAGTGATGACCCACACCTCTAATCCTCACACACCAGAGGCAGAGGTAGGCTGATATTTGTGAGTTCCAGGCAAGCATGGCTACACTACAAGTAAGACCCTGCCTCAACACAAGCAAGCAAACAAACAAAAACCCAATGGAAAAAAAAAAAAGAAAACAACAAAAAGAAAAAAGCTCAGATACCCCATGTGGCAGATGGATGAACGTCAGTCCTTGTTTTCCAGTCCTTCCCTTTCAAATGTGTTAAACACTATTGGGGGTATAAGAGAAGTACAAGCAGTAGCTCATTCCCTTATAGGGCTAATGGTCCAAGTAGGGGGACAGTCTGTACAATGAACATTAAGTGGCAAAAGACAATACAAATATAAAATACTAGGGTTGGAACTGTAGCTCTGTGGTAGATTGTTTGCCTAATATGTGTTCATCTCTAGCTTGCACCCTTATTACTGCATTCACAAAAAAAGTGACTATAAGATATTATTAGTGTGGTGACTATAATAATGAGAGTTGAAGAACTTTGTTTCTGATTCATTTCCCCATCCGCATGCTGTGCTACCTTGAAGATTTTGTTAATTGACTCCAAGCACCAGTCACCTCATATTGGTAATAATGCTATTAACTGCTCATGAGACTTCCGAGAACACTGGGTGCAACATGGGTAGAAGACCAGATATTACACAATGGAACAGTAGTATTTGTCAAGGGAGGTTTTCTGCTTTGGGATACCAGGTTTATAAAGATCCACAGGTACTGGTTGAAAAGAATTTGGTAAGAGCTTGTCAGTCTCCTCTCCCTCAGCAGTTGAATCGGTTGCAGAGGTTCTGAGGTGACCATCGAAACACAGGGAGCTACCTCATCAGGGATCTCTCAGCATTTTCCTAAGAGCCATCCATGACAATCCTGGGACCCTTGAACTAAAGAATTCTAGTCCTCCAAACTCGACCTCTTCTGGTCCATAAGGTTTGCTATCCAGTGTGTCCCAAGCTCCAAGCTGGGAACCTGACCAATCATTGCACAGAAGCTATGTTATGGTTACCTCAGCACAGCACTAGAAGGATACATTTGTCACCAAGGAAAGAAAAGGCTTTTGAAAATAAAGATAATTTTGAGGGAGTATTCATTTCATAGTAAATTAAACAAGAAAATATAGACAATTCTCATACGCCCTAATACACTCACACCTTTCCCCCAATCTCCTTTCTTCACCAAAGTGGTTCATTTCTTAAAACTGATAAACCCATATGGACACACCATTCTCACTCAAATTCTGCATTTCCTTTAGAGAAACTTCCTGTTGGAGTTATACATCCATGGATTTGGACCCATGTATCACGATCTGTACCCTCTATTATAACATCACAGCAGGTGTTTTCACAGTCCTGAAAATCCGTGGCGTTCCGTGGAGACATTACTCATTCCTCTCAACTTGCGGCAATCACTGATCCTTTTACTCTATCTATGGCTTTGCCTGAGGAGTGCCATTTTTTACAGCCATTTTGGAGCCAATATTTGGAAATCTAAGTTCTTTAAATAATACTGCAGCACAATGTTTTGAAAACATTTCTAAAACTGTTTTGATTGGCTTCCTACTGTTCAAAACAAAGTTATTTTAAAAAAAAACTTCAAAATCATCTGCACGTCTTGAAAATATTTGTCGAACCAAAACAAATGTCTGAAAAGCTTTTTGTAGCTGTGCTGATTAGTGAGATGAATCAGCACCAAACAATATTTTCTCTAGTGGTATTCGGATGGTTGTATTTTTGGGACTTGATTTGGCTAGATTATTTTCTCAAAACCATATTTATTTTCTATATTGAGAGTCAGCCAAGAGACCAAAAAATTTTGAAACCATAAAGGTTCAACAAAAACATTTGTCGAATAAATGAATCATCTTTTCAATTTCTTCTGGCTACCACGACATTCATAGCTCTATTAAATAGAGGTAACTTTTTCATCTTTGGTTTTCCTTTCTCGATATGACTTTCCTATCACTAGTTTGGTCTTATTTATCAACTCCATTCTCCTTAATTACTGTGGTAATCTGTTTCCAATACATTTTCAATGTAGAGTTGTGAATAGAACATAAATATTTCAGGTGTCCTCAAGTGAGAAGGGGAAAGGGTATTTGAATCACCACACAACAGGAAACATGTATCTGTGGAAACATGTCCAATTATAGAAGTGTTCATAATGAATTTGAAAGGCCATGTTCAACCATGTTGAACATATATTCCAAGAGCAAAATTAGAAAGTCAGATAATAATATGAGCTGGTGATAAGATGGGGAATCATGCTGTTTACTATTTGATGGAGTGTAAGTTGGTAGAGCCTATCTGGGGAGCAATCTGTAAGAATTTAATAAAGTTACATATAAACCTTATAATTGAATTTACAGTGAACAGGTTCACTAGGGACCATGTGTGATAATGTTTATGAAATCACTATGATAGCGAGGAAAGCAAACTAGATTCTTATCTGTAGGGGAACAAATAAGTAAACTTAGATATATGCATATACTAGAAATATTATTTAAATCTAGAAATCCAGTCTAGACTGATGGTTTTCTCTGGCTGCCATGATGAAATACCACATTCCGAATGGCTTACAAAGTGGTACTGTATTTTCCCATATTTCTGGAGTTAAGAAGTCCAAGATGAAAATGCCAGAATGACTCGGTTCTTCAGGTGAGAGTGGGGTGAATGAGTCAGTGAGGTTTTGTAATTCTTATAATAAAGATAAGAATTTTATTTTGAGGTTCTTATCCTTATGACCTCATCCAATCTTAATTAATCCCCAGAGGCTCCTCTACAAAACTTCCTTAGGCATGAATATTGGTAGTTAAGGCTTCAACTTTTGAGTTTTGCAGTTACTCATATTTCAATCCATATCGCTTTACTTAAAACCTCCACAAAACCATATCTTTCTCAATTGTAAATTATACCTTATGAGAAAACCAAAAAGCACCAAAAAAGTCTTGGCTCATTCTAACTCAAATTGTAATATTTTCAGTTTCAGCTAAAATATTACCTGAATTTGACATAATGGATATTTCAGGTGTAATTTATCCCGAGGCTTCTTTCTCTCCAGTATGAATCTATGCAACCAAGGAGTTATGGTATATTCTTCCAAAGACATGGGTGGGCAAGTATGCTTTGAACAATTCTTAAGGGAGAAAGAGAATTGATGCTTTGCTCTCTGGATAGCCATTTGCCTTTAGTGGTTCTACTGGTAGAGATAGTGTTCTTAAGGATGTACTAGGTGAACACACTGTCGTCTGTGTTCCAAGTATCCAGTGTCCAAGATTTTGGAGCATTTGTACTGATGAAACTAAGCAATGTTCACACACCTTTTTGGAAGAAGCTGTTCTGAAAATGTCTGTATTGCTCATGAAATTTACTTAAGTCTGGTAGCCTCCTTTCATTCCATCAGAGCTTTCTGGTCCTCTTTAATTAAAACTGGTAGGGTCTCTAGGGACATAATCCCATCCCTATTACTTGCTTCTGTTGACATGGCTGACTAAGCCCATGACTCACACTCATGATCTCTTTATTGAATTATTGTTCACACATATTCTTAGTGTTCTGTCCAGAAGATTTTAATTTTTTGATTATGGAGAGACCAAGGCTTTTCCAAATCTCCAAGTTCTACTTCACTTTTGTTTAACAATTTTCTCGATTAATCTCTCTTATTTAATATTTTGCTATGTGAGCCCAGAAAAAAGACCTACTCCTTCAACTTTGCTTAGAAATATCCTCATCTAAGGAACCAATACCAATCCTGTAAATTTCACCTTCCATGAACCACTACATACAGATCAGTTAAGTTCTTTTTTTTTTGGTTCTTTTTTTTCGGAGCTGGGGATCGAACCCAGGGCCTTGCGCTTCCTAGGCAAGCGCTCTACCTCTGAGCTAAATCCCCAACCCCCAGTTAAGTTCTTTTATACTTTATTCATGTTCCTTATTTATATCTGTCCCAGAATAGCACCAGAAATGCTCACAATGTCCCCATTTTAGTATGTACTTCAAAACTCTCCCAGCTTCTACCCATTTCGTATAATACTTCTAAATCAACTTCCCTATTTATGTATTTGTTACAGAAACATTACATACCTTAGTACCAAAATAGTTGTCAGATTAGAGTATCTACATATGAAATCAAGGCTGCTTCAACATCTAAATTTAAGGAGGGCACAAAAATTCAGGACATGCCAATTCACCATACTAATATGAATAGATATTTAAAACACAAAATACTAACTGAGGCACGATAATGTTTGTAGCCTACTTTGTATGCAAAAACACTCTAACAATATGTTGGAGTGTTCATTCAAAGGGATGTCTATTAAGTCCACTAGGATGAATACACCTGTGACAGAGAAGAAATAGGATTGGATATAGAGAAGGACAAATAACTGAAATAACAGTAACAGGGGATTCTGTGTAATGTAGGATATGTGCTATGAATTACAGAAGATGATTAAATTAAGTCTATGAATTTTGAGGTCAACATAACCAGATATAAATTTACAAATTAAAAAGATGTGTTGTGTACACTAGTACTAAACATATATGAGAATTTCCTGTGATGTTTAATGATTTTTATACTGCAAAGGAGTGCAGAATAAAACAAAGAATTCTGTGGCCACCTCAGTATCATATGAATGATGTACGAAGAGTCAAGATTCCTCCAAATGGCAATGAGGCTTGGATTATAAAACTTAAAACTCATTTTACTTTTAGAATAAGAATTAAGGAAGTGTACCTTTTTCAAAGGCACTGGAATGGTAGAAGTTTGTATATAAGCAGAAACATGAACTTCAGAGAAGAACAACTTGAGATTCAAGTCAGGAGCATCTAGCACCCAAAGACAGTTAAATGATGCACAACATGGATGCTACTGTCATGACTGTGAGTGCGAGGAGAAGAGGAGAAATGAGAAGGAGAAGTTATTTGGGACAGAGAAAAAAATTCTTCCTGAAGTGTGTGGGATATGGGACACAGAAACGGAAGTATGACTGAGAAAAATTTAATGTAAGCTGCATTGATTAAGAGTTATGAGTTAGAGTGGGGATAGATATATATGGAGAGAAGGAGGCTTTGCTTTCCCTATCTTTTCATTTAAAGTCTTTTTCTTTCATACAATATATTTAGATAATAGTCTTTCTCCCCTTCTTCAGTTCAATTTGAAACATGGGTAGCAAACTAAACAGAGAATTCTCAAATGGTGAAAAAAATGTCAATAGCTGAGAAACACTTAAAAATGTTCAGCATTGTCAGCCATCAGGGAAATACATATTAAAATTACTTTGACCAAATGGTAATTCTAAGAACATAAATGAAAACAATATTGTGCAGACTGAGTGCAAACTACTCCAGCCACTGTAGAAATCTGTGTGGAAGCTTCCTGGGAAGCTAAAAATAGCCCCACCACAAGATCCAGCAATACCATGCTTAGGCATATATCCAAAAGACTACACATCTTACCACAGATATACTTGCGCATTCATGTTCATTTCTGCTCTATTCATAATAGCTAGAATTTAGAAAGAGCCTAGATATCGATCAGCTGATGAATGGATAACAGAAGTTGGGCATATTTACACAAAGGAATATTATTCAACTATTAAGAAAAATGATATTTTCAGGTAAAAGCATTCAGCTAGAAATAATCTTCCTGAGTCACATCAACCACACCCAAAAGGAAAATATTCCATGTTTTCTTTTATATGTTAATGATACCTTTTAAGCTTTAGAGATGTGGTATTTTTCTTTTTAAAGATAATTCCATTTCTACCCCCACTTCCCAATTTCTCTTCTAAGTTTCATGTCCTTTTTATTGTACAGCTCTTATCGAGGTAGCCAAACCTGCTACGCATTTATCATTACAGTGGCCATGTCATATCTAGAACATAGCATTTCATAACTCTCACGATCCTTCAGTTCTTACCATCCTTCTCCTACTTCTTTCACAATGTCCTCTGAGTCTTCAGTGGAGTCATCTAGATGTCACACGTGGGGCTGAGCATTCTACTAATATTTATGCTGAGAGTTTTGATGATTTAGGAGTCCCTGTATTAATAGCTGCCCACTACAAAAATAACAACTTGTGGCCAAGTATGATAGAAACAAATTTTAAGGGTATAAAAATAGATATTTGGACCCATTCTTATCACCCTGTACAAAGATTAAGTCCAAGTGGATTAAGGACCTCCACATAAAATTAGTAGAAAGAAAAAGTGGGAAAAAGCCTAAAACACATGGGCACTGGGGAAATTTTCCTGAACAAAACACCAATGGCTTATGCTCTAAGATCAAGAATTGGCAAATGGGATCTCATAAAACTGCAAAGGCAAAGGACACTGTCATTAGGACAAAATGGAAACCAACAGACTGGAAAAAGATCTTTACCAATCCTACAACAGATAGAGGGCTAATATCCAAAATATACAAAGAACTCAAGAAGTTAGACCGCAGGGAGACAAATAACCCTATTTAAAAATGGGGTTCAGAGCTAAACAGAGAATTCACAACTGAGGAATGCCGAATGGCTGAGAAACACCTAAAGAAATGTTCACCATCTTTAGTCATAAGGGAAATGCAAATCAAAACAACCCTTTGACTCCACCTCACACCAGTCAGAATGGCTAAGATCAAAAATTCTGGCGACAGCACATGCTGGCGAGGATGTGGAGAAAGAGGAACACTCCTCAATTGTTGGTGGGATTGTAAACTAGTACAACCACTCTGGAAATCAGTCTGGAGGTTCCTCAGAAAATTGGACATTGCACTACCTAAGGACCCAGCTATAGCTCTCTTGGGCATATACCCAAAAGATGCCCCAACATATAACAAAACACATGCTCCACTATATTTCATAGCAGCCTTATTTATAATAGCCAGAAGCTGGAAAGAACCCAGATGCCCTTCAACAGAGGAATGGATACAGAAAATGTGGTACATCTACACAATGGAATATTACTCAGCTATCAAAAACAATGACTTTAAGAAATTCATAGGCAAATGGATGGATCTAGAAAATATCCTGAGTGAGGTAACTCAATCACAGAAAAACACACATGGTATGCACTCAGTGAGAAGTGGATATTAACCCAAAAGCTTGGAATACTCAATATACAAACCACAGACCACATGAAGTTCAAAAACAAAGATGACCAAAGTGCAGATGCTTCAGTTCTTTTTATAAGGGGGAAAATATTCATAGGAAGGGATATGGAGACAAAGTTTGGAGCAGAGACTGAAGGAATGGCCATTCAGAGCCTGCCCCACATGGGGATACAGCCCATATATATAATACAGCCACCAAAACTAGATAAGATTGATGAAGCTACGAAGTTCATGTTGACAGGAGCCTGATATAGCTGTCTCCTGAGAGGCACAGCCAGAGCATATCAAATACAGAGGCAAATGCTAGCAGCAAACCATTGAACTGAGAATGGAGTCCCCAGTTGGAGGAATTAGAGAAAGGAATGAAGGGGCTGAAGGGGCTTGCAACCCCGTAAGAACAATAATCCCAACCATCCAGAGCTCCCAGGAACCAAACCACTACCCAAAATCTATACATGGAGGGACTCATGGTTCCAGCTGCATATGTAGCAGAGGATGGCCTTTTTGGGCACCAATGGAGGGTGAAGCCCTTGGTCCTACCAAGGCTGGATCCCCCAGTGTACGGAATGTCAGGATTGGGTGGGAAGTGGGGTGGTTGGGGAGGGAGAACACCCTTATAGAAGAAGGGAAGGGGGATGCGATAAGGGGCTTATGTCTGGGAAACTGGGAAAGGGAATAACATTTGAAATGTAAATAAAAAATATCCAAGAAAAAATAGGTATTTAAGAGGCAGTTTGGTGACATAAACATTTAGTATAACAATAGTTGTAAGCCCTGCCCCAGCATGTGTGACTCCCTTCCAGAGATAGGCCTTTATCCAGATTACAGTCCAGGATATGTATTTCCTCCATACAATAGCCCTCAAGTCTAACCAGAAATCAGATGATTACCCCCACAACGCCCTGTGCCACTTTTTTTTTAAAATCATAATTACTTTTCTAAATAGGAATCAAGAGCCTAACAGTTAAATGATTCCACTCACAGTGTCCTATCAATAGGTACTCATCACCCTTGTCACCTTTCTGCCCCTTCCCCACAATAAACACACAGTGCTCCATCATTCATTGCTGCATAAACCTGGCAAAGCTGAGTTCTACACTAGGGGTGAACTTAAGGTGGAAGAACCCATAAAGTTGTTCTCAGATCTGCATGCCTGTGCCCACACATATCACGTACCCACATCAATAATGAATTTGTTTTAAAATGCTGATGTGATAGGGAATATTATTATTGTTGTAGCTGTTTTCCCAAGCTCGTTGTATTTCATTTTATCAGGAGTATGATAACAGCATGCACAGGATGTCAGGAAAGTTCTTGAATGATAACTGTGAGTGAAGATTATAGTCAGTTGACTAAATATTAAGCATATATTTTGCCTGTTGAATTTTGCATATAAGGGGAATGCTTGTCTTAAAGACAAGGAGAGATTTCACATTAGAGAGAATTTCATTTTAGAGAGAATTATTAAATACATATTCTGTTACCTGGAAATGATTTTAAAAGATAAAAAACAAACAAACAAGCACCTGCCCACAAACATCATTCTGGTTCTCAAAGAACTCATAGTGAGTCAATTTTCCAGACTATCAAAACTGGAATCTAATATTGGTGTTTTGAAATCAATCAATCAACATACTGTCTATGCCATCATTTTAGGGATTAGAACTATGAGTGATTTCCAAGTGAAGTGGCTAAGGCAAGGAGGATATTGTGAGACATTACTACACATCAAGCCTAATGAATGCCCTTGTCATGTTTCACTAGAATTCTGGAAGGTTTGTCCTTAAAAGTATAGGGGAGAAATCAGAGATACTTTTCCTTGGAATGAGGGATGGATGGTCTTCAGTCTCTTGATGTCTATTTGTTACTTGGAAAAACAGAACTGTGATTTGCAGCTTCAGAGTAAGAACCCTATCTCATGGATACGGTTACTTAATTGGTAAAACAAATCAAAAGTACAATAATATTAATGGTCACTGCTTCAATTTACTGATCATTTATGAGGTGCCAGACTCCGTGTTGAACATTTTAAATCCATTATCTTAATTTGTTCTCACAGAGATGTGATGAGCTAAGTATTCAAACCCAACTATTTTGAAAACTGGCAAGAGAATAACAAATTTGGCTGCACTGAAAAATGTTGACCCAACAGTTAATGAAATTAAGGCAAATCCTTTTCAGTAGCAGCATTACTTTTCCCACATGATATGAAAGCATAAATATTAATCAATATACAGCACACCCTATTATACACTGTCTGCCAGTTGTGAGATGATGGCTTCGTGAACGCTTGGTCCCTTTCCCTTACTCTAATGCCCAACTCACACACTTCCGTGTTACTCCAAGTCCTTTTCTCAGGCTGGGTAGCTCAGAAGGCCTCACAAATACACCCTGGCACAACATCTCTCTGATCCTTAGTTTTGCAGCTACTTTGCATCTCTGGACATCACACACCTCTGTAAAGCTTAGCTGTGATATCTCACTAAGACTCAACTCTTCTAGCAATGTCTTCTTCACCAATTTACTACTGCTCTGAAATAAGGGGCCCAGAGATCCAGTGTTTCAAATTCTTTCTTCCCTCACTTATTTCTTGTCCTACCCAATCAGAATCCTGGGACATATAAATTTAATGATGATTGTATGTATCCACATTTGTTTAGGTCTGTCAAATTTGGGATTATATCATCTCCATCTTGAACTTTGGCAGAAAGTGAAGCAGCCCTGAGATGTTAGTACCTTTGCAAGTAAGAATTTCCAGCTACATTGTGACTCTTTGACCACCCATTCCTTCTTATGTCCCTACCCCCACTTCCTCCATTTTCTTCCCATTTGTATTTAAGTTTCATCATCACATCCCTCAAACATGGCCACAATTTTGTCTATCCTTTCTTAAATACTCCCAAATTACTTAGATTCTTATTACCCAGAGGAAATTCAAGGCATTTCTAACCCCTTATCTTCAAATCTACAAATACCCTTTGGGCTTTTCTAAATCTAACTTTGTATTTCTTTTGTAGTCTCAGAAGAACTGAGACTGCATTCTTTATATTCTATAGAATATGGAACCAAAATGGAGAAAGGAATCTTACTTTCTAGGTTCTCCCTTTTTGCAATAGTTTTAATTTTTTGGAGAATTTCATACAATGTATTTTGAACATCCTCACTCCTCTCCTCCAACTTCTCTCATAGCCACCCTCTCCACCTTCCTGTCCCTTCCTACTCAACTTTGAGATTTCTTTTCCCATGGAATGTAGTTTTTGTTGTCTAGCTACTTTTAAGAGGGGGTGCATGCCATGGTGTGTGGTCAGTTTACCAAGGGTGATAGCATTAAGAAAACTGACTTTTCCTCCCCTAGACACTACTAAATGCCAATAGCTCCTTAGCTAGTGTTGGGATTTTAAGTTTACTTTTTCCCTTTTGTGTTGGAATTTTCTCTGGCCTTAAAGTTATACAGGTCTTGTTCATGTTGAAAACAATTGCTATCTGTTTCTATATGCTTCTACCATGACGTGTCTGGAAAATACTGTTTCCTTGATGTGTAATAATCTTTATGCCTCCTCTTCTGCAAAAAATTGCTGCTCTTAATTGGGGACTGTGAAATGAATGTTCCATTTATGGCTAAGCTCTCCACAGTTTCAAAGTTTCGTACATTGACTAGCTGAGAGTTCCTGTGTTAATTGCCATCTACTGCAAGGAGAAGCTTCTCCAGAGAGGGTGGAGAGATTCTCTGGTCTATGGAAATAGCAACAAATCATTGGGAGTAATTTTGATACCAAGTTCACTGAATAGAATAATAGTATTGAGTTCTCCCCTAAGGCTTGTGATCTACATAGCAATAGGTTCTTTGCCTACTTAATAGTGCCAGGTATGGGTTCCGTGTCATGGAGTTGGCTTTAGACCCAGTAAGGAAGTGGCTGGTTACTTCCAAAACATCCATGCCACTATTGTACCAACAAGCATCTTATTGGACCAGTCACGGTTGTAACTTGCAAAGTTCACCCCTGGGAGAGATTGAGGCAACTCCTCCTTCCACCTCCCACCATAAATTATAACCAGTAGGGGTGAAGCGCTCATGTGAGTACCGACTTAAGTTCTCCATGTTCTGTGACTCTAGAATGTGGTGTGTTCAGTAATAGGGTGGTACTATCAAGTTGTGGAAGTAACCAGGAATTAGTGATAGCCTAGAATATTGTCTATGTAATTAATTCCATTGAGCAACAACTTAAAAAGTGGTAACCTGTACCTTGTATCGGGTTTTTATTTGCTATCATGGGTGTCTAGTGGGGGTATTGTTCCCTTTTTGCTAGGATGGGTGTCTAGTGGGGGTATTGTTTCCTTTTTGTGGGATAGCTCCTTTGTTGTTCTATACAACCTCTAGACTTCTTCTTGACACTATTCCTAGAACTTTGCTTTTTAAACTTTCATTCTTTTTCCTAAATTCATTCTTCATACTAGTTAGTTCCCCTGCCTCAGGTTGTTCATGTGAACATTGCTGTCTTCTTTAGAAATCTATCCTTTACACTACTGCTGACTTCCTCCACTATTACAACTTTCCTCTCTTCTGAGACTTAAAAACTAGTGATGTGTAGCAAGTACAAGACCTTGTGTGTGTGTTTTGGGGGGGAGTTGGTGGCTTATACTTATCTCTTCTTACTTTTGTCATTCTCTTCTCAATCAAGTATTTATCTAGCTTCAATCATTCCACTCCATTACTGTCCATTCACCAGGAATATATGTTAGTCCAGATCTTAGCTTTATTGAGACATATATTAAATTTGGCATGTTTAAATTATGCAATTCAAAGAAAATATTACCTCAACCAAGATAATGTAAATCTTCCACTTACAAAAGCTATATAATACTCCCGCTGTATACAAATACTCCCTAGGCTATCTCTAGGCAACCCTTGATCTGAATTTTGTTAGCATAGATTAACTTGTATTTATGGAATTTTATGTAAATGTATTCAGACAATATGTACTCCTTTTAAAATGAGTTTTGACCTTTTATGCTTTGGGGGTTTGTAATTACTTGCGTTCAGTTTAGTTAATTTTGAAAAATCAGCAATAACAATTCATCACCAGGCTCTTTTAAAAATGAAAAATCCCTAGTATGTATTCACATACACCAGGTGTTGATTTTTATTTTGTGAAACATCCCTGCTGAACTATCCATCTCCAAACATTTCCTGTTGACTTCATGTTGTTCTCTGCCAACCTCTCTTTAATATAGTTATATTACTAGTTTAAAAACTTGATGGCTACCCTGTAAGTCATAAAATGATCCTTTCTGTTCATAACAGATTATATTTTTCAACTTCCCACTGTGTGAGGATACTGTAACTTCCTTTTGCCTTTCCGTCTCTCCAACATTCTGTCTTGTCAACTGTACTTTTACGTCAATGCTGCATCATTTGCATTCTACTTTGTGAGCATAAGTGTTCCTGTAGATGAAAGGCTAGCATTAATGTTATTCTGATTATTTAAGTGTTATATACGTACTAGACAAGAGTTATTCTATGACTACGTTTTCTTTTCTTTGACTGCAAGGTCTGTATGCATGATCTGCTCATAGAGACACTGAAATAAAATCCCCCTTCTTACAGTCCTGTCATTTCTTTACTACCACAACGGTTTATGTTCATTTTTTGTCTATTTTGTTCACTTAGGTCATTATTTCTATAATCAATCACATTTTTATACATAAACACTCGTATACTAAATTTCTCAGGTGAATCTTATTATTCAAATGTGGCTACATTTAATATGTATCCACTTACCTGAGAATGACCATGGGATTATTTAAAACTGAGATAATTAAATCAAGGCTAAAATGAATAATTGTGGGTTGTTGTACAAATGAATCCTTTGTTTTAGGGGTAAATACATAGGACAGAAGTGAGTAGATTATGAAGCAGATATATATTTAATTTTTAAAAGAAAATACCAAAACACATCTATATATGTGTGTGTAACTAAAGAAGAGTCTTGAATTTAAGAGAGTAGGGTGACATGGAGAGAGTTATAGGATGAGAGAAAGCAGTGGGAATGGTGTAAATACAGTATTTGTGTACAAAATTCTCAAAGACAGCAGCCAAATATTTCAATTTAGAAAGCCATCTAAATAAAAGAAAATACCAGTTTGCTTTCTAAAATGGATGTAATTTTTCATATTCCACCAAAAATGAAGGAGCTGAGTGTTTACCATCCTCCTGGATAATCTATGGTCAGTCATCTGCATTTTAGTATATAGTTGAAGCTCATCGTAGGGTTGATTTGCATTGCTTTAATGACTAATGATGTTGAACATATTTTCATGCGCAAATATTTGCCATCTGCTTTTCTTTTTTGTGAAATGTCTGTGCTAATGTTTAGTCCATTTTTAAGAACTTTATTGTGTCTTTATATAATTGAGTTATAAGAATTCTTTATATATTCTAAATGCAAGTTCTTTATTGAATACTTGAATTACAAATATTTTTCCTCATCTATGACATGCCTTTTCATTTTAGTCCGATTATCTACTCTATTTTTATCCTTTAGGTTTATTATATCCCATTTAGAAACTCTTTACCAAATGCAAGGCCATTTAGAATTTCTATAGGTGTTATACGTTTTGTGTGTAATGTGAGATAAGGACTGAAGTCTAATATTTTTGCACATGGTATTCCACTTTTTCAGCACTATTTGCTGAGCAAGAATTCCTCTATTTGACTATGCCACCTTTATCAAAAATCAATGGTCTCTGTATGAATGGGTCTATTTTAGACTTCCTCTTTGTTCCTTTAATATATATATAACTATCCATAGTAATGCTATTCTGTCTTGATTGTTTTATCTTTATAATAAATCATTAAATATGTAGTTATTTGTTTCCTATTTTGGTTGTTTGGCACACATGGGTCCTTTGAATTACCATGTACATTTTAGAATCAGCTTCTCAAGATTTATAAACAAGCCTGCTGGAATTTAGAATGCTATTGTTATGAATCTATAAATCAATTTGGGAAGAACTGGTATCCTGACAATACTGAGCCTCCTGATTCATAAACATGATATATCTCTTCATTTATTTTGGTCTTTTAGAATTTCTCCCAGCTATGTCGTGCACATGTTTTCTACATCATTTGTCAAATTTATTTCTAACTATTTTGTATCGTTTTATTGGAAACACTATTTTTAAATTTTCAGCTTCTTTTTGGCTTTTGCTACGACTCAACAGTTCCTTTTTGAATATTTAACTGGTATCCTTCAACCTTGTTCAACTCTCTTATTGATGCTCACATATTTTTAGATGAATAAGATGTTCTGCAATGATGATGCATACTTTAGGAACAAAATATATTTTTGTAATTTCTATATCTTTATATTTTATACCTCATCACCATGATTATGGTCTCCTGTAAAATGTTGAAAGGAAGAGGTGAGAGTGTACATCCTTGCTTTATTCCTCCTCTTAAGAGAAATAACCCGAGTCTTTCAATATTCACAGTCTAGTTGTTCGGTGTTCATATATACTTCTTGGGAGGTGGTGGGTGTTCTCTTCTATGCAGCTATGCATAATGATATTTAATTAGCAGCACGAATGGGTATTGAATTTTGTGGCATTCATTTTACTTGTACTAAGATAATCACAAGTTTTCTCATTTCAATAGTTTCTGGTTTTTAGGATTTATTTTGCATATAATTATGTGTATGTATGTGTGTCTATATGTAGCTTTACCCTGGAACTGCAGCTACAGGTGGTTCTGAGTCATCTGATGTGAGCACTGGAAACTGAACTTGGGTCCTCTTGAAGAACAGCAAGTGCTTTTAACCACAGGGCCATTGTCTCTAGCTCCATTTTTAGTTTCTTAAGTGCCTTTTACCACTGAGCCATTGTTTCCAGCCCCCTGTTTAGTTTCTTAATACAGTGAGATATGGAAATCTGATTTCACGTATAAATCCAAATTTGTGATTAAATTCCATTTATTTATTACATAATATTTTCTGAATATATTACTGGAGTGGTTTGTCAAAACTCACTGGAAATTTGTGAGATGTTTTGATCTATACTTTCTTTAGTTGAAATGATTTTTACTGGTTCCATTTCCAGGGTAATTTTGGTCAATAAGTTGAGTTATAAAGTACTCCATCTTTTTCATATTCACTACATTTTGATTCATTATAATTAACAATATTATACACATTATATTCATTTGGGCATTTCTATACATGAATATATCATGCATTCATCATGTCCACTCCACCCTCCTCTCTCTTCCTGTTTCCTATGGCTCCCTTTCTGGTACTTGCAGGTGATCTTTTATTTTTATTTACATATATGAGAAGAAACTGCCAAAACTTTTATTTAACCCAGAATGATGCTCTCCAATTCCACCCATTTTTCTGCAAATGATAAGACCTCTTTCCCCATGACTGTTATTGACATACCATATTCTTCATCTCGTCACCTATTGACTGATAAAGGCTGATTGTACATCTTGGCTATGGTGAGCAGTGTCATGATAAAATGTATGCACTTGATCTCTTTGGGATGCTGAGTCTCTCATTCCTTTATTTTTGGGAATATTTTTGTACAACTAGTCTTATCTCTTTCTTTAATGTTTGGTAAAATTTACCAGAAAAACCTATGCAGGACCAGATTTTCTTTATGGGATGGTCTCGATTAAAAATTAGGTATCTTCAATAGATTTGGAGAATTCCAATATATTATTCATCTTGTATGAGTTCTGGGACTTTTGGTCCATTAAAGAATTGGTGTATGTCCATGGTATGCACTCATTGATAAGTGGCTATTAGCCCAAATGCTTGAATTACCCTAGATGCCTAGAACAAATGAAACTCAAGACGGATGATCAAAATGTGAATGCTTCACTCCTTCTTTAAAAGGGAACAAAATACCCTTGGCAGGGAAGAGAGAGGCAAAGATTAAAACAGAGACTGAAAGGACACCCATTCAGAGCCTGCCCCACATGTGGCCCATATATATACAACCACCCAATTAGACAAGATGGATGAAGCAAAGAAGTGCAGAAGTGTAGATAGCTCCTGAGAGACACAGCCAGAATACAGCAAATACAGAGGCGAATGCCAGCAGCAAACCACTGAACTGAGAATAGGACCCCCGTTGAAGGAATCAGAGAAAGAACTGGAAGAGATTGTAGGGGCTCGAGACCCCATATGTACAACAATGCCAAGCAACCAGAGCTTCCAGGGACTAAGCCACTACCTAAAGACTATACATGGACTGACCCTGGACTCTGACCTCATAGGTAGCAATGAATATCCTAGTAAGAGCACCAGTGGAAGGGGAAGCCCTGGGTCTGCTAAGACTGAACCCCAGTGAACTAGACAGTTGGGGGAGGCGGCAATGGGGAGGGTGGGGAGGAACACCCATAAGGAAGGGGGGGGAGGGGGAGGGGATGTTTGCCCTGGAAACCAGGAAAGGGAATAACACAAAGAAATGTATATAAAAATATTCAAGTTAATAAAAAAAAAAAAAAATTGGTGTATGTCATTGAAGTTGCTGACCTGATTGGTATAAATGTTTAGGTAGTCCATTAGTCATTATTACATATGGAATCTGTGGTGCTACCACATCTCTCATTTTTTAAAATAATGCTTTATGTCTTCTTCCCTTGTTCTCTAAGCAAGAGAATTACTGATTTCACTCATTTACTCAAATTCACTAGATATGGTTTCCACTGTTCTTATGTTTCAAAGTTTATTGATTTTTTTACCTTTATTTTTTCCTTTCTTACATTTTAGCTTAATTTGCCTTTATGTTGTAGTTTCTTAAGGTGAAAATTTCAACATTATATGAGACTTTTAAAAATGTAGCATTTTATCATATGCATTGCCCTCTAAGCAAGCAACAAATAAGGCTTATTGGTATTATTATTTTCACTCAGTTCAAAATATCAACTTTTATTTTTTACTTGGCCCTGCCCTGAGAATTATGTATTTGTATACTTTTTGACATTTCAGAGTTTTCAAATGTATTTCTGTTACTTATATATGATTTAATTGTATATTTATCAAATAGCATATTAGAATAACTTCAATATTTAGAAAATTATTAAAGGGACAGGAGAGATTTCTCAGTGGTTAAGAGCACTTATTACTCTTATAGAGGTTTTTCTTGTATATAAGATAGGTATTAGGTATGATAAAATCTAAATTCAATGGATCAGAATGTGAATCTTTCTTTGAAACATTATGTAATACTACCTTAACTTAAATCCACAGTTTCTCACACTTTCTCCATGAAGTTCATGTAGTTTTGTCCAACTTTTCCTTATACCTTTTATACTAGTAGAGATTGAAATCTGGAGATTCGTACAAGATAAATGTTTGTACTTCTCAAAGATAATACTGCAAGATCACAAATTTTACAAGTCGACTATGCTACACACACACACACACACACACACACACACACACACACACACACACACACACAGATGCCCCAGCAAGAAGCAGTATGTTTTTCTGTTTTTGAGTCCAGGTTGTACCCATGACTGCTTTGGCCAAAGAAATACAATATAATTGATGTTGTGACAGTTCTTGGAATAGTTCCTAGCTGGTCTGGCAATTGCCTTTTCCTACTTATCGAAAGCTAGCCAATGTATGACTAACCTGTGACTACCAAAACTTGGAAAGCTTGAACAATTTCAAAAGGTCTCGAAAGATAAAATTCCATAGTGGTAGGGAGAGATGAAAGCAAAGAGAAGATATGAGTAAAATATAGACAGGAAGATACAAGACCTTGAGGTGACAAACTTGTAGGTGAGGAAAACAGTTTGAGAGTGAGATGTGTAGCCCCAGTTCCAAGCTGACCTTGTATGAATTAGATAAACCACCAGCTCAGTTGTCTCCACATTCTCAATCTATAAAATCATGAATAAAATAAAATTGTAGTTTTAGGTAACTAAATTTTGACTTGATATATAGCAGTAGAAAAAATGGAGAACAGAGGCATGTAACTGACATGTAACATGGAAAGTTCCGAGTAATACGCTTTCCCCTAAATCCCAAAACACTAAAAGAAGCAAGTCAACATATATGTTCCAAAGAAAGGCAAAGCCAAATAAAAAAGGTCTCATTAATCTCTTATGAGGAAATACCTATTATTAGCATCCAATCCTTTGACATGGGGAAGTCAGAATAGAAATGACTTTTAAGGGGTTGGGGATTTAGCTCAGTGGTAGAGCGCTTGCCTAGGAAGCGCAAGGCCCTGGGTTCGGTCCCCAGCTCCGAATAAAAGAACCAAAAAAAAAATGACTTTTAAACAGGAAGGAAAGAAAACATTGTTTCTCAGTGGTACACATGAGAAAGAATAAAAAAAGACAATGACTTTTTGGGAGATGGAAAGAATATTCCCCAAATATGTGAGAGGAAGGAACAATGCATTAAATATAAAAGATACCATTTAGGGAGCATGAATGACAAAGCTGAGTTCAATCCTCATATGTATAAAAATAATTAGAATGACTAATGAAAACACAATTTGGGCAATGATAATTTTTCAGAGAGGCAAAAACTTTTAAAAGCCCATTATTAGAAGTTATTAGAAATGTAAATTCCAAACAAAGGAGGCTGATGGCCCATTGCTATTCAGAAAACACCTACAAGATTGTCCTCAATTCTGTGAGAGGTGAGGAAATTTTGAGTCTCTAAACATGTGACACAACACTGCTGATCTTTTTATTCCAGCCAACCCTGAGAGCCATGGAATCTAGAATTTGAAATCTGGAATTTGAAGGTCTCATGCAGTTTCTAATTACCCTGTTCCAGCCTGGATCCCCGATAGTTCTGTTCTTCAAACCTATATCTGCATGTTGTCCTGAGGGGATCTGGAAAGGCAGAGGGCAAAGGAGGAACTGCTTCTGGGCTTTCTTATGGTAAGATTTGATTTATGCACACTTTCCTGTAAGGCCTCCAAGGTACACCATGGTAGAACTTGTTAAGAAGTCACATTTCTCTTAGAAAAAGGCTTGCAGGACTGAGGTCAAGGTCAGTGGGACATAACTTTACCAAAATTTTGCCCCTATGAGCTTTGCTTTGTGAAGTATGACTCGTCATAATTAAATTTTGAGCTAGATTAACTATAATTCCTGCACTTATTAAGCGATCAGGGCTTAAAGCCATTGTAAAGAGGATGAGCTGTTCATTCTGATAATGCAATTAACCACACAACAGAACTAATATTTTACTTTAGGGAAGAGTAATTTTTGATTAATGATGTATTTTATTCCCCAAATCATTACAGCACTGGGTCAAATTTTGGTGAGACTGTCAAAAGAAGGATAAAACTCGAAAAATCAAATGTTTGGAGGTGAATTAGTATCAACTCTCCAGATGTAGGCTGCTCCCTGGAGCCCATCCCTAAGCACTGAGCCTGCTTCCTTGGGCACACATGTACCTGGGAAGTCTCCAACAGCATCTGTCACTTGGAAGGCATTTCTGAAAACACTCATCTCCATTGCCCTCCGTCCTACTTACAGCAGTGAGGGATAATGTTAATATTTCTAATTTTTTTGGCTATTTTACAGGTGTTTCTTGTGTGGGATCTATGGGAAGAAAAGACTGATTTGGAAGGGTCATGAAATTTGTTCTTGAAAAGGTGTTATATTTTATATTTTCTTAATTTAGTTTTTTGAGAATTTCATACACAGGTACTATATCTACATAATTTTATTCGCCCCTCACTCCCCTCCAGCTACTCCTAGCCTACTCCACTTCATCCTAAATTTAAGACCACTTAATTAGGGGTGGAGGAGTGGCTCAGTAGTTAAGAGCACTTACTGCTTTTCCAGAGGACTTGGGTTCAACTTCCAATACCCGTATGGCAGCTCACAACTGTTTGTAGCTTGGTTCCAGGGCATCTGGCATCCTCACAAGACATTTACGCAAGGAAAACAGCAATGCAGGTGCAATTTGGTCCTTTTGTCAAAACTAAGAATTTTTTAAAGTCCTCTGAATTATAGTTACACACAGAAATATACAGAAACATAACTTGCTGATTCGACTTCCTGTTGTTTGTTATATAGATTATGGATGACCACAGGGATTAGATAACATACCAGGAGTTCTGTCCCTGCAGAAGACATACTTTTCCTCTCCCAGTAACCTTTAGTTTTCCTATAGCACTTTATTTAGGGGTAGGGCCATAAGATGTCCCCATTCACACTGGCATGTCCACTGGTGTCATTGTGCAGGTCTTAAGTGACCATACTATTAGACATACTATATGGCAGCTCCCAGTCATATCTCACAGCATACATCCTGGTCCTCTGATCCTTACAAGTTTTCTGTGTTCTCTGGAAGAGGTATTAGTTGAGGAATATCGACTTAGCTTGCATGAAAACTGTGGCACATCCTTTGGAATCCAGGTAATAAGACAGATTAGTTAAAGAATCCCAATGAGGTGGTAGCAGTGAAAGCAGAGATAAACTAACATAGTCAGCCCATGTCGTAGAAACAGAAAGTTTATGATTTGAGTGATTGTTTGGATGTTTGTGAAACAGTGAGTGGGGAGAATGAGGGGCAAATTTCCCAGTGCCTCATTTGACTCATGAACTGTGTGATGGTAAATTAAGTGGAAAGAGTTTGCATTGAGTGCTACGTTCATTTGGAATGGAATGAGAAGATTGCTTCTGAGTGGCAGTTATTTGTAGAAATGATTCTCTCAATTCTATCCTCCACTTTTCCACAAGGCTTTCTGAGCTATGCCTGCTGTTTGGCTGTGGGTCTCTACATCTGTCAGAGTCAGCTGCTAGTGGAGCCTCTCAGAGGTTAGCCATGCTAGACTCCTGTCTGCAAGCATAACAGAGTATCCTTAATAGTGTCAGAGGTTGGCTCTCTCCCGTGGAGTGGGTCTCAAGTTGGGCCTGTCATTGGTTGGCTGTTCCCTCAGTCTCTGCTCCATTTTTATCCTGGCACTCCCTGTAGGCAGGACAAATTTTAAGTTGAAGGTTTTGTGGGTGGGTTGATGTGCCCCTTCCCCTACTGGAAGTGCTGCCTGGCTACAGGAGGTGGCCATTTCTATATACCCCTGGTAAGACTCTGCCAGGGTTATCCCCATAGACTTCCCATAACCTCTCCAGTCCCAGGCTTCCAGCTAGTCCCAGAGATGCACCCCACAGATTTCCATTCTCACTCTCAGTCTGCCTCTTCTGACACTTGATCACCATCCCAGGTCCCCTCCTCACCCATTCTCCAACCCAGCTTTTCCCTTTATCCCATGCCTTCTCTTGTCTCCTGTCTCCATCTACCTCCAATGACTACTTTGTTCACCCTTCTGAGTGAAATTCAGAGTTCTTCCCTTGGGTCGTCCTTATTACCCAGTTTTTTGGGGAGGGTTGGTGGATTATAGCATGGTTATCCTTACTTTATCGCTAATGTCCACTTATAAGTGAGAGTACACACCATGCATGTTTTTCTGGCTCTCCATTACCTTACTCAGGATGTGTATTTTCTAGTTCCATCTATTTACCTGCAAATTTCATAACACATTTGTTTTTAATAGTTGAATAGTATTCCATTGTGTAGATGTAGCACATTTTCTTTATCCATTCTTCAGTTGAGGGACATCTAGGTTGTTTCTAGTTTCTGACTATTACGAATAAAATTACTATGAACATAGTTGAGCAAGTGTCCCTGTGGCATAGTGGAGCACCTTTTGGGTATATGTCCAAGAGTGGTATAGCTGGGTCCTGGAGTAGAACTATTCCCAATTTTTGGAGAAACCTCCAAACTGATTTCCAAAGTGGTTGTAAAAGTTTGTACTCCCACTGAGTCACAGGGGTCGAGAACAATAGAAAAAGACCTAGAGATTAAACAAATCTGGTCCCACGAGTGCTGAAAGAGACTGAACCACCAACCAAAGAGCATGCAGGGGCTGGACTTAGGGCCCTTACACGTTTGTAACAGATGTGCAGCTTGGTCTTCATGTGGGTCCCCCAACAATTGGAGCAGGGCTGTCTCTGACTCTGTTGCCTTCCATTGGACCCTCTTCCCCTACTTGGACTGCCTGGTTGGGTCTCAGTGGAATAGGATGTGCCTAGTCCTGCTGAGAATAGATATCCCAGGATATGGGTTGGTACCCAAGAGGGGTTTGCCCTCTTTGAGGAGGGGATGATGGAAGGAGGGATTTGTATGGGTGGGACTAGGAGGAGAGGAGAGAAGGGGCTGTGATCGGAATATAAAGTGAATAAAAATAAATTATTGAAAAATAGAAATGTTAAAGAGGTGAGTTACTCTATGGGCCTTGGACACCAACAAAAGAGGACATAGACTTGAGGCAACTAACATACTAGCTGAAGACATAACGTGGGAACCAGGTTGTACAGAATTGGGATGTTTAAATTAGACTTTTGATAGAAGGGAAAGGATTTAACTCACACCTATAAATGAATGAGCTAAGGAGCTGCCAAGAAAGAGAAAGCAGAAATGGGTGCCATGGCATTATCTTTGGAGAACTAAGTGTCACTGAAGTAAGAGGCAGAGAGAAAAATATTAAAGAATCAAACCAGCATTATTAGTGTATATATATGCATATATGTACACACACACACACACACACACACATATATATATATATATATATATATATATATATATATATATATATATATATATATGACTGGATGAGAAAGATACCAGATTTCAAGCTTAGCACAAGTAAAGGTGGACTTGGGAAGGATCCAAGGTAAAGATTTCAGTGACAAGAAAAGAAGTGTTTTTCTCCTAAAGTAGTTTTCCATTACTACTCATTCTGTAAAAGAAACTGCCTTCTCCCTTTCTGGAGCCCATGTAGACATCACCTTCTTCTCTTTGATCTCCATCCTTTGTGCCCTTTCCAAATGCTTCCCTGAGAAAGCACTGCTGTTGGCTGCCAAGAACAGAAGCTGAGGCTGGGTCCATAGTATTTGACACTTACTGAAGTCTAGACCTAAGCATATCTTCTCATTTTATCCTTTTCTTTCTTGTGTATAATCCCAGTGTCACCAAAATAAAATTATTCTTTGACTCTCATCTAATGTAGCTGGTGTTTTCCTTCCGTTCCTATGTCATCCTTCTCTCTTTTCCTGGCAACTCCCCTCACACTCGACTCATTTCCCATTTCTTTAATTTCTACTGAGTCTTCATACATTGATCTCATATACCATGAAGTCATTTCCAAAAGATAAAAATCTTCCCTTTAGACTACCAAAGCACTTTGCTTTCTTGTGGCATAAATCCTATTTTGCTATGCATTCAGAGTAAGCCATATTTGTTTCTAATTTTTCCTTAAGGCTATGATGAGTTCTTTAAAGGTTTTAACCATGCACTGTTCTTTCTTGTATCATACCCATCACACTAAGAACAAAACACAGACAAAATGGCCAGTAATGGCTTATAGAGAAGATGAGCTAGTGGTAAGGACAGAAAACATGATTTGTGGAAGGATCCAGTGTTACTCATTCATGTACACACACACACACACACACACACACACACACAGAGAGAGAGAGAGAGAGAGAGAGAGAGAGAGAGAGAGAGAGAGAGAGAGAAAGATGTCAACTTTAATCTTACAAATCGTGTTTTTGTCTCATTCTACTCCCCAAAAAGTTTAACTGTATAGCATGCCATATTTCTCCATGGTTAAGAATACAATTTAAGGACTGGAGAGAGGGCTCAGTGGTTAAGAGCACTAGCTGATCTTCTAAAGGACCTGGAATCAATTTGTAGAACCCACAAGGCAGCTCACAACTGTTTTTAACTCTAGTTTCAGGAAATCTGGTACCCTCAAACAGACATACATGAAGGCAAAACACCAATGTACATAAAATAAAAATAAATAAGTCATTAAAAATAATGCAATATAAGTTTCAACTTTTTCATTTCTACATATCTAGTGATAAGGTACTGCCCTGGTATAATAAAAAAAGACTGGTTTGGGCATGGAGTTCACTTGGGTTGAAATACTAACATTATTGGATGTTCAGTTTTTTGACTCCAGGATTTGTCATTTACCCTTTCTGTGCTCTGTTTTGCATCTTGCCCAGTACTTGAAAAATATGCTATGTACATGTTATTACAGCAAGAGTGGACACAGGTCAGGGACTGTCATTAATGAGATAATTAATTTGGCTTTGGAATAACACAATTCAGAGCCTCTCTTTGTTGGACAGATTGTTTTTAATCACTGTGTTCACTGTTGCAGAGCCATGGGACATGACTTTGAGTTATGTAGATAACACTTGTTAATGACATAACAATCTATGGAAAGAAGAGCTTAGAAAAAAATGGCCCAATGTAGTTAGCTTGGTTAGTAATCACAGAACACACCCAGCATCACTTAGTAATAAGACCACCAGGGAAATAATTCAGGGGAAGGGGAGAGAAAATTGAGACAAAGTGTGAATTTTCAAGTACTTTTGCAAAGGTCTGTGTGCATATATGTTCATGCATATGCAGGAGAAGCAAGGTCTTTAATTATAACTCTTGCCATTCCATACTAACCCTTGACAACTTGTATAGTATTCTCATAGCTGCCGTCCCCCTTTAACAGAACATAGCAGTTCTGCTGGACAAGACCACATCACCTAGAACTGGACATGCATCTACATATTGATCGTTGCCTTTTCTGCCTTCTCCCATCATACTCACCAATATTTTCATTCATTAATTCTCAGGACCATGAGGAAAGTTTTGGAAACTGAGTCTCAGAATGCAAAGCACCTGTACAATTGATAAAGTTGAAACTTGAATTTTGGGCTGAACTCTTTCTTTTACATTTTCATTATTTACTATAGTACAGAATGCCCATCCTACAATATCTGAGAGGAAAAGGGGATAAATATAGAGAAGAAAACACATTTCATTCACATACAGCCTCCTGAGATAACTAAATACTAGACCTATATTTCCCTTTAGACTCCTATTCTGTAAAATTTGAGCTACTTGATATTGCCAGATATAAAATTATATGTAGTAGTATAGCTTCTGTGTATAGTTACTGTGTGTGAATAGTATAGTTCCCTCTTCTACTATAAGGCAAAGGTTTCTTCAAATTCCTGTAGCCTTCCAATTTGTCTGTATTCTTAGCAATGTCCCTTTGGCCTTTTATAGCTAAATTAAGGATACTTTGTGATTCTAAAGGTAAAGGGACATTGGAAATCACAGCATGTGATTGATGAAGAGAGTCTCAAATGCAGGGCTTTAGACTGAATTAGTAAGAGGCAACTCTGGCTCCTTTTCCAGAAAGCCCCTTCCAGTCACCAGAGACCAACGTTTCCTACAACTTCCCTGCCACAAACTCTGTTAGCAATCTGGTTGTACCCCCTGCTCCCATTCCTTCCTACTTGGTGCTTATTGTTTCAAATTACTAGGTGACCCTGAAACAATAACCCGCAGAGGTGTTAGGATTTAATGATCTTAAATATGACTTGAAAGAATGAGCAAGTTATCCTGGATTGTCACAGCATTTTCAAAAAACAAGACTTCCTCTCTCTCTCTCTCTCTCTCTCTCTCTCTCTCTCTCTCTCCCTCCTCTCCTCCCTCCCTCCCTCCCTTCCCCCGCCCCCTTCTCTGTTTCCTATTGGGCTAATTCTTGGTCTTCATTCTTGGTTTTCAATTGTTGTTTGTTTGGGTTAGAAACTAATTATTCCCAAAGGAGATATTCTAATCTGTACGGACAGATTCTATAGAGAATTCCAATCTGTACGGACAGAACTCCCTGGAATTTTTTTAACCTATGCTGAGCTTGTACTTTTTTTCATGGTGTAGTTCTTCACTGAGGAGGTACAGTGGTAATAGTGGTCATTGGTGGCTTTAGTCTCCTGGGACCTTAGATTACTCAATACTCAGGCAAGTACTTGATTGAGCACTGCAATGAAGACAGTTATAATTCAGTAGCTTGAGGAGAGGAGCAAAGATGTTTCTTTCCTCCAGATATTCATACCTAGAACTGTTTCTTTTATTATTCTCATTCCTCTTTTTGCATCAAAGATTAATTCCAATAGTAGATTATAGACAATAATAGTACGCAGTAGATAGAAGACAGTAGTATTTTCTCAATGTATAGTATGTGAACTCCTTACACTGGAAGCATTTTATTTGAGGGCTGAGGATCTGCCTTTGTAAAATACCCAAAGCAATTTAGATTCATGCCAAAATCTAATACCCTATGCTTCTGATCTTCAAATATTACGTGGGAAAGAAAAGGATGTATTGATTGAAGAAGTTTTGGCTATACTGACCACTTTGCTATTAATGAAACCAGTTTATTCTTTTCTTCCCAGCTCTAAATGGGACATCTATATTATGTTCTTCCCTCAAATGGCTCAGGGATCTTTTAGAAAGAGGAAGCAGAAAGAATTTAAGAGCTAGAGGTTGTGGATAACTTCAAGGAAATGGCATTTTTTCAGACACAACAGGGCAGCTGCACATATGAACTCACTGTGGTTGAAACAGCACATGAACATTACTTGCATGCCAGAAACAAAGTCCCATCATGGAGCAGAGATGGTCAGCATGATACTTTACCCCTAGCTGAGGAGGTATTGACATTTGAAAACTTTTGGGAAAGGGAGAAAGAACAAGAGGTTTGTTTTGTTTTGTTTTGTTTTGTTTTGTTTTAAGGTTTTGACTTGTAAGTGTACCATACTTAAGAGGCCACACTTCAAATAATAGTTGGGGAACACAAACTGGACTCTATGGGACAAAAAGAAGAAGTTGGATGGGTAGAAAGGTAAGGGTGGAGATGGTGGAGATGGGAATGAGTATGCTCAAAATATAGTGTATGGAATTCTCGGATTCACTGCGTTCTAATCAATTCACACTATACAACGACATACACTTACCCGCTCTCATACTCCACACATCTCAGTTCACCTCTATACAGTTATAATGGCTGTCGTGATGCGATGAAGCTTTGTTTAGGGATTGCACATTTACCATCAATTACAGCATGTATATGCATATGTGTGCAAGTATGATGGTTTTTGCTATGTCAACACCCAGAAAGTTAAAATAATTTATTCATTATTTTTTAAAAATAGAGGAAACTATAACAAAGTTGAAACTAGAAGAAAAATAGCTTTTATTTTCTTTGGATATTCATATTCTATATTAGTATTAAGTCTAAAAGACTCTTTAACAAGGAAATAATCTTGTGTCCAGAAATGCAGGATTAATTGCACAAATTATGATGTAGATATAAGAAATCTCTCTTGTCCCTTTAACAGAAAGTAGCCTCAGGGTCCTGAGAGTGCGCTTGGTGTAGATGTTAAGGGTGTGCACTCTGGAGCCAGAGAAGTTCTCTGAATCTATTTTCTTTTCCCTGTAATGTGAAGAATAGTTGAGCTCACCATAGGGAGTTAATGTGAGCTGCATATATAGGAAAACCTGAAATATTTGTAGACTTGTGCTTAACACATGGAAAATGCTTTCACAATCAGTGGAAAATGTTCATGGTATACTGATGTATGTGTATATGTATGTGTATATGTATATGTGTGTATGTGTGCTATATATATATATATGTATATATATGCTTCTTTTGTGCATATACTGTATATGGTAGATAATAGCTTAGAAGAACACATGTGGAAGAATACTTCCTATTCTAACAGGGCAAGGGGTGAAGGAATTGCGATTGCCGATTTTTAATGCTTTGGTGAATTTTCTTTCCATCCCAGTTTTATTAAGGTATATTTGACAATCTAGCAGTTTCTATTTCCAGTATGATACCGTGTGATCCTCTGATATGTATATACATTTAAAATGATTAGCTTATGTTGATTAACATATTTATCATCTCAGTAAAACCTCCTTCAGCTATCTTAATTGTACACTATTAACTACAGTCACCATGCCATGCAATAGACCTCTAAATGGTAAGCAAGCCTCTCCTCTAAACAAACATTTGTACGTTTAAACTAAAGACCTCCCCTTCTCCTATCTTTGAAAATGATCATTTTAAATTTGACAGATTAAAAAATAATATTTTCTGGAACTGAATCTCAGTGGGGGCTGAAGAGTGTAGTGTAGTCAGATGGGTGCATGGTCTACTTTTTCCTCTTTCTGGTAAGACACGTTCATTTCACCTTTTCTCCTGCCGTGAGTCTCACCGTTCTTCTGACTCATCAAGCTGTCTGCCTGCTGACCCCTCGGTCTCCTGTGTCCTGCCAGATGCTCTGTATATAAACTTGTGTGTGTACATGTGGATTTCTAAGTCCTGCTGCTGGTTATTGCTTTTCACAGAGGTCAATCAGTGCTGTAACCTTCTAACTCTCACTTCCAATTTGTTTGCTGGATCCTCTGGGTTTCAAGCACCCTCACCATTAGACAGCATGACATCTGTCTTGATTTTCACATGAGTTGATGGATAAGAGTGATGACTGGAACTGATACAGAGACCTATGACCTGTCACAATAGACCATAATCCACATTATTGGCAGCCACCTGTTAAGCTCTGGTTTCTCACCTGCAGTCTGTATTTCTTCACTTGATCTACAAAGGGCTCACAAGAGCCCAAGTCAAAGGCCTTGTTAAAATCCAGATGCATCCTGTCTACAGCATTCTCCTGATCTACAAGCCTTGTAACCTTATCAGAAGAGTAAATTAAGTTAGTTCTGCCATGACTTGTTTTCCTAAAGGCCCTACTTAGTGTTATTACTAAAAGAGATTTGATTTGATCCCAATTGTGGTTTCAATTTAGACATATTTACTGTATTTCTCTACCTGCTCAGTGTCCTTCCCTGTCCCCCCAAGGCCTGCCTGGTGGCTAGAGGTAATTAGATATATAAATTCATGCAAAAGGACTAATGGAAAACAGGAGCTTATATATACTGCAGCAGGAAAGCTGTCCCAAATGTAGAAACCTTGACATATTTGTGAATTTTGAATTCCTAACATTCAGCGCTGCAGAATAGTAGAGTGAATATTTGGGCCAAAGAAGGATTTTGACGTTGTGGAGCTCCACATTAGATAGTAAATTTAAAGCTTCAGAATGCCAAGTTCAAGTGTATAAAAGATCATTGAGATGTGTACATTTTGGTCTGATTGATTTCAGTGTGACTTTTTTTTTAATTTTTAAATTTAACAAAGCTAAGTAAATGATTTTGATGTCCTTTACACAACAATAGGAAGTTATCCTTGTATGAGACATAGTGACATGAGACAGAGTGATGGAAGAATAGCTTTTTCTAGGGCTGTGGACACAAAGTCCCACCAACTACACATGCCTTAACACAATGGAAATATATTATTTCAGACTGGAGGCCAGAAATCTAATGGAAATTTAACCAAGTATTGACAAGGTTAACTTCCTCTGAAAAGTCCAGGGGAGAATATGTATTCTTTGCCTCTTCTGGCTTCTGGTGGCAGCTGACATGCCTTGGTTTGGGGCTCCATCACTCCAAGCTCTGCCTCTACAACCACATTGCTTTCTCTTCATCTCCAATTTCCCTCTGATTCATTCTTTTAAGGACACTTTTAACTGCATTTAGGACTAAGCAGGACAGTTCAAGATAATCTCCTCATCTCAAGATCATTAATTAAGCTATATATACAATGGCACATAAAATGCCATAGCCACAGATTCTGGGGAATTAATACATTGTTTTGGGAGGAAGAGGCATTATTTGGACCTTCAGAAGAACTTAAACCAAATGAATAGTGCATTCCATTGCCATACTCTCCTTCGTCTGTCAGTTTGCCTAAGGGGGAGCTGGGACAGAGAAAAGCAAAGTCTTGCAGAAGAAGCCACTAGCTTTCCTTTATTCTTTTGGCCTGTTGCGGTATGCCCACTTATGGTTCTGTTCATGTACATTCCAAGGTCCTCACTATACGCCTCCAGCTGGGATGTAGTCTGGTATAACCTACCTGAAAATTCACCATAGCCAGTTTTCACTTATTTTGGGTGGCTTTCAACCTCCAAAGCATAATTGCTGACGCAAGTTGAAACTTTGATGGGGAGGGGTAAGATGGGGGAAGATTGATTGGCACACCAATAACATTTGTCTCTTGGGCTGGCAGCAAGCGCAGAGGAGCCATTTATGCAATCTAATTATTACGTCAATTGGGGGATGGAGTAATGTTTCCCAGATGCCATTTGGCACCTGGAGAGCTACCACTCAGTGTGCTCATATAAGAAACATTAATATGGATTATTGATTGGGTCCATTGATTCCATCCCCTCCTGTTCCCCCTCTGACTTCTTATTTTGGTTTACCTCTCTTAGCTACCATGTTTAGACAGGGAACTCACATTGATTAGATGCCTTTTACAATTAAATGTACTTAAGGAATGATGTGTAGCTCTGAATCTCTCTCACTTTTCCTGACCTTGCATCATTCAAAATATCAGAGGCCAGTAAGATGGACATCTGAGCTATAAAAGATACCTAAACAGGCAGGAAGGGGGAGAGCAATGAGCTCAAACCTGGTGTCCTGAGCCTAGAAAATAGCTGCTCAGAGATTTTCTCAGCCCTTAATGGTGTTACAACTGTTCCTTGGTACTCAAGCATTATAAGACCCATTCAGATTTATTTTTTTCTTGTTTTTTTTCATTAGTACCGAAATAATCAGTTGGGATTAGCTTCAACTGATTGCAGGGTCTTGCAACCCAAGGAAAAAGGATATGAAGATTCCTGAGAAAGTCTATTACATTCCCTTTCTTCATCTTTCTTTCATACTTCTCTTCTTTAATATTAACAAAGCACCTCACTATACAACTGAAGACAATACTTCAAATGAGACTAAGCCCATGGAGAAAGAACACTGCTAGTTAAGTTCATACTAAGTACCAAATTCTCTTAGACTGTCTATTAGATAGGAAAGGACCTCACTGCTTTGTGTATAACTCCTTGTTATAAGGAAGAGAGAACTGAGAAATGACTCATCCAAGACCTTACAGCAAATTTGTGGCTAAAAACATTGTGAAACGATGTTTAAATTAGGAGAACTTTAAGAGAATTAGGAATAGACTTCTCTGAACAGTTTTAACCTAAGTATGATTCTGGAGTATCTCAACATCTGTCATTATTACAAGGCAATCACTAAAAGAATTAAAGATGGTCTAAGACCAAGAACCAAAGCACACACTTTCTTGGCTCTGGCCTGGTAACATTTGCCAAAAGTATATATGTGTTATTTTTCTGTCTACTTAGTATCTAGCATAGTGACTGGCTCACAGAAAGCACTCAGTAAATGTTCCCTGAATGACTGAATCTCCAGAAACACAGAAGGCTTTGCTTTGCCCCTTAGACATTCTCTTATCCTGTTTTATGTGTTCACATTGCTTAGAAAGCTATCAGACTTACATGTTTGGTCTAGCATGAGACTAAGAATTATATCAGTGGTCAGAGATCCCAATTACTCCTAGAGAGTAACTTACAGTGGAACCCATAGTCCTAGCATTCCATGAAGCAGAACCAGAGGTCTCCACACTAGGCTAGGACTTTAGAAGAGAAGACCATGGATTTAATCTATGTTTGGAATCAAGCTATATCAATTTCTACCACTGGATATTGAATGCAACTTAAAGTTGGGAATGCAAAGTCTTGGGAATTAGCACACCTTTTACTCTCTTAGGAATCCTCTCACTGTGGGCACACAGAGTAAGAACACAGAAGACACTATAGGGTTTTGAATAGGCCCCTTGAATATTTATAACTTGTGGGAAGGAAGTAATAACAATGTAGCCTGTCACGATCTGTCTTTAGCATCACAGAATTCACTCCCACCAGTGCTACCTCCTTATTCTTTGCCTTTGCTGATATGCCTGCACTCACCTGCAGGGGCTGGGCAAACACACAGCCCCTGGCCCCCAAGTTTGCATACCTCTCATCAGGCTGCCTCAGTTAGGTGAAACTGCTTATATCTCCTGTGTTCTTGGCAGAAGCTTTCAGCCAGGGATGACAATGAAGAGACAGGATAGCCCTTGAGGCAGGGCTACTTCAGATCCAGATGAAAACAAGATCTCACAGTTAAATCCACTTCTGTTGGCTGATGACTTGGCTGACAGTCCACACAGACTTCTGTTAGCCTGAACCAATGAAAAGGAGCCAAAGATAAAATCTCTCTAGCCATTAAAGAGATACGTCCACCTATGATTGGCCTCAAGATCATTCACCTCAAGGTTCATTGGCTCAGAATAGTATGCTGGCAGCCAGGTCATTCTGTGCCGAGCAGGCACCTACGTAGGCATGCAACCAGGCACAGCCTGCTGCTGGGCACTTCAGGGGAGAGGGAGAAAGAGGAGGAGGTATTAAGATCCTCCCTCTGCCTAACTGGTGACATCTTGAGAACCCACCCACTTCTCCTTTCTGTGCCTTTCCCCTTAGGCTGGGCCTTCTTGCTCTCCTGGTCCCATTCCTTAAAGGACTTCGATTCCCAGGTATGGTGGTGACTGACAACGCAGGGTAAGATGTAGCCTTTTCTCAGAGTTATTTGCATTGTCACAGGGGATTCCTAAAATTCGAAAGGAAGTCATGGTCCAAAGCAGTCAAAGGTCCATAGAATTTTGGTGCCAAGGGGAACTTTGGTATAGTTCCCATTTTACAGATGGGGAAGATAACTGAGGTGAACTCTGAGATGTAATGTAATTTTCTCAAAGGCATACAGCTGGTTACTGACAGGTCTCTCAACATAAGAAAGGACAGTTTGGAAACATTACAAATGAACCAGTTATAATATTTCACGTACTTTTCTACTTCTCTTCTTTCCATTGATTTTCTGCCCCTGGGAAATTTCTAGTTCCACTTGGGGAGGTCTTTAGAGCACAAATATGGCTTACCTACTTTCACCCATCTTTAACTGTGTTTTCAGTAGAAGAAGGGGGCTTAGGCCCTGGGCTTCCTCTCATTGGTAACCTCTTCTTGCAATTACCCAGACAGTAGTGAATTACTGTGACCAAGGCTTTGGAGTCATGTAACCAGCAACCTACCTAGAAACTGTTCAACTGTGGACTCTGGCTAGTTACCTTATAACTTACGAGTCATCACTGTTCAGTATGCAGCAAAAAGACCATTTCTAAATAGCAGAAGGTCTGAGCCTAAGCTTTTGTCCTATTAGCATGAGTGATTCATTTTTATGCAATTATTTTCTGAATTCCTTTCAAGCGAGAAACCTGGTTTTATTTCACTGTGTGGAAGATGAACCTTTGAAGAGTTCCAAAACTGGCCTTCGGTAGGGTTCTAGCATCAACAACAAAAGGGATAAAAGTGTTCTCACTTTTTCAGTGGAGCTTTCCCTCGATTCGTTTTCCCCAATGCTTCTCTTTTCTCACTCTCCATGTTTATCCTTTAAAGGACAACTTAAGTCCTTTCTTATTCATGAGCCTTTCTCTCCACCCACATCAATCTCTCCTACCTTTGGATTCTTGCTGTCTTTCCTGTCTATCTTCCTAAATGAAATTGAATTATATTCCAGTTTGTATTTCTCACTATTGGATCATGTAGATCTGTCTCATCTTCTTACTCAGGCTAAATTCCATAGAGGTAGGGTGCACACGTTCTATATTTAAGTATGACCACTGTATCTAATGGACATTCAAATTGCACTAGCTTTAGTATTAACATGAGCAAGTACTAAGTGTACTCAAGACTATACTTCAAAACACAAAACTCTATGATCACAATTTTTATGAAAGAAGTGGAAACAAAAGCAAACAAGGAGAAAATACACTGATATGTGTAAGAAATGGAATGATATGAGAGTTTAAGCTTTCATATTTATCTGGTTGCCACATTTTAACAAGGAATATGTATTACTCTCATGAAAACATACACACATACTATTTTTAAAAGGAATCATAGCGTGGATTTGTTGGATCTCATAAGTAAATCAGGAAGAGGTGGTAAGGCTCCTATAACTCTTTTTCTCTTATTTTCAGGTTGAAGATCTTGGGGCACTCCTATGGGAGTTAGCAAACTTGTGATTAACACTTTATGCCCTGTAGAAGCAAACAGCCTTGTGTCCCAGAGGCTTTCTAACTTCTAAAATTTATGTTCCCAGCTGACTTTCCCTTCCAGACATTGTTCTGAGAACGGGTTTCCCATAATTTGCTGGTATCTCCTGGTGGAGATAGCTTGACAATTTAACTTGGATTTATGTTCTATTTCCTAATCAGTCTCTTTCGGAACCTTTGCTTTCTCTCTGGAACATACCAGAATAATAGAACATAGTATCATCCCCAGCTACCTGGAAGTAAATATCTACCTCTATGTCGAACTATCCACATGAGCTCAGTGAACTCTGAGTATTGCCTTCAAAGGAGTTCTAAACTGACTGCCACTTAATGCTATGACAAAGCCTGGCTGAGAATAATAATACTTAACAAAAGTAGCTGACGGTATTGCGTGCACACTCCTTCCTTTCACATAGCACTCAACAGAATAGTCCCAGGTGTGTGTCATGCCAATATTTCTCTTCTCGTTAGGCTTACATTATCCACAGCAAGGAAAAAGACTTGTACTTTTCATAAGTGGCTGATTGATACCAGAGGTGGCTATAACATCCATGGCAGAGCATTCATGATCTGGTAGCACATTTACATAGGGTAGACTTCTACAATAGCGTTACTCTTGCCAGCAATGGAATTTCGCTACTCACCACTGGGCACTCTGACTTAGAGCTAAAAAAAAATTGTTAATGTGTATTTCCCAGCTATTTGGGAAGATAATTACACATACTTAATGGATTGTACCCATCTGTATTCACATCCTTCTATCTGTTTAAAGAAAAGACAGAAGTTCCTACTAGATTTGTTTTCTTCCTTATTCCTTTTCATTCTGAAAAACATGCTTTGTAGTCCAGGCTGGCTGGAAACTTGCTAGATAGACGAGGTTGGCCTCAAACTCATGGCAATCCTCTTGCTTTAGCCTCCAAAAAATTTCATGAGTATGGCTAATCATAATTTTTTTAAGCAAAAAGTACTGAAAATTACAAACTTAAAAATTGACACTAAAATTCATTTTACCCTATACCAAGATTTATCTACATTGTTGCATGACAATATTTAATTTTCATCCAATTCAACATGAATATTAATATATTCCATTAACAAACATATAAACATGTTTGATTACATGAACTATGTCATTATCTGCTAAATACAATATATGATAAAAACAAATGCATATGCTTATCTTGATAACACCCTTCAGTGTCACAAGTCTGACATGTATTTGGCTCCAAGGGTTTTTTTTAAATAAGGCAGTTCGATATCTTAGATCTTGCTATGAGGTGGTAGTGGAGAATCTATTCAAGTTGGACAGAGACAGAAGAAGATTCAGACTTCAGAGTAGGCATTGAAATCTTTAGAGAGGAGAGTTTTCTGAGGTTCAAAACAAGAAACCTAGTTAGATTCCTTAGTCATTAGTCCAAAGGGCATGAAGAAGACTGCAAACAGAAGATGAAACAGACTTGGGGGTAAGACAGAGCTGCAATGGAGCAAGAATATTTGGAAATGGAAAAATAGTAGGATTCTAGACAATAGCAGGTACATGGTGTCACTGACCTCAGTTGGCTGACAGCTGTTAGATACAGGTGTGGGTCAGGCCTGCTTTAAAGATGAACTATTACTGTAGACAGATACAGAGACATGAAAAGAGCCTTGAATCCCATTACCAGGAGTGTGAGAGGATGAGGGACCTGAAACAAAGGTATCTTTCTTCGACTTTTTCTTGCCTCCATTTTAAAGTTTTCTCTTAAAATACACTACACAGAAAGAAACACATAAATTGCCAATGCAGTTTATTAAGTGGAAGACCAGTGCTATCTGTTTTCCAACTGGAAAGCAGAGTATTTTTGCTGGTCATCATGGTACAGAGAGTCTCCATAAAATTAAGAAAAGCCTAGTCCACCTAACAATTGGTTTCAAGGTCAGCCAGCCTGGAACTGTATAGCAAGCCCCTGCCTCAAACCTAACAATAGAAATAGAATATCAGCAGTCCTGACTCCCAAACTGTGCCCACATCCCTAACCTTAATCCTCTTATTCCCTTCTAAAAGGTAACACCTATTCGTCTGACATGAACTATTTTTTTTTTTTTGCTTTTTATACTTATACACCTTACATCCTTATACAGTATAAGATTTCCAGTTACTGAACTTTATGGAATCATTTGGTATATACTTCTTGGTATGTGGATTTTTCATTCAATATTAGATTTGAGGGATTCATCTAAGTTGAAGCATGAAACTTTGATTGTTCTTGTTGTTGTGTAATATTCCTTTTGTGACCATGCCACTATTGATTTTTCTATTCTAGTTGACATGGAAAGCTCGATCCTTCCAGTTTTGTGGACTAATGTCATTTTGGGTATTTTGTTTTTCTTTTGGTGTGCATGTGCCTTTATTTGTTGGGAGTTGGATAACTGAGTCATAACATATGCACATGTTCCATTTTGGTTGCTCTTGCCAGTTTTCCAAAGTGTGCACCAATTTTCACCTTTTCATTGTGCCAAACCCTTATCAACACTGTTTTCCGATTTTGAAATTTTAATCATTCTGGTGGGTGTACAGTGATATCTCACTGTGGTTTTAGTGTGCAGTTCTCTGGTGACTAATAAGGTTGAGCATCTTTTCATATATTCATTGGCTTTTTTTATATTCTTTTACACACAGTTCCAGTATGTAAACTTGCCATCCATCTTTCTTTTACTATCTTGCCCTTTCCCTTCTTTATTTTAGGAGTAGTTTATAGATTTTATATGGACATTCTTTGATATCAATATAAGATAGTAAGCCCCTGCCTCAATCAGAAAATAAATTCTTAGCACAATGGCCACTCAGTTAACATTTGTTGAGTGTCATTCTCACTCCCTTAATTTCCATCAGAGATCCAGAGCCTGAATGATGTCCATCTTGCTCAGCCCTTCACAAATTTTCCTTGTTACAGGCAAGAGGGACACCTTACTAAGGGTACAGAATTGTTTCCTCTACCTCCTTTTCCTTTTCAAATCTCTCTTTCCCTCCACTCGACTTCCTCTCTTCCTTCAAACCTTGCCTTAGCTTATGCTTACTGGGTGGTTTATTATTCATGGGATGTATAACAATGACTTTTGTTCAGTCAAAGTGCCAAGACTTTAGATTTGTCAGAAAATATTCCTTCTGGGGGTGTAGAAACAACTTGGTGATGGTGTGGTTTTCTCCCGAATAATGAGGAATGGGAAACTCAGAGGAATTACAGGACTTGCTCAAGATCATACTTCAAATCTAATGTCCTAGTTAAGACTAGATCTGAGGTCTCTGGCATGCATGTCACAGGTTTTCCCACTCCACTATGCTAAGAAATCTCAGGGCACATAGCTGCACATTAACTGGAGTGGGCTTTTTTCTCCCCTCTCTCTTCTGAAAGTAAGTGCTGTCTGTGTCTGTGTAACAACGTAATCGGTAGAGACGATGGCTCATGTCTGTCTGGACCCAGGTTGAGAGATCGCATCACCTCTGCTACTTTCCCATCTCCTGGCTGTCAAAGCCTGAAGGACAACAAATGGCTTGAGTAATGAGATGAGTTAAGATAGTGTCTCCCACGCTGAATTATGTGCCAGTTCCAGGACTACAGGATTCTGCCACAATCCATTTACACAAGAAATTAAATTGAAGATCGCAATGTAATATTCATATATTAAATCCTGGCGGACAATCAAAGTAATTAAGGCCAAATGCTCTGAATCATCCCTGGCATCACGAACATTCTATTGCTGGGTTTTAGAAGGACCTATTTCTACAACCAATTATCTTGGAAATCATTATGACTCCTTTGGAATGTGAATAATTTGAAAGCCACCTTAGTATATAGTAATACTTGAATCCTCTCACCTCCATGAAAGAATTCTGTTAGACAGACATATTAGAAAGGCAAAGAAAGTGATTTTCAAGGGAAGAGAATTAGAGGATAAGAGACTTGCTCTTTTTGCTTTGTTTTACAAAGGGAGTAGGTATGTTTCATCTTAAATTCATGTAGTTAGAAGTGAAGCAAGCTACTAGGCTAATCTCATCCACAGAGGGATCTGCTTGTTGTATTGCTCTCTAACTCCCAAGAGCACATCATTTTACTGTTTTAAAGGAAGGATTTAGAGGAATGTGGACTGCTCATCATTAGCCCAAGCATAGTGTACATAGGGTTAACTTTCACACCTTTGTCACCATAGACTGTCAAATGTTCCCCTGTCATTTAGAATCTCTCCAGATACTTTTGTCTTTTAGACAAGCCCTCCTTATTGTTTAGTCTTAGTTCCTCTTGGTTCTTTTCTCACACATCTCTATTAACACAGTGATTATAAAGCCCTCAAGTTATTTATTGGTACATAAGCCTTTCACAGGCAGAGGTATAACTGAATCTTCCCAGTGTTCGTGCTTGACCATGTATGTGAGTTAGCACAGGTGCTTGGTATATGGTATGTGGTTGTTGTGTGAAGTGAGAGAATGTTCAACAACATGTCCAAACCTCTTACTACTTAGGAATGACAGGGTTAATGTCATGATAGCATCAAAGAAAGTCAATGGTCCCTTATCTTTCAGTAAATGTCCAGATACTCTCCCAAAACAATGTTCTCAAACAACCACCAACAAGTGAAACCCTGTCACTAAGACTGTGTTAATAAAAGATAAAGAAAATACACTCAGCTAACTTGTACGGTTTTGAGCTATATTTACAAAGCAAATTATTTCACATGAATTAATTACAAGACTTACATTAAGCTTGAATACTGCGTACAAAAGGGGGGGGAGGCTCTGATTCAACTGTTTTGCCCAGGGGGAATAATTAAAACTCTGCATATATAGGAATTCTACCAAATTATCCCTTCTCATAAATATTTACCCACAGCCCAAGTTCGTTGCTGTTAAGCAACAGCATTGGTATTAGGGGGCTTTACCTCAACTGTGCTCCCCTTTACTTCACCATAATTTTGACTTTCCGTCGAGTTACTCTGTATATATTCCTAGCTCTAGTACAGACAAAACATTCTCTGTACAATGAATTAATGAATGGATGGAATTTGAGGAGGCAGAATCTCTAAGTAATGTTATCATCAACATAGAACTGTTCACATTGGTTCTCTATGTAACCAGTAGGTTATAGCAATTCGAAGCCTTTAGACTACCCTGATACTCCCCACAAAATACTGTTTTCTTTTTAAATGCAGTTGCCTCACTCTTCCATGTACCCAGTACTAGCCAGAAAGGGTGGTGCAGCCTGTGTGTCAGAACATGCCAGATGGACACATGAGTAGCCATCTGTGCCTTATCTGGAAGGGGCTTTGGAGGCTATATGTGTCACATTATCAGGGGTCTATCAGTCAGTATTGGAAGCTGCACCAAGAAATATTGATATTGAGCAAAATCAATAAACGGGAACCACAGCTAAATATTTATTGGGGCAGACAGTGATGCCATGTTTGTCCAGAAAACCCAATCAACTTCTGTTCTGTTCTAAGCTGCAGATTTAGCTTGGAATGAATTAGTTTTTAGTCATAGAACCCCAGAATGTCTGGGCTGGAAAGACCCTTACAATTCATCTGGTCTTGTTTAACCCTGAGGCTTTCAAACTTGTCTTTATTAAGGAACACTTCATAAATAAGGAGATGTATGACAGTTGTGTTATCCCATCTGGGGTGTGGATCTCATATTTTGGTCTTCTCGTTATACAAAACCTGTAGAGCACTGTGTATGTAGTAGAGAAAGTCCTAGTCATGGAGTAGAACATGATAAGTTACAATTCTGTCTTAGGCACAGGGCTGGAAAGGCTACCAGTTACATCCATGCCTGAAGAGGCCTTTTGGATAGTCATTCAAACTGGTGGTGATAGTGGGGTGCAGCATTTGTTCTCAAGGAAGAGTGACAGAGTAGCTAACAGACCGTTAGCAGGTGTGAGCTTATTTAAATAAATCACATTGTTACCAACTGTTATAAAGGTCAGAGGAAAATTTGGAGGGAAGTAGAAAGAAACTAGTGCCTGGCATTAGAAAACTTTCTGAATGAAGAGGGGAGGAATTGAGCTAAGGTTGCGCCTTCTCCAACTCTGGCTATCTCTTCACATGACCATCATTTCCTGAGTCTCTGTCATCTTCTGTGGTAGTGTATCTTTACTTCTTCCTGGGCCTGCCCTTTTGGTTGGACTGGCTTTTTATTTATTTATTTTTTATGTTTTGTCTGTTTGTCCTGACGTTGGATTTGGATAATGTCTTGCATCTTTGGGCACCTAAATATCTGGATTGCTACCTTTCACATGCTCATTTGCCTCAGAATGAATGAGTTTCTGTATGGGAGAGCAAGAAAAAGACAGAGAGAGACAGAGATGGAGAGAGAGACAGAGAGACAGAAAGACAGAGAGAGAAGAGAAGAGGAGAGAGAGGGAGAGAGGAAAGGAGAGAGAGAGAGAGAGAGAGAGAGAGAGAGAGAGAGAGAGAGAGAGAGAGAGAGGAGAGAGGAGAGAGGAGAGAGAGGGAGAGAAGAGAGAAGAGAAGAGAGAAGACAGAAGAGAGAAGAGAGAAAATGTGCTTTTCTCTATTTGAATCTCTGTATCAGTGTAGATGGTTAGTTCTAGCTTTGTTTCTGACCTCACTGCCTTTCCTCGTAAGAGTGGTGAAGGGTTGGTAAAGGCAGGAAGTATTTTACGTACTATGTTAAAGTTTTTAAAAATTTTATGTGTATGACTATTTTGCTTCCATACAAATACATACATACATACATACATACATACATACATACATACATACATACATATGTATACACCCTGTGTATGCTGGGAACTGAACATATATCCTCTGCAAAAGGATCAAGTGCTCTTAACTGCTGAGTCATCTCTCCAGCCTCAAGAGAGATAGCCTTCTAAACTGGTGGAACCCTAACCATTTTTAAGGTCAACTTGGGCATACCATTGAAACTGTAATGTGCCCTGCAATCAATGGGGTGGGGAAACGGTACAAATGGAAGAAAGCATTTCTCATCCCCTAAAGATCTCTGTTTTCCACATTTCTCAGATTTCTTCAATTACTGTTTTTTTAACCATCTTTTATCTCTATACCTTTTCTCTTTATTGTATCTTTCTTTTTGATGATTCTCTTTGCCTATTTATCATTTTTCTTATTTTTCTAGTTTATTTCTCACTTTTTTCTTCTTCTAATGCTATTTGCTTTCCTTCCAGACTTTAGGGGCAGAAAATGGATTTATATTTACATACATACATATTTATATACAAATTCATTTTCTGTTCCTACTCCAATATCATTACAAAATTTTGTTCTGAAACTTGTTTTTATTTTCCTCTTTTTTTCTTTTGATTCTCTTGTATCTTCTTCCTAACCTTCTCTTTCACTGTAATTATCTTACTCTTTTTGATTTTTTTCTGTGGTGTTTCATTGTATGTTTCTCACATCTCTTTTCTTTATTATGTCCTTGGCCTTCTCTATTCCTTTATTTCTGTTTCTCTTTCTGCTGTCCGTTCCTCTCATCTCTCTTTGAAGAGTTTCTGGTGTGCCAAAATGCCAGGCTCTTTTGTGCTTTATTTCCTCCTTCACCACACTTTAAACATCAGGAAAGGTCAGGAATTGCTCCTTCACACCCTGGGCTGAGCTGTGGGTGGATAAGTTCATTATTTGTCTTCTCACAGGTGGGTGGGATTGTCGCTGCTCCAAGGAACCTAATTCCTTCATGCTAGTCCCTTCCCCCAAGGACCTCATCTGCACAGTCACTGTGCAACTCTAGTCACTGCTTGCATTCCCTGCACGTCCAGTGCAGAGTGATGCGCCCCCAGGTGCAGTGGGAGAATTCATCAGCATCCGACAGGGCTAACGATTTACTCCTGAGAAATAATCCATATCCGGATAATAGATCACCCACAACTCCCCGAGACCATTTGTCTTGGCACTTAAATGGCACCAGAATCCAGGGACAGAGCCAGGACTCTATCCTGGGTTCATTGCTAGATGAATAGGCTGGAATAATAGTGTTAAGGATTATGATAAGGAACACTTTGCATTTGTGTGGTGCTTTTAAGCTCTATAAATTTGGAGGAGATTAACTTTTCTTGGCTAGGCTCTCTTGACTCTCACACACTGGACCCTGTTTGCAGATTCAGAAGCAGGGCACTTTGAGGGACTCCCTGGATCCTACAGTTTGATACTGACAGAAAATGCGAGGAAAATAATTTTCTGATTCTTTGAGGCTATATTCCCTCTGACTGTAATATGGCCTACCAATTCTTGAACCGTCCTGTTTGTATAGGAGAAAGGAGGCCAATAGCAAGGGACGGTCTACTAGTAGTTTGTGGACTTGTACAGTTTGAATCTTGTCTCTGCATTAGTAGCTTTGTGGTCTTTGGCAGGTTACTTAGTCACTCAGACCTCAATGTCCTTCTCTATGAAATAGGGATCTTAATAGCTCCTCTTAATAGAACCATTATAGGATCGAGCAAAAATTATACATGTAGAATGTTTATTATAGCGCCTGGCTCATAGTAAACACTCCATGAGTGTTAGATACGATTATTACCACTGCCTATCTCTTTGCAGGATGCTAAGTGGACTCATACAAATGCATGAGAACATTGGTCTGGAGGAGGGGAAGAGATAATTGATGAGCCAGCTTTTACAGTGTCCCTGAAGTCATCTATGGGGGAAGGGACTAGGATGGCAGGAGGAGCTAAGGCAGAGAGGTCCTGCAGGCTCTGGAAACAGGCAAAGGGAAGGAAAGAGACTGGAGAGCTGCATTTAATACTTCGAACATGCTTGAGATTTCAAACGTGCAACAGGATCAACTGCTGACCTTCTGCTTTACTCGACTAAAATTCTTCTCTGCTCTTAGCTAGTCCTGTTTCCTGGGTTCATTGTAATTCCCCTAGACTGGACAGTGGGTTGGTTTGGCAGAATGCTAATTCCAAAGAGATTGGAGGAGAGTACAAACTTAAAATAAAAAAAAATCTTGTGCAGGACCCTTTAGTGTAAATGAAAGATTCCTGTGCAAATATAAGGTTATTAATATTCCTAATACTAACAGTGACACAATCTTTAGAACTCATTGTATGGAGCGTGACTGCTAGAAGTTGACACATCATTTAGATGGTGATAAACATCCCCAGAGTCCATCTGCATAAGGAATCTTAGTTCAGAGTCTTCTCCCCATTTGGGAATTCCTTCTCTCAGAGTCACGCACACACATAATTTAGCCTTCAGTGAAATGACTCTGATGCTATGAGACTATGAGGCTCCCGGGAGAATGGATACTATATGCAGGCAGGGAGTAGGCTCCTGACTTCAAGCTTTAGGGAGCTGAGGAACTGACACGTCTCCTAAGCACAGCGCAACTTTTTTGGAGATAAGGGTTTTGTCAAGCACAATTGTTGATTAATAATTCTTTCAAGTAAAGAGAGACCCATCCTTATCTGACGTTGCATATTTAGAAAAAAACCCTCTGTTTTTCTAAGTTTGGAAGAGCTGATGTGGTTGAGGAGATGGACCACATGCATATGAAGATTGTTGACAATACAAAGCAGTTTCTTTGATAAAGAGATGTGGAATATAATTAGGAGACTTGATGTCATATAGTCGCTCTGACCCTTGATCTTCTCATCCTTTTGAAAGGCAGTCTAACACCCAGAATACAGCAAATACATAGGCGAATGCCAGCAGCAAACCACTGAACTAGGAGAATAGGACCCCTGCTGAAGGAATCAGAGAAAGGACTGAAGAGCTTGAAGGCATGACCCATATGAAAAACAATGCCACCAATCAGAGCTCAGGACTAAGCCACTACCCAAAGACTATACATGGACTGACCCTGGCTCCAACCTCATAGGGTAGCAATGAATAGCCTAGTAAGAGCACCAGTGGAAGGAAGCCCTTGGTCCCTGCCAAGACTGAACACCTAGTGAACGTGATTGTTGGGGAGGCGTGTAATGGGGAGGATGGGGAGGGGGGTTAGGGGGATGTTGGGCCTGGAAACCGGGAAGGGGAAAATAATCAAATGTAAATAAGAAAATACCAAGTTAATAAAGATAAAAATCAATAAATGTTAACATATTGGAAAAAAAAAGAAAGGCAGTCTAGTATCATTGAAAGAATATTAACTTTGGAAATAGACCGACCTAACTTAAAATTCCAAATATTTTACAGGTTAAGTAGGTGTCCTTTTTAACAAGTTACTTAACTCCTATGTGGTGCAATTATTGTTTGCATATATTGTGACACAATAACAGCCCCTTAAGATTATGTTCAGGATTAAATGAAGCACACATGGAAAACTGTATGCATAATGCCTGGTACATGGGAAGCACTCAATCCTTGGTTCCTACAACTGTAGTATGCAAGGGGAAAGGCAAGGATTGTTCGCAAGTAGAAAGGTTTTATTTTTCAGTTCAGCTCTTTATATGGCTGACACTAAATTTCATAGGAATGAAAATCAAAATATAACATATATAAATAATAATTATCATATCATTCTATAATACCTTCTGTATGCCCCCTCAGTATTGCTCACTAGATTTACTATGATCAAATTTACAGAACAATGAAATAGCAGAGGAGGCAAATTATATGGTTCTTGTGATCTTGGACTCCTTTCTGAGTTCCAGTTTTCTCATCTGAAGAACATAGTAAGAACACCTACTTCACAGTGCTTTCTGAATATTTAATTAAAATGTGTATAAAAACACTTGGTGTAGAAGGGGCTGAAAATAAATGCCTGTTCTATTCCACCACTTTCATTATAAAAAATGGGAATAAGACAAAACCACCTACACAGGATATTATATGAGTACAGAGTCAAATAAATATGCAAAAATGCTTGTAAACTGGAAAAATCCAATCATAACCTTCATGAAACATTTGTTATCTATCAGGCACCAAATAATTGGCAAATGTTAGTCAGTCAAGTAAATATTAATTGTCTGCTTTATTTAGTACATTATTTCAGGTACTTTGCAATGATCTAGAGAGGTAAGGGCCAATAGAAAAAGAGTTGATATTCTGCATATAAGATTGGAGCATTTGGGACAGGACTTTGAGGAATGATTCTTTTAGAGTACCAGAGAAGACTTTAGAGGTGGAAAGAGAAATCTGCATTGTCTTCAGAGACAAAGTAAAGGAGAGTTTCCATGAATGCAAATGAGGGATTTGCCAGAGAAGGCAAGTCAAATTTAGGCCACAGATATGTCCTTTTAGACTAGGTTTCTAAATGACTATTGGCAACTTCACTAAAATAGGTATAGTGATGTGTGTGTGTGTGTGTGTGTGTGTGTGTTGTGTTGTGTAGTAGTAAAAGTCATCTTACTGTGAACACAGGAAGTAGTGTATGAGAAAATGCAAGGCATTTAGCACTGAGGTTGAGGAGAAAGCTGAGTAAGAGCTTGTAAGGGGACTGAGGAGAAGAAGAAGGTCGTTTTTGCCAGGAATATGTCAATGTTTTAGTGGGGCATGATGGAAAAGAAAATGTGTAGAAAAAGAGAAAATGAACCAACAGGTGTGAGATAGGATGATTGATAGGCAGAAGGATTATTAGGGATGAGACCTGGGATGTTGTACTAAGAGAAAGGAGAAGTTTGTCCATATGTAGAAAAGGACAAGGAGAAACAGTGCCAACAGCAGGAGTGAGAGATGAACTGGTGAAGGAGTTACTGTATCTAGAACTGGGAAGCAGCTACAAAGGCCTTCAATAGCTGGGGACTATAGGAAGACTTAAAAGAGCGAGTAGATAGCAGACACTATAGAAGTTCTACAGACCAAGAAGTAGGATAAAAAAAGGCAAGAAAATGCACTTTATAGAGAGGGCTGAGAAGTACATGGGCAGAAGGTAGAGGTCTGTAAAAGGTATAAGTAGTTGAGGTTTCTTCATGGTTGAGTTTCAGAACATCCATGCTGAGGGCTGGACCCAGAAATGTTTCCTTCTTCCTATGAGATGAGGATGAAGGATCAAAACCATAGTTTATATCATGGGTCCTTGAACCTGGTTCTGGTTACTCATATCTCCATCCCTGACTCCTTGATGTATAGGGTATCTCAGAATCAGTGACAAGGATGGGGAGGCAGCTTTGACAACAATGAACTGTGATTTAAAAGATAATTTGTTAAATCCCTCTATTTTCTGAGGTTAGTGGTAGCAAGATGTAGTCCAGATTTTTGAGTACAAGACCACAGAGCATGTTCCACTGTCAGGTATTGAAGTTTAGAGTGCATGTTTTACATACCTCATCATATAGTTTCTTCTTTGCCATCTCTGAAAAATTTCACTGCAGAGGCCCATTTAAAAACAGTCAGGTTGGCAGGGGTGTTGGTACACACCTTTAATTCCAGCACTTGGGAGACAGACAGGCAGGTCTTCGTGAGTTCTAGGACAGCTTGGTCTACAGAGCCAGTTCTAAAATATCCAGAGCCACACAGAGAAATCCAACATCACAACCAACTACCACCACCAACCAAAGCAGTCAGGTCCCACAGTCACTTAGCAATAACTTAACTATTTCTCTCATTTTTTAAAGCATTAGGGGCCCAAAGTCTTGTGATTCTAGCCAAATGCATCCTCTAATAAAGGAAAGGAAAAATGATATTCTACACATAACTAGCTCTTCAGTTCTTATGCATACAAAGCATGTCGGATGTGACACAGGATCTCCATTTCACTTGATCTGGCCCAGTGATGGCTCCTCCTCTTCAGCACAGCTGCTTCCTGGTCTTATGCAGGTTCCTCTCTAATGTTGTCACCCTACCTTGCCTCTTATTCTCTTGTCTAACAAGTCTCCTGGGATATAAAAGGTAAGATAGTGGTAAAATTATAATCCTAGTGTGTTTGAAAGTAAGAGAGGTGTTAGGTACTAGAAGTTAGGGTAGGTGCCAGACCCAAAAGAAAATTCCAGAACAGTTATCTCTTAGCAACTTTTGTTTTGTTATTGGACCAGTCCTCCAGTGTGTTCTCACACTGACGTCTGTGGTTCCCAGAATGCAGAGACACGAGGAGAGAAGAGAAAATACCTCATTAGTGAGTCCTGCATCTCTCTTTAAGGCTTCAGTTATCTCAGAATTGAATTACAGTAGAGAAAGGCTTATTTGCATTGACAAATGGCAATTAATGGAAGGGTTTATTAAAAGTGAGAGAAACTACAGAGCCTGAAATGTCAGTGGTTGGTGTGCAAAAGAATTCCTCTATCACATTGCCTCTCCCTGTTCTACCTCCTCCTTTCTCTTCCCTTTTCCTTTTGTACTTCTCTCATGTTTTCTCATTCCCTCCTCGTGTCTGCTCCATCCACCCCCACTGACTGTTACTGACGTTATTTTTCATGATCTACAGTCAAATGCCATTAATCCAGACAGGCGTATGAGAGTCCAGCTAAGCTGTCCCATGAACCAATCTCCTAAAGCAGTCAGACCTAGAGAAACAGCAGGCAGACAGTCCCCCACCCCGCCCCTCAAGGGTAATGGCAGCTAAACCAATGAACCAGAGTGACTGCCCCTAAAGTAATTAATAAATCACTGGAGTCCAAGAGAAGTAGAAAACTCCCCAGCAAACAGTGCTCAGGACACTTGCTATGACCTCCTCTGCCTTGAATACCCATGGCACACTAGCCACACAGGCCAGCCCTGACTGCTCTCAAGGTGCCGCTCCCAGATTCCGCCTGGCCCGTCTCAGTTTCAGAGGGAGGTCATTCATTCCAATGGGATGTGACAGGTGCCATCTTCAGGCGCCTGGCTTTGCTCCCAGCAACAGAAACTGTCGCTGCCTGCAAATCCCCCAAGTGCTATGCTGGTCTGAGGAGAGCAAACCCTGAGGTGGGGAGATGACCTTTCGAGAACTCAGGAACTCAAGGTGGGATGGCAAGTGCTGTGTTGCAAAATGAGCCCTGGGCTAGAAGGTTGGACATCTGGCTTCTAGTCTCATTTTATCTACGAAACTTGCTAGATGAAGTTGGGTAAGTCACTTCCCTTTTCTAGATTTCTGCAATGCTCCTGTGCTGTGAGAAGGTTATAATGGATTATCTCTAATTACACTCTCAGGCTCAATAAATCCTGAAATTGGAAAGAAGAAAAACACCCCCCCTTTTTTTAAATCTCCATTTCTAGTTGAAATTTCTCTGGAGAGACTTTCTCCAGGGCTTCAGATTTGCTGACTTGTTACCAAATCTTTCACTCCTGAATGGTCATTCAGTACTTGGTGACATTTACTAGTATTCAAGTTTCACCTAAGAAACAGAGTCCTCGTGGATTATATTGAGCTTGTTTTCTCTTGCTGTGCCAATTCTGCCCTCGGGGCTTGGCCATCCTGATGGAGTTCTGTGGGTGGGGAAGGAGCCATTGGCGCTCAGACTTCAACTAGGCAGGCGAGGTAGCTGCTTCAGAGAAAGTTCCCCTCAACTTTGTATTTTCAAATATTTTTATGTTGAAATCATGGCACAATAAAGAGTATTTACAGCATTAAAGCATTGATTCCATAGCCGTTGAAAACAAAGCCGGGATTTGAATATGATAATGCATGTGTGTATCAAATATCACCGGAGACCTTATAAATGAGTGCACTTTTTATCTACTGCATATAAGTCAAAAGAAATGATGCCAATTATTAATAACTGTCCCTCCAATTCTATGGAAGAATGCTGCACTTGGACCTGCCCTAAAACATTTTTGGAACACATCTAGAACAAGGACATTTGTAGCTGGGAATGATTGTCAGGTTTTAAGGCTTGACTCTCAGTAAGGGATATGTGTCCAGCAAAGTATCTGACACTGGAGGTATACACAGTCTGTATATTATAAGTGTATACGTGTAGATGTCAGTATGAATATGTATAGCAAATGCAAGGAAGGAAGGCGCCCGAGAATGATGCAAAAGCAGCAATTCAAAGAAAGGCTTAAAATAAATAGCAGTGACATCAGACAAGTCACTTATTTGATCTTTAGTTTCTTCATCTGTACATCAGGAGTTACGGTCATCTCTCTTTCACCAACTTCTCAAAGCTGTATGAAGTTCAGAGGTAAAAGTAGAGCACTTTGTAGCCTGCTTAAACATCTGCAGGCCACTGACAGACAGAGAACTTCAGAGCTAGTGACTGTCAGGAGCTCCTCTGGCCACAGGTGGGGGAGGACTCCTATCGAAGTATACGCTTCTCTTGCTCAGCCCCCAAGCACTTGTAACTGGAAGCCATAGAATTTTCCACGTTTGAAAAAAGCCTCAATCATTTGTATTGTATATTCTGTAGTGTACACTGTACCTCTGCATAGTTCTTTTTATGTAATGCCATTTGCTATTCTGGATTGTGGCAATAAAGAAAGGATCGCCTCTCTACTTTTTCTTTCTTTGTGACATTTTTGGATCCTTAGTTTGTATTTTATATTCTCCCAACCCCACCCCTGCTAAGGCTTACAGAGTTGGAAAATTTTTCATCCTGCCTACCCCTCATTCAAGAACAAAATGCTTTACAAGATTAAGTGAACATTTTGGATATTTTAACTTGATTTTTATCTTTTCATTCAACCAGAGGGGTATGTGTGTGGGAGATGCACTTGTCAACTAAAAGCAATTTCTCTGCCTCCTTGGGGACTGAAGTGTAATCGTGGCTCTGTCTTTCTGATGTCAGGATGAAACTTGCATTTTCTTGAGTGGTGTCAGCACACTGACAGACAGCTCCTGGGATCTAGCAAAGAGTACTGGTAAAGAACGAGCTTGGAAGAGAGAGAACGGGAGACTGGTCTCAGCCCATCTTTCTTCCCCTGGGTGACTTTACACTAGTCACTTAGTTTATCTCACCCCTGAAACTTAAAAACACAAGAATAAAATCTTTCCACTTCTATATTACAAGCATTAGCAGAGGACTGTGTCAGTGTCAGGCCTTTGTTTGGAAGGAATAAAACCATAGGGTGAAATTCCATAGAGGCAGTATATCTTAAAATGCTATTAAACAGCTGAAAAGAAAGGTCCAGTTTTCCTTGTACAATTCTACCCAAGGGATTAAAAAAACAAAGACCATCTGAGGTTCAAGATGCACAAAATTTCCTCATGGTTTCACAAATAGAGTCACCATGATCTTGAATAGATATTCCAAGCAAAAACTAGGAAGGCAGAATCTTGAGGTCCTTGGTACTGGGGTTTCCTTTACTGAGTATGTATTGGAATGAACAACACGTAGCCATTCTGATAGGTCTTCTCAAACCAGGATATGTTGGGAGGCAGGGTTGCTAATCTATCATTCCCCCTACAGGCCTGTAGATAGGGGCATTGCTGTCTCCCCTGAGGTATCTTGTAAGGATGGGACAAAGACTCACCCTTCATTTCATAGAAATTCAGGGAGCAGCCTTGCTCACATTCACTCATCTGATAATGTACTGTGGTATGTTGGCCTTGTTCCTCTGTCTTAACTCCAAACACTTGGCGATTTCTACATTGCTTCACCTCCCTCTTCCTTAACAGAAAGAGCCCAACACATAGGATGTTCAAATGAAAAAAATCTGACTAGGCAGTGTGCTAATATACAAGGATTCTCAGACAGTTCAAACAGATGAACTTTTTGAATACATCCTAACTGGAAAGGTTAAATTTTAAGAGTTGGTCCATTTCTTGCAGTACATATTCATCCATTTCCCCAAAAGGAAAGAGAGTGGGGTTAAAGTGATCATTTTTTTCCTGATGCTTGCCCCCCCCAAGGTTTCTTGTAGCTTAGATAAATTGGGAAGAGTAATACAGGGTGTACAATGACAGATTTATTTTCTTGGTAATACAGCTTTCCCAATTTTAGTGACCATAAAAAGCCCAATGGGTAACCTGTGGAATGTAATTATTTCTGTCCCTTATGCCCAGAATGGTTTTGTTTGTTTCCTTTTGTTTATAAGGAAGATTTCCTGGGGATTGGATCTAGGGTGCTAAGAAAATTCTTATTTTGAGATAGGATCTCACGTACCTTTGTAGATTGGCCTGGAATTTGTGATTCCCAAGCTCTGATCTCCTGACTAGGTAGGATTACAAGGTGAGGCAGCATGCCAGAGTGGAAATTCTTATTCAGCAGAGCAGGAGTGAGAGCAAGGAGTGAGTGTGGATTGTTATAATACATTCTGATTGATGTTTCTTGCCCCAAACACCATACCCTGAGAAACAAGAGCATTGACAAATTCTAAAGGCCTTTGAGTCTTAGAGCTGTACTTAGTTATTGACCATTGCTTGCCTGGTAACCAGCACTTTTGTACTTAAAGAGAAAGAAAGTTCTGAAGCTTTCCTTTTCAAGGTCACTGAATCCCTAGATGACTTCATCATTGTGGCTGAAGACCCCTCAGAAAACTTATGCCTAAATTAGGATCAGAGTTCATGGTTTTTATTGTATTATACAATGAGAGACATAAGAGACAGTTAACAGTTAAGCTTTAGGCCTTGAACTGTCAGGATAAGGACAAAGATGCCCAATATATCCTAGTTATGAGTGGTTGAGGTCCATGAGTAGGCTCCTGACACTTTTAGGAGGTTACTGAGGACTCCTGTGCACCAGGAAAGATGACCTAACTGAATATATGCTTCCATATAGGAAATGAGCCTTTTCCCAGTCACCAAAGTGACCAATGCTACTAGCACAACCCCAAACTGCAGTCCCACGTAATAACCACATCTGGCTTAGGGTTTTTTTTTTTTTTTTTGTTTAACAAAGATATTATTTCTTTTTTGAGTAGAGTTTTCTAACTCTAGAAATAATGTGTTTATTAAAGAAAAATTGGAAAATGCTGCAATATGAAAATAATAAAACAGTTAAAATTGTCCCTAATTGAATTGCTTAAATACAATCATGATTAAGATTCTGGTGTGTTTTTTTGCAGCGTTTTTTCCCCCTACATATAGGCATATTATTTATTTGCACTGTCTGGATTATAGTGTTTACACATTTTGCATCCTGACTTATTTTCATTTAAAAATATCATAACTGTATTTTCAGATTATCATATAAGCTTCCAAATTATATATTTAAAAATAATTGCATAATAATTCATCCATTGAACCAGCATTATTTGCATTACTAAATATGGCACCTAGAGGACATTTGGTAAATATTTGTTGAATGAATTAGGAGATTGATGGATGAATACATTGCCCTATTATGTGACATTTAGTTAAAGTAAAGATTTTTCAAATGGAACTTTATTATTTTGTTTTTAGAATTACAAACTCTATATTTCTCTTTCTTCCCTGCCTCCAGAAGTGTACATGCGTTGGCATGCTAACAACTATTAGTATCTACAATTTACATATGAGAAAACCAAGGTTTCCCAGCATAGCTGGATTCCCCTTCTAGGTTTGTGAGTATTTCGGCCGTTTTAATTTTATCACATCACACTTCTTGAAAAAAAATTAAAAAGGCCATAGAGAAGAATTACCTCCTGGGTTTAGACTTCAGTTAGAGCTATTCTGAAAGCTAGAAATTCAGTTACCAAAGACCTAAAAGAGGAACAGGTAAGCAGGTAGCCTTTTTGTCCTGAGGAAGTCAAAGAAAAATTCATTTAGTTGAATTTTTTAAAACTAGGACTCCACTGAGGCCATAAAGAGGCTGGTGCTGGGAAAGCTCAAGAGAACAGGTAAGGACACTATCCAGAACTTGAAGGTGGGCTTTCTTGGGTGTCACAAGTGTTTGACTTGGGTGACTGAGCATTTGCACAACAGAAATTGGTAAAGGAGCTTGCTACGTTTGATTGCTTTTAAGAGAAATGGGAAATTGAAAAAGGTTTAGGAAGTGGTGCAAAAGATAAGGGATACCACGTTTCCCAGAAAGAATGAAAAATGAGTTGAAACCCTTTAAATTCTAGCTATAGCTGTACTTTGCTAAGAATTGCATGGTGAGTACAGGATTTTTTTTCCTTTTTATGCACCCTTCTGCCACATTACTAATATCAGTGGTTAGCCAAGCAAGTGTAATAACTACTCTCCTCTGAGGACCTGTGATTGCAGCTTCAATTTCTCTGGCCCACAAACGAGCTGTTGGAAGATTTTCCTTATTTCTCTCCACTTTCCTACCGCATTTTGATTGACAGAACACCATTTTCCCAGTGGAGGAACCTCGGGCATAGAGTCACGTCTGTACATCTAGCAATGAAGAAAAGGGGTAGAAATTAAGGTGGGTTTTAAGATTTGGAAGGGAAAAGGAAACTGTCTTTTGAAACTTTTCTTGGCCCTGCCCCGTGTGGTCTCTGGTGGCTGCTGTGCCTCTTTCAGGATTGGGGAGTTACAGAGCTGGTTTACATCGAGCCCTCTGCACGACGTGCCTTGCATGTGTATATAAAAATTAAAACTACAAAGCCTTAAGATGAGTGCAAAGATATCCAAAACTGTACCACTCCTCACTGAAATATCAAATATCAAATTCTTTCTAAAAATAAATGTTGGTGCCCCTCCTATGCCAGTACTCTGACAAAAGCATAGGCCATGGTCGTTAAGTTGGCAGCAACAGAAGGTGCCCCGCATTTATAAGTACTGAACACTGTGTACTTCTAGGGCAGGTGGGAATCAAACCTTTTAAAACAAAATTTACCAGGTAGGAGAATATTGCTTCCTTTCCTCAGAAAATCTCAAGGCCAGAGAAATAAAATTTCTCTCAGATTCTTCCCGGGGTGAAAAAGCCAACTCTCCTATTTACTTACATTCTGGATCCTCAACGAGGAATCAGAGCTTTAAAATTATATCATATTTGGTGCTAAACTTGCTGAGGTGAGGTGTCTCCTAAAACTGGGCGAGGTGAGTGTTGGACAGAAGAGGGAAATGTTCCTAAGGATTTAGGCCCCATTTACGTTCAGGGGTTTGGACACCAGGACTAATTTCCGCTGAGACTGGGCTTCCTGACAGCTGAGATGACCTCCGCTAAAACATGGAGGTTTCTAGGGGCTGGGATATAGATCTGAGGTTCGCTGAGACAGGTGCACTATGTTGTCCTCAAACGGAGGAGCTTCTGGAAACAGGCCTGATTTTAAATGCTCTATCAAGGGCAACCGGGGGTCGAGGACAGAAGGCCCTCCACAGATTTGGGGTTCGCCAGGGCTAAGATGCCTTCACCCCTCAAAATGTGAGCTCCCAAAGGGTAGAAGCAGAGTTCTGTCCTCAAAGTAAGAGCTTAGCTAGACAGGAGCTGGGTCTTGGACTCTCTCTGCGTGGGGGGAAGGGGCTGCAGGGCCAGAGGCCCTCCCCTCCGGCGGGAGGGGGCCTCTCATGAGGCCCTGCCCCCTTTCTGACAAGCTTGAGGTGTCCGGTGACCAAGATTCTCAGTGCTGGGTGCAGGGTGCGGCCCAGGGCGTGGTCACCGGGGGCTACTTAGAGCAGTCCTTGCGGGGCGACTGCACGGAGGAGGTTAGCTGCGAGGCTGCCGGGCACTCAGCACGGGTTATGGCGTGGATGCTAGACTGCCTTTTCGCATCGGCCTTTGAGCCCCGCCCCCGCCGTGGTGAGTGGGGCCCACCTTGTCGCAGTGCTGGGGTGCTCAGCTGGGGGCTGCCGGGGGGCTGCAGCCCCGGCTGGGTGCCCTAGGGCTTGGCTCCCCCCAACTCCCTTGCCTCCTTTCCCGCTGGCTTTTAGCTAATTATTCTTGGCTCAAGGACTGCCCCTTGTCGAGGACCCGGTATAAATCAACTAGCTTTGCTGGAACTCAGAGCAATGCACTAATGGCTCCTGCAGAACGCGGGGCGAGCGGGGAGGAGCCGCTGGCTCTATCCTAAGGTGGGGACAGCCAGAGCCTCCTGGCCAGCAAGCCGTCCCGCAACTCAGCGCTCTAAAAGCTCCAGGAGGATCCTCTGTTGCAGGGCATCAAAAACCCAGGGACCCTAACTTGGAGGTGGGGTTTCCTTTTGCCATAAAGCCTGTCCCCCTTGTCCCAATCTCAGCTGAAGAATAGCAGCCCTGGCCTCTTGAGTCGTCTAATTTAACCCCTCCATTTAAGAGATAATGATATTGAAACCAGACAAGGGAAAGGCCTGCCCAAGGTCATCCATGTAGTTGGCAGCCAATCTGGGACAGCTTAGACTCTGCTAACTACTCATTGCCCTAAACTGCTCAGTGGTGAAGGCCTGGGGTCTTTATTCTAGGTCTTTCCTTGTGTACTTGAGGTCAGTCAGTTCCCTTACCCCCATGGAATGGAGGGCGTAAATATTTAAACTTCACAGCTTCTGTGTAAATTCGTTTATCCCATTTCACCCTTCTAGAATGTCTTCTATAAAGTAGATTTGGAAAACTTCTTTTCTTTTTTAAAGTTTCTGGAGGCTAATGCAATACTTTGTAGATTCCCTCGGGACCACCCCCCACATGCATCCTCAAATCTACACTGTCCTTCACTTCCCTTTGACAAGCCCCACCCACTTCAGGCTGCCACCTGCCCCCATGGCCACCTGTTTTTCCATAGTCTCCAACTCCAAAATCTATATTGGTGAGAATGCGTCATTGGTCATCAGCCATAGACCAAACCTGGAGTTGTCTCTTCTTTCTTCTGCCCCCTCACAGGCAAGGGAGGGGAGGCACCATGAGGAAGGGCCTCAGAAACTTAATTAATCACAGATCTGATTTTAGTTCTTGCCAATCCTAGCCCCCTGCTGACACCCATCCCAGTAGTCTCATTTCCTGCTAAGGAACTGAAGTAGCTTAGCCATTTCAAGTACTCTGAGAGGTCATAATCTCTCTGAACTTTAAAATGATCTGCATCCACTGAAGGGTATTTTTTTTTCTGTGCCTTTAAAGTGTGCAATCCTGGTGAAAAGAAAGAAAGAAAGAAAGGAAGGAAGGAAGAAAGAAAGAAAGAGAGGAAGAAAGAAAGAAAGAAAGGAAAAGAAAAAAAGAAGGTCTGTGTAGTGGTGTCAGCTTGTTGCCAGAACTAGGAATGCTGAAGCAGGAGGACTGTGAGTTCAAGGTCCACCTAGCCTAAGTAATAAGTTTGAAGCCAGCCTAGGTTATAGAAAGAAAAGGGAATAAGAGAGAAGAAGGAGGTAGAAAGAGGGGGAGGGAAGGAGGAAATGAAGGAGTCTTAGGCATTTTGAGGTCTTAGGTCTCAAGAACCCTTGAAGGCTGCTATGTAATTGCAGTGAGAGATCAAGGTTGTGAAGGCTCCTCCTTATGGGGATTCACAAAAGGAATCCTACTCCTATCATAAAACTGCAAGGTCTATCATAATCAAAGGGTAGTCTATGTCCTGCCACTCTGGAATGGAACAACCTCCCCGTTGTGCAGTTCTTATCTCATTCTAATATCCCCAGTTTCTCCATTGATTGAATGTGGGGCAGGGCCCACCTCTAGCTGCTCCTCTTTGAACATGCTCCAAGTTATAAATGCAATGACCAGACCAAAAGAGCATTTCCAGCTGTGCCCTGTAAATATAGCCCCGAATAACTGACTTACTCTCTTCTGGAAGCCTACACTGCTACTAAATGTACATAGCCATAAATATGTGCATGCACACACACATCCCAAACTCAGGCATACTCTACACAAAGCCATAAACAACTATAAATGTACTCTAGATGGATTGCATAATTTCCATAAGACACCATACTCCTCACATCATGCACACATGTACCACCCACACATCCATGCGAATTCTACGAAGTTGACAGATTATCCATATTGCAATTATTTTCAGGGAAAGCTACTTAAAATTAAGTAAACACAAGTTCTTTTCACAGTGGCCATTTTCTGTTTAGTCAGTGTTTAAAACAAACAAAAAGTCTGCATTTCCAGCTGGTGAGACCTGTCCACCAAATACTCCTATAACACAGCAGTACCTACATCAGGTCTGTTACCCACACAGTGACAGTAATTATATATGTAAAGTGCTACCCAAATGCTGGCCCCTTGAACTCAGCCTTACATACACGGTCTCACTCATGTCCCAAAACATCACTTTTAAATACAAAATAAAGGAAATGGTACAAGTTTTGAGCAGGTAAGAGTATATACTGTATTGCTTTCCCACTGGGAAACACTGTGCAGCATGAAGAGTAACTTTGGGAGTGGAAGAGCTGTTGATATTTTATGGCATTAGAATTGCCCTTGGCTCCTCTTTCCAAATGCCTTTAAAAATCCTTAGACATCTGAGGTGTTAGAGATAGATGGCCACAGACTGAGCAGAATGTGGAAGATAGTCTAAGTAGTTCCTTTGTCAGAGTAATCTTTTGAGTTTTTAATGTCAATGGAAAATTATATGAAGGTATTTGATAAGTATATCACTAAAGTCTGGGAGACATGGGGTGGGGGTGGGGCAGAAAGCCAGCACCATTGATTGACCCACTTGAAATTTCCTTCCCAGTTCACTCTTGGCATAAGATTTGGCTTCAAGCAATGTGACTTCTATACAGCAGCCAAAACTCGGAAGCTGAAGGGACCCTGGGGTCCCTTTCACATACAAATCTAATCTTCTTTTAGAGGTAATACCTAATCGATTTGCTGAGCCCAGACCTGAGTGGGCTACGCAAAATCATTTTCCAGAGTAAGGGCAAAATTGCTAAAAAGACATCTCACTCCCCTGGTCAGGCGGGTCAGATAAATATGAAATTCACTAAGGACACCACATTCCAAAATTCTTTTGTTAATGACTTCTTTCCGCCTCAGGACTTTGCCCCACATATGAGGCTAGCTGGAGCTAAGCTTACCAGGTTCAACCACACTCTAGTTACCACGAGGATGAAATGCAGAATCTGTGGCTTGAAAACTGGCAGAAATAATCCGTTTGCAAATGTACCCTAGGCTCTAGCAGGAGAGCTGACATTCATCAAGCTTAAATATCAAATGACAGAGAGCACATTGAACATCAGGAGAGCAGGACACCAGGTCCCTGAGGGTGATTATGGCAATTGTGAAATCCACATCATTCCTTCGGTTTCACACTTACCTACTAAGACAACCTAAATGACCAACAATAGTGCCGTGCTAAATTAACTTTATGACATATCTACTTGATAGACAGGATACGACCATAAAAATGGGAAAATGGCATGATCATAACCGTCACAGGAGAATTTTGGAAAGACCAGAAGAAATTTCATAGCAGGTAAACCAGGAGATTCTAGAAAGGGAGCAAAATAGTACTTCAGGTTTTGTTTTTTAAAATCTGTATACATTTTCCCCTTAAATTATTCTGTAAAATTTAAAGGGCCATAGAACGAGTAATCAAAGACCTATGATATGCAATTAATTTATACATTAAACTTAAATTCAATTATACACAGTTCAATCTAAATATTTTTCCTTCATATTTTTGTTTAAATATAATGACAACATCAAACCCCCTGATCAGTATCTTCCTGGTGATTGTGAAATATCCCCTATTGCTGGTTGAGAAAAAGGGCACAGCTGCTTGGAGTCCCTGGCCTGATCCTACAGTGTTGTTGCAAGCCTGTTGCTTCATTTCTCTTAAAGTGACATCGCTATATTGTTGGGTTATTAATGACAGTAATAGGCGTTATTGTTGTACATTAAATTGTATAATTTTTTATGCTTCAGGTATCAGAAGATACATATTTTCTTTCTTCTCCAAATGTTTACCAACAACAAGGCACTTTGTGCAAACTACCGCTTTTTACCTTCAAAACACGTCTCTAAGGCATTATTCTCTCTAGTTTAAAGAAAAAAGCCAGAAAAGTTCTGTAATTTGCTCAATTTTACACAGTGACTGAGGAAATCCCTTTTAGCCTAACTTAAAAATATGAGTGCAAACGGGATCAGAATCACAAAAGCTCCCAACACTATGCTGAGGTAAAGCAGCTTTTTCCAAAGTGGTCAACCTGTTATCATTGGTGATACCCTTTTGCCCAGGGTCCAAATTCTGGACTTTGAACTATCTGGCTGCTTATAGATTCCTTTCTGTGGAAAAAGGTGCATATTTTAATGGGAAGGTACAGTGCACACACCACCTGTATCCTTAGAGCTGGGGCTGTGAGTCACTAGGAAACGATTTCTGTTTCTTTCTGGCAGTATCATTTATTCTCACATGCATGCTCAGAAGTGGTGGATGGGATGTTCGATGAGACTTGGCAGATTCTCAGATACACCTCTTGAGAAAGCACTCAGCTGCTTCAGATGGGCACACAGTACTCAGCAGCCAGTAGGTCCCTGCTTCATAAGGAAATGTATGCAGCTCTATGGGCTTATCCGAAAATGCTGCTCCAACTGTTCTCTGTACGATTTGGCTGATTCTTAAGTATTATCCCTCTCAAAGGAGAGGCTCCAGGAACTTCTCACATGCACATAGGACTACTAATATAATAGCTTGCAGAGTGGTACCAAGGGTAAGTGAGGGAGGGGACCATGTAAAGGAGAGGGTGGAATTTAAAAAACACCGAAAGGCTGGCCTCTCATTGTCCCTCCCTAGGCCACCCACCTGGACCTTAACCTTACTTTCTGCTCTAGTGTAACTAACGTTAGCTTGTAGTAACTTGCTTTGGTCTTTAGAGGGAGGCAATAGCATCAAGGAGGAAGGGGTACAGAGATGAGAGTGTTCCTTTAACTGAGAACGAATAATTAACTACTCAACAGAGACTTAATTTTCATTCTGTCATATTTCTCAGAGAGCCATGATCCCCCACATTTTTTTCTGATCCTTGGAGTTTGCTAGAACTTAGGAACTCTTCTTGATTTCTAGGGTAGAGATGAGTAGAAAATACCGCCCCCAGGAAAATCATAAGACAATCTTGTCAAGAAATAGTCTCTTATTTTTTTTTTAGCATGATAGCACCTATTTAAGGGCCAGTTGGGAAAGTCTGAACATGTAGCATAAGGTTTCAGACTTTGTGGAGTATTACTTCTCAAACTCAGGTCCCATTAACACTGTCAGGAGAAACTGCAGAGTGAGAATTGGACTAAGGTCTAAAAACATCATCCTAAAAGAAGAAAGCGCTTTTTCAAGTGTATTAGACAAACCAGTAATGAGAAAAATTGTCTACTTAGTCAGTGGGTGCCACACCCTGAACATCCTAGTTACAATGCTACACAAGAAAGGGAAAAATGGAGAAGGGAATTAACTAACCTTTTCTTGAACATTTATTATGAGTGTCAGGTGTTTGGCTGGGCTTTCTATGACTCATCTCCTTTTCTCATCTAAGCAATTCTAAGGCAGCCATTTTGCAGGTGGGGAAACTGAGGCTTGAAGAAGTGAAGTAACCTTCCCCAAGCTCACATACCAAGTGTGACCAAGCTAGAATACAACTTCAAAGCTGTTTTACTCCAATGCCTGTGATTTTTCTCAGCTCTCACAAAAAAAGACAAAAGGTCTGCTGTCAGTGACTTATTTTTACGGAGAAATGAATATTTCTTTCCTTAGTACAGTTAACATTTTATTGTCTTGACCCTGTAGATCCTTATATTTTAGGAGAAACAGCAGTCTGGAGACATTAAGGCATTTTTGTCTTTACAATACTTCATATAGTCCTCATTCTGTATGGACACACTTCCCATACTTCAAGTACAAACTTATGATAGCAGTTTAAAAATATAAGGAAATAAGTGTAGTGTGTGTGTGTGTGTGTGTGTGTGTGTGTGTGTGTGTGTTTGTGTCTGTGTCTGTGTTTTTATGGTGGTGGCAGTAGTCCTGGCAGGCCCATTGTATCTCATAATTCACAGGGTCTTGGGTGAGAGTGTCTCAAAGTATGTTAACCTCTGGCCAAATATGACATCTTAAAAACCTCTCAAATCTGGAGCCATTAGCTTCTCCCGAGTTTATTTCCATTTCATAGGCATGAAAATTGAGTCAAAAGGTCCATGTGGATGAAAGTAGATAACCTAGATTTAGACAGGTAATTCAGTGGTGTGTGTGTGTGTGTGTGTGTGTGTGTGTGAGAGAGAGAGAGAGAGAGAGAGAGAGAGAGAGAGAGAGAATCTTCTAGAAAGGGAAGGATGGAAGGATGCAGCTGGCTGACAGTGAGGAAGCAGAAATGAGGCTGGGTGTCTTCAGAAGGGGGGATTGGGGTGTCAGAGTGACCAATGCAGGGCTGAGTGCTTGAGACCAGATGCTAAGACATACTGAAGTTTTTCTGAGCTCCTTGTACAGATTTAAGTGTAGTGACATAAAAGGTTTCAGGTGTTTTCTGTCCAGTGAATCTCAGACCGTTCATCCCTAGTCTTTTTCGACTCCTAAAGAAGCCGTTCGTGTACCTAATACTTTAAGCAATGCTTTCTCTGCCCCACCCCACCCAGGATGAGGTTCTGACCCAGGCCCAGCTGGGGGGCAGCTTTATGGATGTTCCTACTGCTTTTCATCCATACACTAGGCTCATTTGTGCCAGTTGAAAGGGCACAATAATAACAGTGGCAATTTAAATCGTGCTTCTCACTTTCCCCCCAGGAAAAGTGGCAAAGTGACTCACCACCACTGAATTGTCCCTCTCTCTCCACTCCCTGACCCCTTTGCAGCAGCTCAGGATGGTTCCCTGGGGGCTCAGTTGGGAGCCAGAGCTTCCAGCCATCCTTTGGCTCTGACTAGGCTGACACCACGCCCCCCATAAATGTGTTCTCCCAAATGCAATGTATTGTTTTAATTAGAATTTCTCAGATGAAGTCACTTGGAAGGCATTATAGCAGCATGAGCCTTGTTAGGCAAGCACGGTGCTCCCCCCAAGCATGACTAACACAAAATAGGGTCCATTCAGTAATTCTTTTGAGTGGGGGGTTCTACTTGTTTTTTATATGTAGTTTGATATGGTGAGGACTGTTTTGCTTGAAATTCATTGCAGAGCAGCTTCTGTTGGGGTGCTACAGAAGCAGGTCTCGAGGAGCTATGAAACAGTCTCAATATTCCTTCCTTCCCCTCACCTCTATTCTTCCCAGTTTTCAATTCCGCAATGCTATGACCAGAACAAAAAAAAAAAAAAAAAAAAAAAAAAAAAAAAAAAAAAAAAGCTCATTCTTGGTTTTCTTTCAGCACTAGCCTAAGGAGAGCTCCCGGAACTGGAGGTGGTGAGGTGCAGTTAGATGGAGAAGGCTTCAGCCCTCTGAGAGCCAAAGTAATTATGCTGAGTACTCTTGGTCCTGTCAGTAAACTCAGAAGAAGGAAGCCCTGGGAAACGATACTGTTTGATAAAGACTTCACTGTCTAACAGGAAATCAGAGAACTTTTATTGAAGCTGCCTGCTACAGGAGAATGATTTTAGGGAGCATGGCAGACCCAAGTTCAAATAGTAGCTCTGCCTCCTAGGACCTGCATGTCACTGGGGAAATGACTTAACTCTGAGTCTGATTTGTGAAGTATAAGACGGTGATAATCACACCTCTGTCTTCCTCACAGCCTCAATGTGAGGACTGAAGGAGATAATGCAGACAATGGGACTTAGCACTATGCCCGGTAAGGAAGTGCTTAATAAATGAAAACAGTATTAGGCTAATTATTATCCTTCTTCCTATATACCAGGTGTTCTCTGGAGCAGCCCTTACATTTGAAAGGAGGGGCTAATAGCTACAGTTACGTATGCTCATGCCCTAAGAAGTCTAATTGTGATCATTCAGAGGAGGGAGCCCTCAGCTAGGAGGGAGGGGTAGGAAAAAAAAAGCAGAGAAAGTTTTGTGATTCTTTCGTTAAGTCTTAAAAAAAATTAAGTAGGAGTTTGTCATTAGGCCCAGGGGGAAAGGGCTTCCAGGCAACATCATCTGCCCACACAAAGTCATAGAGGTGTGAAACAGCCAGGCCTTGAACAAATACTTGTGCTCAGCTGGAGACACACTGGGACCTCCTGGTGGGGTGGTGTGACATGGGTCAGTGATCAACAATTTTTCCAGATTACTCCCACTAGCCCCTGCACCGCGCATTAGGCACCCTACCTGGCCAAATCTCCTGCGAAGCCTTCCTCTTCGTTCTCTAAGCAGCAGGTAAGTTCACCCTGCCTCATCCGGACCTGGCAGGCATGGCGTTGGAAAAGCAGACCTCCACCGAGGAGATCAAGCCCACGGGCGCCCCTGCTGGGGTCGCTAGCCCATACCTCCTTCCTTGTCCCAATCTTGGTGCAATGTACACACACACACACAGGCACACACACACACACACAACACACACACACACACAGGCAGAGAGAGAGAGAGAGAGAGAGAGAGAGAGAGAGACAGAGAGACAGAGAGAGAGACAGAGAGACAGAGAGAGACAGAGAGACAGAGAGACAAGGAGACAGAGAGAGACAGAGAGAGAGGGACAGAGAGAGAGAGAGACAGAGACAGAGAGACAGAGACAGAGAGAGACAGAGAGAGAGACAGAGAGAGAGACAGAGAGACAGAGACAGAGAGAGAAACACTATGCAAAAGATCGTCTGGGTTCTTTTACTCTTGTGATTTTTACACACTGCATCCACACACTCAATTGATCCCCCTCCAAGACAATTCAATTCAATTCTCTGTGCAAGCATATAAATTGGACACATAGGTCCAAACTACACACTTAAACATACAATTAAAATGCACATAAAACCCTCACATGCATAGACCTTTGCACACAGACACTTTAGTACTCTTAAAGAGGTGCCTTGTTCACAAATGCACACCGTACACATGACAATAAACACTACCTGTAAAACCTCATTGACACACATCTAAGTGTAAGCACACACAAATTATACATATGCACATAAGCTTCAGCAGGCACACACACTGTTAACTTACATACATTCACCACAGCAGATCCACAGACCCGGCAGAATTACACATCGAACATACTTACATCCAGACCGCACCCTCCTAGTCACTCTATAGTCAGGCAGAATCATACATCTTACAAGCATGCACACACCAACAGCAGAAACACATGCCTTCTCATGTCACAGAGCAAAGATACCCCACCAAACACTTGGGTTAAATCATGCACCTCACCCCCCATGGCACACATACGGCCACACAAGAACACATACACAGACGTGCCTTACCCGCGCGCGCACACACGCGTACATGCATACATACATACACATACAGCCCGCCCCCTCCTTCTCTCAGGGCGGAAGAGAAGGGGGCGAGGAGTGGAGGCGGGGAAGAAAGGAGGGAGGATGGGCGTGCAAGGCGGAGCGGGCACAGAGGCTCTTTTCCCTTTGACCTGAGGGTGTTGCCCCTCTGTCCCGGGCCAAACAGTGAGTTGGGTCCAGGTATGGTCCAGTCGGAACCCAGGAAAACAGGAAAGTCCGGGGATTTCGCCTGCAGGCGCGAGCACTCAGCGAGGACCCTGACTCAGATTGTGGTCGACCCTGCTCGAGGCTCCTCCTCCCAGTACCCTCCCCCTGTCCCATCTGTTTGACCTCTGCCCCTCCCCCCAGGGTGTGCTGCTTCTTTCTTTACGCCTGAGTGGATCTCTGAGGAGTGTGGTGGGGCTTTATTGGTTTCAAAAAGTAAAGAGTTGAGATTTGCATAGAAGCTGTTTGCGGAAACCCCTAGCTTATAGCTCGAAGACTTCTCTTAATGGAGAGCTCATTATTTTTGCATAGCAACAGATGTACTACATAAAAGGCAGCGGCAATTAGAAATCACTGACTGGGTGCTGGACACACAGTAGGTCGCTGCTCCCCCCTTTACGTCAGCAAATCTAACAGGACTCTGCAGCCTAGACGAACCTGTGTCTGTTCTCACGCAGCCAGAGAGCTCTTTTCCCCCCCTAAGCACTCTGCCCTGTGCTTCGGGCACACAGCAACCTTGGACCCAGAACCACGGGCGGCAGGGGGCGGCAGAGTGGCTGAAGGTGATTTACATTTCTTACCCCTTAACTCCGCGGGAAACGCCAACGTTTCTCCAGACATTATTTAGGCACCAGTCTTTTGCTTGTGTTCTTTTTCTGTGGAGATGGACCACAGGAGAGGGAAATTGGGGAAGAAAAGGTCTTTCCTCCTCACTACTTAAGACAAGCCGCATCAAGTTCTGTGCAAAGCCTGTGGATTTCCAAGCGGTCAGTGGTTCGAATTTCCATGGTGCCACTTTGTAGATGACTTCCTTGGCAAGTCACAAGGTAGTTGGGAAGTTGACGTCTAAAAGACATCCCATTCCTTCTGGGAGCCTTATTTAAAAATATAAGGATGTGTGGGCTTGGGGTCAGGAATCTGGGCAGTTTTGAGGGATGTGGTCCACTAACTGATGCTCCTAAATCAGGAAGTCAGAGGGAGGCAAGGGGTTCAACTAAATTTCAATTTCTCAAGCAATGCTCTGTGTTGAAGGGAAACACCTGCATGGATGTCTTCATGATATTAGTCCCTAACCTAAGAAATTCCTGGTTACAGCTTCAGTTCTTGAGGTTGTGGTAGGGTCCTCCCACCTGACACATCTACCCAGCACAGGAACTTCCTAACTCTGACATATTTTCTCCTTTACAAAGTTGTATAGTGATCGTCATCAATTTGTAGGAAACATTCACTGGGTGCTAGAGATGTCTCTTGTTACTTTATATTCTGCCAGTGCCTAACACAGTGCTAGCCACACAGCCCAAATGTAATGCAGAAGAGAGAAGTCCCCTGGTAACACAGAGTTGGAGGTTCAAAAAATAGTATTAAGAACACAGAAAGAGGAACTTGAACACTGGCACTACAGCTACTGTGGGGATAGAGGGTAATGGCTATGGGTAAGGGGCTATTTGATTCCTCCTCAAAGTCCTCAATCTCTAAGTCCGATTAAATGGGTGTTTTTTGTTTGTTTGTTTTAATTTTTTTTTTTTTGCTTTTCAATGCAGCTGAGGCTTCTGCAATTAATTAAGGAGAAAGCCTCTTTCCTGGAGGGCAGAGGCCTTAGCCAGCCAAAGGGTGAGTCACCACTTAGGAGTTGGGCAGCAGAGGTGGTGCTGAAGTGGCAATGAATCAGTCCAAGATACCACAGAGAGGTGACCTGAATGTAATTAATTGCTGAGCCTAAGTGATAGAGTGACTACACCCTATAGACAGAGTCAACTCCTAATTGGCCTCCCTACTTCTGCCTCCACCGAGTCCCCAAGGGTAGTCCTGGAGTTCTTCTCAGAGCAGAAAGTAGAACGGAAAGCAGCCACCCCCCATCCCAGGGTCAGGAGTGTGTGTGGAAGAGCCCGGTTCACATCTGATTCTACTGTTGGTTTGGTGATCCTGGGCGAGTTCTTTGTCCGCTGGTGGCTCCAGTATTAAGGTAAGTGCCCAGCAGTTGCAACTGTCACCTGCTCACTTCCCTACAAAGTACTGTGAGGGCAAACCTTTATTCTCCTATTTTTCAGTTGAGAAAACTGAGGCCAAGTAACATTCACTGCTGGACCTACTTAATATCGCAAAGCATTTTGGTGTATTTATGTTACCATGGCAATCATTGCAATTTAAGCCAGCAATTTGCCAGTCCTCTCTGCCTGAATTGGCTTCCTATGAATTCAGGTTCAAATCATGCCTCCCTGCTGTCTTTCAACACTAATATGTAGCTGGGTACATAAGTGGATTTTTCCCCATTTCTGATAACATACCCTTCACACCAAATGTTAGCTTTTTTCCATCCTCCCAGCCTAAACTTCCACCTTAAAAGGCAAATACCATAATGGGGATGTAACTGTAGTGATGTGAAAGTCTAGCTTGACCAAAGTTCAGTCCCCCGTACCACCCACAGCAAGCACAATAGAAAGATGTGGCCCAGTATCAGCACCTTATCACAAGGAAGAGGGGCAATTGTCTGCAGGATGCTGCAGTGAAGAAGAGGAACAAAGCGGCCAGGGACAGAAGGAGGGGCTGCAGAAAACTGTAGAGAGGGAGACAGGGAGAGAGAGAATGAGAATGAGGATGAGGATGCCAGGGACAATTGGACGAGCCTCAAGTGCTCCCTCCCCCCTTTTCTCCATCTCCTGGTCCGATGCTCTAGAACTTATAAAGGGGAAGCTCTCAGCCCATTTCCAACAAAAGAGGAAGGCAGCCTCTCCTTCAATGGAAAGCAATCTCAACCTGAATGTTGCAATTATACTTCTGAGTGGGGTAAGATTTGTTTAATTTCAGGGGGGAACTCAAGGTCATCCTGATGGTAGTGATGGTGGTACTTGTACCCCAAACAGCACACACATGCAACCAATGACAGAAAAGCTCTCTCTCTCTCTCTCTCTCTCTCTCTCTCTCTCTCTCTCTCTCTCTGTGTGTGTGTGTGTGTGTGTGTGTGTGTTCACGTGCATGTGTGTTTCCATTGATCTACTGTATCCCCTCTCATCCCCTCCTTTCTGCCCCATTTCTGAAGAGAAATTTGCCACTAAGCTTCTGGATCTCTCTTCTGAGCTGCATTCTTTAGAGTCACATGCCTTACTTAGCCTTTTGGGAAGTAAGGGCAAATCTTCCTGGACCTTCTCTGTAACCATATCCGCCAGAACAAACAGCTGCTCTCTAACATTTTCTTTTTCCTTTCTCATCCTTCTCTCCTTGGTCTGGGTTCTGTTTCTCCCTTCTTCTTTCTTTCTTGCCTTATGCATAGACTTTAACTTTCTGGACTATCACTTTCTCCAACTTATTTTAACCCTTTAATAACCATATTCTCTTGTTCTCCATTAACTTTACCCAAGAGAGAAAGAAAGTCAGTTGCCAGGGGAAGCCATTGTGCATTGGAAGTGCCTCTCATTTGAGAGCTTGCATCATGGCACCATATTGCTTTTGGTGCATCACAGTAGAATATTGGATGCACCTTATTCTTTGTCAATAATAAGTTGTTATCTGATGTAATGCTGATTTGTAGATATGATTGGTGGGCTTCAGATCACAAGAGGGTAGTTTTGGAAGATGTTTTAGATACATGGTCATGTGGCTTTCTCAAGTGTCTAGACATGTAAAAACACCAAAGAAAGGATGAAGATGACGGTAATTGGGTGGGGGAGGTAGAGTGGGGCAAGTTGTTGAGATCATTGCCATCCAGGTGGGTGGATAGCTTTTGGAAGCATGGTGCTATTTGCTTCTCTAGTTCACTGAACTTTGAACAAAATGACCTTTTTAGAGCAGAGACCTTGGACAAAAGTGGGAATCATGGAGCTGAAAATTTGAGGCCAGGCATGGAGAGTGGTGGTCTTTGGGCAGCCCTTACATGCAAAGGATGTTTCATGATCATAAGAACCAGGTCAGAAGGGAATAAATGTGTTATATCGAGGAGGATACTGAACATAGAACTAAGACATGTGGACCCCCACCTTGGCCCTGGAACTAATAAGCTTAGTGTTTGGGGGTATATTTCTGAACCTTCTGAATCCCGCTTTTGCCTTTCCCTCATCTCTAATATGAGTCTGTAGAGCGTGGCCAGGAGAAGGAGGGAGGGCATTTGTAATGCTCAAGAAAAGGGCACTCTTAGGGCTGAATCTTAAAGATGAAATTGTTTTGAATAAAAGGAGAGAAGATTATGGGGTACGTAGAAAAACAGTGGGAGTAGCCCAGGGAATTCAGCAAACAGGTATGCCTGAGGCACGGAGCTGGCTGCTGTGTAGAAAATTGCTATGAATCAGCCCCTACCCCACCGCGGAAAGCTGTACACAGGGTGGGGGAATCTGAGTGGCAGAGGCGAGCGCTCACAGCGCCTGCAGCTCCTCTCAGGACTAGCAGCGGCGCACTGCCAGGCTGACTAGCAGGTCTCCACGCCTCTTATTCCTTGGCCGGACCAGGAGAGTCGCTAAGAGGTAGAGCAGGGGCTGGACATCAGGGGCCCGAGTGGGACCCTCTGTGGGGTGGCGAGTGAGGGGGGTGAGGGTCCTCACACTGGAGGGTCCGACGTGTGGGAGGGAAAGGGGAGCAGAGTGTTAAACTTGTTACCAAGGTTTCCGAGTAAGGGCACCAAGGGAGAATTCATAGGAAAGACAGAATTTTTTTCAGTTCTCATTGGGGGCCGGGGCAGCAGAGAGTAGTTTTTGGGCGCCGCGGGGGTCTTGGTTTAACTTTGCAGATTAAGCGCTCCCAGGAGCTACGCAGGGGCGGGACAAGCGCTGCGAAGCCCAACTCAGTCTGAAGGCCTTGGTCTCTTGCGCAGTGGCTCTTACCAGCTGAGAGTAACCCCTTGATTCAAGGGTATAGAGTTTGTGCTAACCCCCCCCCCCGGGGTCAAGAGCCTGCACCTGGGTCCCAGCTTAAGACAAGGAAGGAAACCAACTTGGTACCTTCACTTCCCACAATTCTGGCACTCTTGGATCCGCTGAGGACTGGAGGGGGGGGCTCTCTTTTGAGTATCAGCACTGTGACCCTTTGTCCTGCAGTTCATTAATTCCCTCCTTAGAATAATCAAGGACTCTGCAGTGACAGTGCTCCGTCTCTCTATAAAACTGTTTAGAGAAACAATATAATGATAAATTATTATGCCTGCTGTGTTTTGGGTTTGGAGGTGCCCACTGACTTGCCCAAGGCCATTCAGCTGCGTAGTCACTAAGCAGGACTCCTGACTCTTAGGCTAAGGTCTTCTTGAAGAGAGGAATCAGTCTACTTTTGAGAGAATGCATAGTTTGATATTGGTATTTTAGAGATATGGTTATTTGAAGGTAGTTGTAAAATGTCATTCCTATTCATGAAAACTACATGGAAAAGTATCTCCCACAGACCCAATTCCCTATGACAGTCCCCCAGACTCAAACAGGATTTCGAAGAAGAAAGCTGGCAGAAAATTGTATGCTTGTTGAGGATGATATAATCAAAGGGAAGATAAGTGGGGGGGGGTACAGAAATAAAGTCTAGGCTGCAAGGATTTCTTTACTCTGCAGGTTTTGTTGGCATGATCTCTGCCCAGGTGGTCTGGAAAATGACTCTATCGGTGTTTTCTTTCTCATGTCCACTGTGTAGAAGCCACAGATATGGTCTCGAGAGGCAAATGGTTGATGATGCGCCATTTAATTCATTCTCGTTTCTCTCTATTACAGTCCACGCAGTGGAGACAAGTGCTTGTGCAAATCTGTGGAAGACTGTGTGGATGTGAGTGTGTAGATGGTGGTTTGTAAGTGGAAAAGAGAGGGAGGAGGAAGAGAGAACTGGAATGGATGTCTGGGAAGGATGCCCTCAGTGTGTACTGAAAGCCTGCATTTGAAGAAGGGTCTGTCTGGTATGCGTAGGCCTGGAGATATCGTCCATTCTTAATAGTCTTTTATGGGAACAAAGGAGGAAAATGCATTTAAATTAGTAAAGGGAAACAGAGAAGGATGATAAGCCCTCTCTCTCAGTCCTGTGACATTTTTTTTTTTTTTTTTTGGTTTTTTTTTGGAGCTGGGGACCGAACCCAGGGCCTTATGCCCTAGGTAAGCGCTCTACCACTGAGCTAAATCCCAGCCCCTAGTCCTGTGACATTTATATGTGACCTTCAACTAGGCTATAAGATTCCAAGGGCCGGAGCTGAGGTGCAACGCCCCCCCCCCTTTCTAGCAGCCCTGGCTTTTGCACGGTGCTGATCCAGCCATAGTGGGTACTCAATTCCATCTATGGTCCAGTTAGTTTCCCCTATGTTTCCCAAGCTAACCTCATCTCCCCATATACTGCATCTCTCATCAAGGAAGACCCAGTAGAGACATAGCTCTCCTTTCCCCTCTGAAAGCCAGCTTCCTGCTGGCAATAGATGAGTATTCACTTTCACTCTTTAAAGGTGGGTCAGGGGCATTCTTCATCAGGGAGAGATTTCCCATTCATACTGAGATAAACATACTTCAGCCCAGCAGCCTTGCACAGTTGACTTGAAGGGTTTTTCATTTTGAGAGGGGTCCTTACTCTGGGCCAATTATATCCTTTGGATGATTCTTTCATCATACCCTATCTTTGAGTTTGCACCCCGAACACATATTATGGATACTATGTTTGTTATAGTATAAGGGCATAGACTTGAGAGTCACAAAAGTGAGGTACTTTACTAAGTCATACCCTTGGTGCTTGAACATGTAAGGCTTCAATTTGAATCCAGGTTTCAGTGTGAAAACACACACACACACACACACACACACACACACACACACACACACACACACACGAGAGAGAGAGAGAGAGATACAGAGACAGAGACAGAGACAGAGACAGACATAGACACAGAGATGTAGTGAGGGGAGAAATAGAGACAGAGAGACACAGAGAACCTTTATTTCCACTTCTCAGATGCTTTTGTATAACTTGAGCTAAGCCACAAGTTCTCAAGAGCTCTAGTTTGTTGTTGTCTGTAAAGAGGAAATAATCCCAACCCACCTCCTTTCCAGGGGTTGTTGTAAGAAAGTGGCATGATTCATTTGTTCATGAATCATGGATAGCTGTTTTAATTGTAAGAGCTTTATGTTCTCACAAGCCCTTAGAGTTTATAATCCTATGATTCACCCAACGAGCACTTATTGAACACCTACTGTGTGCCAGGGCCTAGGCATAAAGGACATATAAGAAATTATTTGAGACAATGAGAAGCACAAGGCAAATTAAGCATTAATTATGTTTTACCACCCATTGATAGAACATCTTATTTTTTCTCTCCTTTGCCACCATTTAACTAAAAGATGGAAAAGACGACAAAGCTTGGGCTGGCAGCACTGTTATGTACCCTGATACCTACTGCAGAGAACAGCTAGAAAATCTACATCGCGTATTTGATGTTGTATTGCCTTGTTTACACTCTCCTTTGGGATGTTTATAGCATAAAGATTGCCTTTCACCACGTTGAACTGGAGTCTTTTCTTTAGTCCATAAAATTTAAAAGGGGCACACTACAATCTATGGAATGACAATTGTACAAAGATGCTGTTATTTCTGGTGGCTGCCTGCCTTCTGTATGATTTCCTCTTGATTTAGGGAATTAGACTTTATTTTGTATGCGTTCTTCTGAGTCCATTATCTAGCAATGCAAAAATCTTGCAGCTATTGAGAGAATTAGGAGATGGGGTACTAGAAAATGCCCCGACACTGAGAAATGGGTTCATATCCAGTCTCTTATTAAGTTGCTGTGTTGCCCTGAAAAAAAAATTCCTGTTTCTCTCTGAGCCTCAGTTTCCTGAAATGCATAAGAGGTTTTGGACAAGGTAATAGTTAAGGTTAACTCTGATCCTCATCGTACAATATTCTTGGAAGAGAATTTTAGGTACAGGGCTTTCCTTGAGATATCTTAACAGTGCTACTTCCAGTTTATGAGCCTCTGTTGTGGCATGATGGGCTGACTGCAGGGGCTGAAGAACGCAGTCCCCAGATTTAATTATCTTGGGGCATCACCACTGCACAGGCTAAAATGAGTCATTTTGTTCACTGCATCTGCCGCCTTTGCTGAAATGGAGGTTATGGGATAACAACTTAAAGGCTAACTCATTAATGCTCGAGATGAATGAGGTAATGTGTCAGCAGACCAAATTGGTGCCCATATGTGTTCAGCTAGAGCCCTGTATCTTTTCCCCAGGTTGTGATGTATTAATGGGAACGTCTTTGCGCACTGTCACTGCCTGTACACATTTGAATGATGTATATGTGATACCTTCTGGACACCCAGCCCCTCACACTATCAATTTCTCAAACACCAAGGAGCTCTCAGTGGCTTGGAGTAAAATTCTAATGATGCCACAAGGTGCCTAATTAATAGAGATCCCAACCACAGTGTCAGCATGGTCCCTGTGTTTTGTTCCATCCATGTTTACTGGTGAGGGTGAGACCAATTCCAGCTACTTGATGAGAGCAATGGAGTAAATAGGTCTCCACATTGTGAAGGCTGTGGATTCATGGTTAGCTCAGAACGTTTCTGTCCTCTCCATGTTCAAGTGGTTGACCTTTCTAAAGTTAATTTGTTTCCCCATCTGTGCCATGCATTTCAGGAGGACATGGAGAATAGGCTTGATGCCACCCAAGAGTGCTCACCCCCTTGCGCTGCTCAATACTGCCCTTTGTTCAGACTCTCCTGCTTGCTCTTTACTCATTTCTGAACTGCTTTGCTGATCTAAATGATCTTATATGTTCTTTTGCTGGAAACATGGAAAAACTAGATGGTTTGAAAGAGAAATACATTTGTGGATATATCTGCATTTTACTAATCTGAATAACAGCATTTGAAATATTTAATTATGCAGTTAGTTTTTCTGACTCTTATAAGATGATTAAAAATGCTTGAAATTGAAGAGTGAAGAAGACAGAGCTTTTCCTAATAGATCCCCAGATATCTTCAGCTGTGCTAATTTAATTCAAACCTAGTAGAAATTGAACAGAGCAGATTAATCAATGCATCGATAACAATTCCTATTTTATGTAATCACTTTTGCAGCCTGATAACTTCAGATGGATTTGGGCCCTCTGAAAAGAATCTTTGATATTACTTCTTTATTTTTTTTTTAAAAAGCAGTGTTATTTATTACACACACAGTAGTCGTTTCCTATGCAACTGTGGACATGGATGCTATGGCAGTTCCACATTTTATAGAGTGGGCCACCAAGATTCAGAATCAACTGGGTTCTCTTATGCTTATATAGCTAAGAACTAAAGCTTTGCTTTGGTTCTAACTCCTTTGGCCACTGCATGTGTTTGTATAAAGAAATTACTTTTGCAAATGCCTTGAATTCTAGACCAAAATTGAGCTGGTTTGCTTTCACCTTCCTTCTTGGGTATCTTTTTGAGCTCCGAGTCATTTCAAGCTAGTACTATAGCATGCAGAATGGGGGAGGGGATGTCACTGAAGCAAGAGAGGTCTCTTGGCATTTTATTCCCTGTGGTGAGCCTTCTTTTGTATCTAGCTTGAAAAGTCAGGCCTGAGGACAAATAGATTGGTTAAATCTAAAGAACTTGTTTTATGCCTGCCTCTTACTGTTGGATCCTGTTTATTTCCTTGTACTCCTTATTTGCTTGCTGTTCCTTGGGCATTCCAGCCTTCCTAGCTCTGCTGTAGTCTTGGGGCCTACTGGTGATCTGAGAGCATTGAAGGTATGCAAGATGGAGTCAATTTTGTTGGCAGTACTGCAGCCTGACTGTTGTTAAGTTCATCCCTGTATGTTCAAGCAGGGAGGCAATGACAAACGGTTTATTGTAAGGCCTTTGATTTCCCTCGGAATTGTAAGCATCTAGGCTGACTCATCTCAAAAAGCTCCTCTCCTCCTCTCTCTCTCTCCTCTCTCCCTCTCTCTCTCTCCCTCTCCCTTTTGGGCTGATGATGATTTGAGGTTTCACTGTTTGTTCTTACCTTTTTTTTTGAGGAGGGGAGGGATTTATTTCCATCCTGTATTTTTGGGGAGAAAAGCAGCTCTGCTCTCTGGGTGAACAGCTCTGGTAAGCTACAAGAAGAAATAGCCGAAACTCCAAGACAGGTACAAAGATGTTTGGATTGGGATAAGAGGAGGGGGACTGTGATGTTAGAAATTTTAAGCCAAAGCTAGACTGTGTATCAAAATGAGACCCTCATTGATGGATTTTAGATTTGCTTTTGTCAGTGGGGTTTGTTAGAAGTTTAGTATGAAACTGCACTTAAATGCATATATGCCTTTGGTTAAAATGGTTACTTTGTTGTTATTTGCTGGTCCAGCTTTGGTGTTCACTTTGGGTTTCCGATATGTGCTTTGCAGTTGAAGGAATTTTAGAATCTATGGGCTTTCATCTCGGCTTCATCTAAAAGCCACAGGAAAAGCCCTCATTCTTTCTCATGCTGTAACTGTTAGCCAGCAAGCATTTCTTGTATCTATGACTTGCCATTAAGGTATGTGAGGAAAAGAGGATTTTGTTGATAAAACTCAAGAAGTATATATATTTTTAAATAGCATTGCTCATTTGTTTAGATTATATGATAAACCTTTTTCCTACCTTTTATCTGTCACAGCCATATTACTGATCTTTGAATTTTAAGCCCCTCTAAGAATAATGTATAGAACATATCTATAAACCTTCATGAGAGTAAATCTTAGAAAAAATGGTATAGGATTGCTTCTTTTTGTCAAAAGCCTTAGTTCTCTATGTCTCAAATTACTTTTTCTGCCATAAACATATCCTCACAAGCCATAAACCTGGAATCTAGCCTAAACTTTTTCTTTCCATTAAAATTAATTTAGCACTAAGCCTTGTTATTTCCATGTGGGATCTCTGATATATGTCATCAGCCCTTTGCCCCTTAGCTGATTTACCTGCTTCAGGCTTTCTACGCAAAGCAGGGTTTTCATGGCTCTATGTGCTTTTTAATAAAGGTACAGCTATGACTCTATCACTCCCTGCCTAAACCCCTATAGTAGTGCCCTATTGCCTGAGAAAAAGTCTATCTCTTTAACATGGTGTTATGGGGCCTTTCATGATTTATCTTCTCCCAACTTCTGCGTATTGCTTTAAGTAAATAACAATCTTTCTTCCATTGTTTCCTTTGCACAAGCTGTTATCTCTCTGTCTCTGTCTCTGTGCCCCCCCCATGTCAAGGCAGACTTAGATATTTTCTCATGGCTGTTCTCACAGTACTTTTTCTTTATACCTCTGCCAGCTGACATATCAAAAGGTTTTGCAAACTGTTGCTAACCTGTGTATGTCCTTCACTGCACAATTAAATCTTTTATGAAAGGAGCAGTATTCTCTTGTTCACTCCCTGAATATTTAGTGCCTGGTTAAAGTGGACAATTAGTACAGATTTCTCTTTAATACAGATTTCTTTTCTTCTTTTAATGAATTGCCACATGAACAAGCATAACAGAGGATGTGATGAAAGATGCCTATGTGGGGTCCTGGGAGGTTTCCACTGAGGGATGTGCAGCCTGAGTACAGTATCAGATAGGGCTATGGAGGAAGGCCATATAAAACACCTTTGCCAGTATATTAAACTTCCCTGTGACTACTAATTCTGTATATAGCTTCACTGCCAAGAGTTGATAGATGAAGTTTGTTTTCATAAAAGTTGACTTTTCCCCCAAGATATGCCGTAAAATCAGGCTTTTAACATGAGAAAAACTATAAACAAAATCCTGAAGACTATTTGTTAGACTTTTGGCGTTTTTTTTTTTGGTGTTTTGTGCATGTTTTTATTCACATAGATGCAATGATAATATCTGTATTTTGTATTTGTTGTGGTCAACCTCTTTATAAACATCCATGTATGATTGCATCATTTTCCATACTAGTTATTACATAATTATATAAGTAATCTTATTTCTGGGCTAGCCTTTTCTCTTTCTTTCTTTTTAGTGGATGGTTCATTTAAATATGATGTTTCCTGTCTGTAGCAAGATTTAGGATAGATTCCTAGAAGGGGAATTACTAGGTCAAAAGGCCTGGGGACAGATTTTGGCTCCAAACCCCTGTGTCCAGTTTGTCTTCTGAAAGAGTTATTTAAATTTACAGTGCTCTTTATCTTGGATAGATGCCTCCTTTTTACCTAACCCAGATAGCTTAGAGCATCATCATGAAAGAAAAAAAAAACTTATCAGTGTTGTAATTAATTAATAGAAAATATTATGTCTTATTGTATCAAATGGTTTTTTTAAAAAATATTTAAGGTTGCTTATTTAAAAACTATTTTCCTTAATTTTTGTTAGTTTCTCTCTCTTTCCTGGAATAGCTACCCAGAGCTTTTTTTTTTTTTTCAAGTTGGTTTTTCTTTTCTTTTCTTTTCCCCTGAATATTCAACACAGAGGCAGCTCAGCTTGAGGGTGAAGCCACCTCCCAGTTTTCCCTCCCTCTTTACCCCCCTCCCTATAGTTCCTTCCACCAGGTCCAGTCAGTGGCAATCGGATGATGCAGTCTTGATAATCATTCGATTCCAGAATGGGTGGCTGCATTCCTTTCCTAAAGGCAGCAAGGACACGGTGTCCCAGAATCATGCCCCTTTTGCTGTTGTTGTCTGCCTTCATTTTTTTAGTGTGCGTCCTGGGAGGAGCCCCAGGACAGAACCCAGACAGCAGCAGGATGGACATGGTATCCATACACAGCCTCTCCGAGCTGGAGCGCCTGAAGCTGCAAGAGACTGCTTACCAAGAACTCGTGGCCAGACATTTCCTCTCTGAATTCAAGCCGGACAGAGGTGAGCTATACCCGGAGAGTGGCGTCCTTGCCTTTGGGCGAGTAGACCCCCCGGGCGGAATGGGGCAGATTGAAAGTCCAGGAGGGTAAGAGGGGGTCATTCCTGGTTTCAGAACCGGACCAATCTCCTGACGCCCCGGGAACGGAGGAAGCAGGAGTTAGATACTGTTTGTTAAATTTCAGAAAAGGTAAAAGATTAGTTGAGTTCAGTTGAAGCCTGGGGTTTTAAGGGAATGGTAAGTCCGGTAAGCCCGAGGACAGGTGAAGAAACGGGGCACACCACTTGTAGTGGGAGAATCGGGCAAAGAGGGACCAGAGCTCAAAGGGACACTCTAAAAGAGGACTGGGACAGGAAGAGACTGAGCGGTTGAGAGAGATAGAGACAGCGAGAAAGAGGCGGAGAGACACGCGCCAACCTGGGCAAAGAGCGGGCTGGCGGTGCGGGCTTGAGATTTGGCTGCGGGAGGTGCGCTCCGAGCGCAACCCAGCCCTGCTGGCTGAGGGGACCAGGTACAGGACAGGGTTTCTAGCACCCGGGAAGACCTCAGGGGTATGCGCACAGATTTGGCTGCGGGCTCTATGGGGAGGTGGGGGATGTTCGCGCTGCTAGAGGGGCGCTCCCTTAAGACTGGGAAGTGCAAGGGTAGGAGCTAGGACTGCTAGGCGCGCACCCCTGGTGCAGCCAGAACTGAGTGAAGCAAAGAGCGAGGAGACCCCTGGCAGTCACCACTGCGGGATTTGGCGCCGAGACACAGCCAGGTGTCGCCGATTCTCTCACCGCAGCAGAGGGAGCGAAGGCAAAAACGCGCGTGAGCGCTTCCGCAGTAACTTGGCGACCCTCACCCGTGGTGGCGCTGCAGGCAGAGCCCCTCCCCTCGCCTGTTGCATGATCGGAGCGCCTCTGAGCTTTTGAATTTATGTTTTAAGTGTGCTGAGCGATTACTGGTTCATAGTAAGATGCGTCTGGCGCATTAAACAGCTTAGGCAAAATTCTTGGAGCCTTGCATGTGCTAGGTGGGGCTAGTCTTGTTGTCAGATGGGGAAACTGAGGCTGGGCGAAAGCAAACACTGTTCTTGGGCTGGACAGAGCGCCACCTCCACCTCCCGTGGCTACATATCAATGCAATGTTTAATTTACTTCTCACTTATGTGAATGCATATGTCTTTTCTTTTTTCCTTCTGTAGTTCAGCCCACTGACCGTCCAAACACCCTGCAGAAGTGGTTTCAGATGCTGAGAGGCCAAGACAGGGGTAAGGGCATCTCTCTCTCTCTCTCTCTCTCTCTCTCTCTCTCTCTCTCTCTCTCTCTCTCTCTCTCTCTCAATAAAATGCAAGCTCCTCTCTGATAGTGTGCCTCTGGATACTGGAAACGGCCAATGCTTATTGCCCCCGAAGACTCTTCACTCTCCCTCCCAGAAACACCCTCCCAGGGGTTTATTTCAAGAAATGGAGGAATAGCTGCTGGTTTTTGGGGTGATCCTCTTAAACCTGCCTTAGCTTCCTGTAGACACACAACAGGCAAATCAATTTAAAGCAATCTTGCTCATTGCTTCAAGGTGGTCCTGCATTGGCAAGACATAGGCAGGGATGAATCCTTGAGCCACATCTGGTAGTTGAGTGACACCAAGTCATTTTAACCTAACCACTTCAGGGTCTCACTTCCCAGGGAGGGGCGCTGCGGGCCCCGGGGGAGTAGGGTCTATTGTGAATGATTGATTACAAGAGTGCTATAAGCCCATGCAGTTTCTCCTAATATAAGTGCTGCAGGTCTTTGAAATTTCTCATTCTTTCCCAGCTGCATCACTCAAGACCTTCGGTATCCGCCTGGAAGAAGTTCTGGTGAACGAGCTTACCCGCCGCAAGCAACGGGAACTGACAGACAACATGCAGGTTGAAGATATCAACGGTTCCACTGGACGTCGTCGTCGGGGAAACGTGGTGCAGAGAATGTTTGGACGCATGAGGCGCTTTTTCAGTCGCAGGAGGAATGAGCCTACCCTGCCCAGAGTTCACTCGCCGTGGGCGTCGAGTGAGTTCAGTCTTCGAGGTTTCAGGGAGGGGGTTTCTGTGGAAAGAGGTCAAGGCTTGTGTCCTTATGTTGTAGGGGCTGAACAGAAATAGAAAGAGTGGGCTTGTCTTAACCACAGAGAGACTGTCAAGTTCTAAATGTCACTCAGCATTTAGGAATATCCCAGTGGTTACTCCTTCTCCTCCATTTCAAGATAGCCTGGATTTTCCCACAGGGTGCCATTTCTGTGGATAGCGTTGCTGAACTGGAGAATGGAGCCCTGCTGCTGCAGATCCTGCAGCTCTCAGAGCTTTCCTTGCCGATTGGCCAGCGACTTCTGGGATCCAAAAGGAAGATGAGCCTCAACCCAATTGCTCAACAAATCCCTCAGATTGTTGAGACTTGCTGCAAATTCATTGAGAAACATGGTAAGGAAGCCTCAAATGGTTAAATCAAGGGAGGAGGCAACTAAAGAAAAAAAAAGGAAGAATGCTCTAGAAAGGGAAAGAAGTTGTGGGATGGAAGGCTTTAGTAGCATTCCCCTGATAATCCCACTGAAAATTGGGATTCAGATGCTTAGGGAGAACAAGGGAAACACAATTGGGGAACAGGGGTCATAGATACTCACCGTTTCTGGTCTTTTCTTTCAGGCTTAAGCTCTGTGGGGATTTTCACCATCGAGTACTCTCTGCGGAGGGTGATTGAGGTAAACATGTATTTACATGTTTGTTCTTTAGGTAAGAAAAGAAAGATAGAAATAAGGACTCTCTCATACACATAGTGCAGTGTCATGATTGACAGTGTGTGTGTGTGGGGGGGCGCTAAGGTCTTCTTTATAGACCCTTAGATAGTCTATGTAGCCAGCTTTCTTTACTGAAGCCTGTCACTTTTTGAAGAAATATTCAAGATCCGGCCAATGGTAGGCAAGGAAGACATTTCACATCTTCTTTTCCCTCCTTTAGCTCCGTGAGTTATTTGACAAAGGCCTGGATATTGTCCTGGATGACAGTGTGAATGTCAATGATGTGGCTGAACTCCTGAAGGAGTTTTTTCGTGAGATGAAGGACTCTCTGCTGCCTGATGAACTGTACATGTCCTTCCTCCTGACTGCGAGTGAGTTTTCCGCCCTCCATTGTTGGGGCAAGGGGTAAAAACCATGTACAAATCTGGGGAACATAGTGAGAGAACTCACGCTAGAGAATCCCCATGAATCTAGGGTAGAATGAACAACAGAATAGGAAACATAATCTTTACAGAACACACAGTCACTATTTGTTCATGAAAATAAAAGCATTAGTAAAACCGTCTCCCAGTTTTTTTGTGTCTCTTACCGTTCTCTTATAAATCTGTTCATTGGAAATTTCTCTTAAGCTTCTGGAGGTTGTTAGATGTGCCCCTTTGGGCAAAGAAGAACCTAGACTCTCTAGAGATTTAATTTTGAGGTTCAGAGGGGACTTCTTTCTTTTAGAGACCCTGATGTCGGTCAGATATTTTGCAAGAAAGCAAAAGCCTGCTGCCTGGGTTCTTTTTCCAGTCACTAGCAACCACGAAGCAGAACACTTTCTCCTTTGATATCAGGTTGCTGCCAAGGCTAGCCCTCTAAGTCAGCCCCATTTCCTTCCTCTAGCTCTGAAGCCCCAGGATCAGGTTTCTGCCCTGCAGCTTCTGGTCTACCTGATGCCACCTTGCCACAGTGATACCCTTGAACGTCTGCTGAAGGCACTGCACAAAGTCACTGAGAACTGCGAGGACTCCATTGGCCTTGATGGACAGCTGGTAAAAACAATTGTGGGGAAGGGTAGTGAAAGTAACATGGTTATAAAGTGGGTAAAGAGGGGAAATACAACAATAAAAAGATTATACATCTATTTGCATAGCATCTGGTACCCCCTCAAGTTTGATCCCACTTTTTTACCTAGGTCCCAGGTAACCGAATGACTTCCACTAACTTGGCTTTGGTGTTTGGAACTTCTCTCCTGAAGAAGGGGAAGTTGGCCCAGAGAGAATCCAGGAAGACTAAACTGGGGATTGATCACTATGTTGCATCTGTTAATGTGGTTCGCGCCATGATTGATAACTGGGACATCCTCTTCCAGGTAAGTAGGGATTTTTGAATAGACTCATTCCACACATTCTTCTATTCACAAAAAAAAAAAAGGGAGAGTTCCATGTGGATAACCAAGACTAAAATCCTCCATTTGCTCATCACAGTACCTTCAGTCCTGAATACCTAATAAAGATCAGTATAAATGAAAAGGGATATGCAATTAAGGTTACTACTTTTACCTTTAGGTGCCCCCCCATATTCAGAAGCAGGTTGCTAAGCGTGTGTGGAAGTCCAGCCCTGAAGCCCTGGATTTTATCAGACGCCGGAATCTGAGGAAGATCCAGTGAGTGTAGTTTTAATCTCTGGCTTGTTTATATTTACCCTACAGAGCTTACAGTTTCATACTATTTTGATATTAACAAACTTTGTGGCAAACCTACTAACTTCTTCCTTTTTCTCCCATGCAGGAGTGCTCGCATAAAGATGGAGGAGGATGCTTTACTTTCTGATCCTGTGGACAACTCTGCAGAAGCCCAGGCTGCTATCCTTGCTCAGAGCCAGCCCTTTGATGAAGGTCAGTTCCCTTCTAAAGGTCAGGCACTTCCCAATGGTCAGTCCCTCAAAGAAGGCAAAGCCCTTCCAGAGAGCTGGATTTGTGCTGAACCTAAGCTCCTGAAGGAACGTGAATCCTCGGAGAATGTTATGTCTGTAAACGAAGCATTAGGATTTGAATATTTCAGTGAGTGAATTGTTTTGTGGGAAGGTCAAGGTCGTGAAATCCCATAAGACCTTTCTACATTCATGGAGCACATGGGCATATCAGAGTTTGATAAAGAAGGTGATGACGAGGATGAGGAAGGGGATGGTGAGGATGGTGATAACACCCTCAATTTTGATGATCTACCTCCCCTCGAGCATATTCATAGAGACCTTGAACTTTGAAGACTTACCTTATTTTCATGTGGTTTCAGACCCCGAAGGAGCCCCAGATGTGAACTTTGGAGATGGCATGAACTATGACTTTGAAGATGACTCAGATTTTGAAGACGAGGACCACCTGGATCTTGCAGAGGTTCCCTATCTTGATGTAGTTCCAAACAACGAAGATACCGACTCAGATGCTGATGAAATGCCAGGTAATGATGAAGTCCCAGTCAATAATGGAATCCCAGATAATGTAAATGCCCCAAACAACAAACTCTGCTTTTTTTGCCTTGTACTGTATTTGAAACTCAAAACTAGGTTTTTAGTGTATTAAGCTGTTTGCAAATTATGAAGTCTAGAAAACTAAGAAGTTAACATTGTTTCTGTTTTCCAGGTTCCTCTGAGGAGCCCGCTGTGCCTGCTGGCACTGCCCGTCCCCGTGGCAAGGATGAAGGCGCTGGTAACCCCCAATGCAGACCGCCCATTGCCCCGTGTGCCCCGGGAGAAGGAGGGCAAATCTGGCACCGGCTTCTTTCCTTAGATGTTTTCCCTTCTATAAGGTGCCGGACAGGGGAAAAGGGTGGGGGTAGACCTGGAATGTCACAGGAAACAGTAGAGTATTGAAGACAAAGGACTAAAGATAAGATGATAAGATGGAGTTCCACCTGATGCTCGGGTCAGGATGGGAATTCTAAATACACTGACAGCCCCATTACTGGGGATGCTTGGTATCTTTAGCTGGTAAAAGCAGAGATATTTCTGTGTCATGCCCAGGTTCCCTGGTGCTACCTTGCCTTCTCTTTTACCCCTGATCCAGGCTTTCTCCCACTACAGCAACCCCTTCCTTTAATTGATGTTACATTTGTGGTAAACATCTGTCCCAGAGAAGCTCACAAATCTCGAGGTGCTTTCCCTCCCCACAAGGGAATTGCATGCTTTTCCTGACTTTCCTACCCTCCTCCTAAGAGCTCACTGGAAAGACCCTCAAGAGGCATGTTAGAACGTTAGGTCAGCCTACTGACAGCTGACAAACAATTAATGCTAAACTATGTCATGCCAACTCATAGCCGTGTCCCCGCAGCAACTCCACCGCCTCAGAAATTTCCCCCCTCAAATTATTTAGACCAATGGCTCGTCAAACAGCCACTCCAAAAAAATTCTGTGCAGTTTTGCTCAGGACATGCCAACGGGGAAACCTCAAGTGTAAGCCTAACTAGCTTTTCTGGGGTCAAAAGTTAGAGGAAAAAAATTAGATTTTAGTCCTGGACCTGTTTTAAAGACAGCTGGTGTTCACACCTCTGTTGTCAGCAAAACAACTAGTTAGGCACAGACACATAGTTCCAAGTAGTTAAAATCACCTGATTACAAACACTTTTCCTTATCGTCTCTGTAGATCCTCTATGCAGGACGGTACAAATTTGCGGGACTTGCTCTGGTAAAACACAGATATGGGTTATGTCTGACATCCAAATTATAACTGATATTTATGGGTAACAACAGCTAAGGTCCTTAGAATGAAGAATGTATTGTATTGAGGGATAGAAATTTATTATACAATGGGTAACAACCACAGAGCTCGAAGATTTGTGATTGTTAAAACTTCTCTGGCATTTCATCATTAATAAACATCTGTGTTGTGACAGCAGCATATTCATGGTGTACAGTGTGTTTTTTTTTTCGCTTACAATTTGGGGAGGGGTGGAGTAATTCGGGAAGCTCCAAATGAAGATCTGAAGCTGGAACTAAGACAAGAAGGATGAATAAAGGGGAGGGGTTGATAGGAAATGAAGAAGAAGAGATGACATGATATAAAAGGGAGAGGGGATGTGGAATAAAAAGGGGGCAGTGGGTGATATGAGATAAGGGGTGATGGAAATAAAGAAGAGAGCATGATGTGGGATAAAGAGAGTTAAGGAGTATAAAGAAGATATGAAATAAATGGAAGCGATGATACTGGATGAAGAGGAGGGAATGATATGGTGTAAAGGAGAAGGGTGATGGGGAATCAAAAGGAAATGGAAGTTAAAGGGGGAGAAAGGATGGTGAATAAGAAGAGGATGGTATGGGATAAGGATGGGGATGGGGAATAAAAAAGTGGGGATGACACTGAATAACTGGTGACAGGGAATAAAGAAGAGGGGATGAGAGGGCCTAATAGGGAATAATGATGGTTAACAAAGAGGAAGGGATGACTGTGGATAGAGATTAGCAAATGGCATGGGACAAAGGGGAAGATAATTGTGAATAAGAAGGAGGAGGGAAGGAAAAAAGGGGATCCTGTAAAAGAAGATGGGCTGATATGGGGGAAGGAGGAGAATGATGGGGAACAGAAAGAGGGGTGACATTGCATAGCAGAGGTGACAGAGACGACACTGACAGTAATAGAGAAGAGAGATGACGTGGCCTGATAGGGAAAGATGATGGGTGAGAAAGAGGAGGGGAGGCCATGGTATAAGTAAGGGTGATAGTGGATAAAGAAGAAGAGGTGACATGGGATGAAGGGAATACACTATAATGGGTAAAGAAGAGGGGGTGATACAGGGTGAAAAGGCAGGGGAATAGAAAATAAAGAAGATACGATGACATGGGGTGGTGGATGATAAAGAATATGGAGGAGGGGATGACAGCATAAAATGGAAGGATGATGGGGAACAAAGGGGAGGGGGCAGCAGGGTACCTTTTACCTGTGCGGTGATTCTAGATAAAGTGGAGGCTACTGTGTGGAATAAAAGGAAAAAAATAGTGGAAAAACAGAAGGGTATGACATGGGATAAAGAGAGTGATGTGGTATAAAGAAGGTGTGATAGGAAATAAAAGAAGACAAGGAATGATATAGGACAAGAGAGAAGCATGATGCATAGAAAAGACGAGATGACATGGAATACAGGAGAGTGATAGTGGTAAATGAAGAAGACAGGATGATATGGCGTAAGAAGGACGAGATGATGTAGAATAAAGTTGAGGGGATGTCAGGGATAAGAAGGAAGAGTCCAGGGAGTTATCTGGATGGTATGATATGAGATAAAAGGAGTGATGGGGAATAAAGAGGAGAGGATGATATAAGGAGAAGGGTGATGAGGTAAAAAGAGAATGAGACAAGATGTAATAATAGGAGAGAGAGAGATGTATAATAAGGAGGAGAGGGTGATATATGATAAAGTAAACTGGTAAGAGAATGAAAAAAAGATGATTTGAAGTAAAGGGTGAGACAAAAAGAATGCAAAATAAGAGGGAATAACGTGAATAAATAGAGGATATGAGAAAGAATAGAGGGAGAGTGATTTTGGAAAGCTAAGAAAGAATGACATATATTCTACAGTGACCACATATATAAATGGTTCTCAACCTGTGGGTCATGACCCTCTTGGAGTTGCATATCAAATATCCTGCAGGTCAGATATGTACATTCTGATTCATAACAGTAACAAAGTTACAGTTGTGAAGTAGCCATGAAATAATTTTAATGTCGGGGGTCACCACAACATGAGGAACTTAATAAAAAGTCGAAGCATTAGGAAAGTTGAAAACATCTGGTCTAGTGGAAAGAGGCTTGGTTGTATAGAATAACTGGGAAAATGCTGAGTTGAATATAGGGATGAAACAATTTGTTATCAAAGAGAAAAATCATACAGGGTACACATCAATAAGGATATAAAATAAAATGAGATGAAGTGAAATAATGGGAAATAAAGTGGGAAAAAGTGAATTTCTCTGATTGAATGAAGAGACCTCTCAAAGAGTTAAATTACCCCCAACATCCCTTTAACTCCTTCTCAAAACCATGACCTCTTATTCTTTAAGTATTACTCTTATACACACACACTGTTGGGCTTATTTTGGTCTTATGTATTTATTTTAATAGAGGTTTATAGACAGCATCCATATAACAGGGCCTCTATAATAATATCATTGTAATAATTGTAGTGGCAGTTAACACATATGGAATTATTCCAAAGTATCGGGTATCATTACAAATGTTATGTACATTATTTAACTTAACAATCACACCATTTCTCAGAGATACATGTTCTTGCCATCCTTATAAAACAGAAATAAAAAGAAGGTTAAATACTCTGCCCAAATACATAGCTCATCGGAAGACACTTAGCCTGTAGACAAGTAGCCATTTTCTTTAAATCTTATTGTAAAGATCAGTTCACACTTTGTTGATATTCCAAGTCCTGTTCGTAGCCTGAGTGGCATGACAGACACTGCCCCATATACTTTGACTTCTCTGATCTGTAGATTTGAGCATTCCAACCACTCCTAGTCACTTAACATCTCTAGTCACATCTAGACTTCTAATGAGCTGAGCTCCAGTCCTATTGAGACCCAATTCTGCCAACAATGCTTGAGTCTCCCAACATAATGCTCTCAGTGTGCAATTAGGCACATGGGGTCCCAGTGTCCCCTCTTTCACTTATTTCCTATCTAATCAGGACCTGGGGGTAAATGAATTTAGCCCTGAGTGTATCATTATCTCATGGTCCTCCCAATGCCATATCTGTAATCTTTAGCATCAGATTTAGGTTTCTCCAAACAGGAGACTGTACCAGTCTCATCTTGAACTTTGTGGGAGGAAGGGACAGTGCCTGAGGTATTGGCATGCCCACCAGTCAGAAGGACCCCTTTCAGAGTGTGTTAACCCTCCACCATAGAGTGGTATACATTCTTATTTCCTAAAGGATGCTGAAGCCATTTGAACTCCTTTTCCTCAAGTGTATAAATCGCTATCGTAGTGCAATTATTGTGCTGTCCTTCTCCTATCTCCACTCCTGGACACCCTAGCTTATGGGGTTCCCTATGTATGTGCTTGTGTGAATATTTCCCTATCAAAGGCATTTACTTGGTCAGGCATCTCCCATTCCTAGTAACTGGGTTTTTTTAGTAACTATGTTTTTAATTTTTCATCACTGTACCAAGTGTTGACCTCTGTTAATTTGGCATTATGTGATAGACCACCCCTTCCTTATCCCCCTGGGGAGATGTAACATATATGTCTACTCACCCCTGAAAGGGATATCATGAACCAAAGTAGAGATTGTACCAATGTGCAATTTGTTGAACAGAGTTTTTTGTTGTTGTTGTTGTGGTTAGAAAAGGGAATATGTGTGAGGGGTTACTTTTAGGGAACAGGGATAACTTAAAGGCAGCTACATTACTAAAAACTTCACCTCACCACAATACAGGTGACAATGAAGTCCTAGAACTCTCTGTACAGCTTGCAAGCATCTCAACATTGCTAATATCTCTTTCCTTCCTTGGTTTGGCTGTTTAGTGTCTCCACCCCAGTAACTTTACTGTTTTGATCCTGTTGGGTAGTGGTAGTGGGGATGTTAGGAGGAAGTAAAAAAATATTCTAAGTTTGGGGAAGGGGAAACATGACCAAAGTATATTGTATGGGAAAAATAAATATAAAAATAATCTAAGTTTTTGTTCTCCTGGGCATGAAACCTTTTGTTTAACTTGAGGCCCATGAGCATCCTCTCCCTGGAGTAAATGTTTCAATTTGGAGGGAATGTTACAACTTGGAGGAAAATGCCCTATAACAGCTGGATGGAATAATTTATTCAGTATTTCTCTTCTCACTATTTTTCAATCTCTACCAATTAGATATCTGTTCCCACAACTTCAAAGAGATAATTGTGGAAGAGGTAACTACCAACAACCTATTATTATATTCAATAAAACATTTCATTTTTTAATTAAACACTTTTTATTTTGAGATAATTGTAGATGAACTTTCAGTTTAAGACTCAATACTGATGGGCAGGATAAATGTCTCAGAGGTTAAGAGCACTTGGTGCTCTTCCAGAGGACCAGGGACCAATTCCCAGCATCCACGTGGTGGCTCACACCATCTGCAACTCCAGGTCCAGGGGACCTGATGCCCTCTTCTGATCTCTTCAGGTGTCAGGCATGCATGGAATGTATATAAACACACATGCATACATACATTTAAGCACAATACTTATATACATGACATAACTAAATCCTTTACATAAGAGTCAGTGCTGAGACTGGGGATTATATATGCTGTACTACCAGCACTCAGGATGTAGTGGAGCTGGGGTGGGGGATCAAGAGTTCAAGGCTGCTCTTGCTCTCTTGTTCTCTCTTGCTCTTACCCTCTTCCCCTTTGTCCCTCTCTCCCATTCCCTCCACCCTCCAAGTGCCTCATGGCCTGCCTCTACTCTCCTCTATTTCACTACTTCTCTACTCTCCCTGCCTTTCTCTATTTCTACCACCCTCTTAACTCCCATCCCCATGCTCTGAATAAACTCTATTCTATACTTTAAAAAAAAAGAGTTCAAGGGTATCTTAACATACATAGCAGGATACTTTCTCAAAAACCAAGTGGGAGAAAATAACCAATGCAAAGATGTCCTGTGTACTTTCTACTAACTTTTCCCAGCAGTAACATTTTGCAAGCCTAAAGTATAGCGTCATAGCTAGGGTACGTAAATTGATAGAGCGCAGATACAATAAAGGTTCACCACTACCTGCATCACCTCTGCTGCCCTTTACAAGAAAAGAAATAAGCCTGCTTTCATTTCAGCTCTCCTCTCTTCTTAACTCCTGGTTACTAATTCTGTTTTACGGTATTAATTTTGTATTTTCAAGAATGATAAGTGGAATCCTACACATGTCACCTTAGGGTTTGAAGTTTTTCATTCAGTACAATATTCGTGAGAGACATCCAGGTTATTGTATGCAACAATACTTTGTCTCTTTTTACTGCTGAATAGTACTTCACCCACCTGTTGAAGAGCATTTTGTTGTTTTCAGTTTTTGTAATATTATAAGCCGGTCCCTATAGACAATTAAAACTTTGATGGCTATTCTTGTTATAAAATTGATTACATGAGAATAGAAGAACACCAGCTTTGATTTAATTGCCTTCATCGGATTAGCCTGTGGGCATTCAGGTGTGTGTGTGTGTGTGTGTGTGTGTGTGTGTGTGTGTGTGTGTGTGTGTGTGTGATTTTCTCAATAGTTGATTGATGTGGAAGGGCCTAACCCTTTGTAGGTCATACTATCACAAAGCAGATAGACCTGGGCTGTAGGTGAGCAAATCAGAATGAAACAGGAAACAAACACTGCTACATGGTTTCTGCTTCAGTTTCTGCCTCCAGGTTCTTGCTTTGAGCTCCTCCACTGACTTCCTCGATGAGGGTCTATAACCTGTAAGCTGAAATAAACCCTTCCTCCCCTTTCCCCTTAAGTTACTTTTGGTAATGTTTATCAAAGCAACAGAAAACTATTGACGACATACAGTGATTTTCAGCAGATAATTTGTTTTCATTCCATTGGAATCAATGACGAGTTGTACAGTAGTATGTTCTAGATAATTGCCTGTTAAGATCTATCAATAGCCAGTTAACTGTTTTTCAGAGCTAATACATGACTTTATGTATCCCCAATAGCAACATATGAGTGATAGAATTGCTCTGCATAGTTTTGGTATTTGATGTTACTCTTTTATTTTACCCACTCTGAAAATTGTGCAGTGATAAATTATTTTGGTTTTAATATATTTATCTTTACTTGATACCTAATGATTCTGCATATTATTCTGTGTGTTTATGCACTGTCTATAAACTCTCCAGAGAAATGTTTGTTCATATTGATATTTTTCCAGCAATACTTGCTGATAGAGTGTAGTTCATAAAATTTCTTTGTGCATTTGAAAAAAATTAGTTGAGTCTTTAACTTTGCTCTATTGCCCTAGGCCTGTTGCTCTACCAAGCACACATTGTGCTGCCCATTGTAGCTTTAGACTATATTTTGACATTGATCAACGTGAGCTCTCTGACTTTACTCTTCAGTATTGCCTTGGTCATTTCACTGTTGATTTACACTAAAAATAAATAAGTGTATACATTGCACTTATACATGCTCTTAATTTCTAATGCTATTATAAATGGGTTGCACTTTCTAGAAATTTCAACTGTTCATTTATATGATATATAGGAAAGCAGTGAGCTGTTGTAAGGTGATGTTCTATTCTGCATATTTGAAATACTAGCTGTTTGTTGGTGAACAAAACAGTTGGGATCTTGCTTGGCTTGCTTGAGATGGCACTGAATGAGTAGAGAACGTTGAGAAGAATTGGTAGTATTTACAGACCAGGCAGTCCTCTTATGTATAGGTGTTGGGGGGCTCATGCCAGCTAGTGTATGCTGTCTGGTTGATGACTAAGTGTCTGAGAGATCTCAGAGATCTAGGTTAGTTCAGACTGCTAATCTTCCTATGCTTTTGCCCTCCTCCTCAACTTTTTCCTAAATCAAACACAGGGGTCCCCAACTTCAGTCCATTGGTTGGGTGTAAGTGTCTGCTTCTGTCTTGGTCAGCTGCTTGCTGGGACTCTTGGAGAAGAGCCATGCCAGGTTCCTGTCTGTAAGCATACCACAGCACGAGTAATAGTATCAGGCCTTGGAGCCTCCCCTTGAAATAGATTCCAACATGGACTCGTCAACTGGACCTCTCTTCCCTCAGATTCTTCTCCTTTTTTGTCCCTGCCATTCTTTCACATAGGAACAATTATAGGTCAGAGTTTTTAACTATGGGATGGCAACCCCAATCCTTCCACTTGATGCACAGTCTTTCTATTGAAGGTGGACTCTACAAGTTCCCTCTTCCCATTGTTGGGAATTTTATCTAAAGTTCCCTCCCTTAGAGTCCTGAGAATCTCTCACCTCCCATGTCTCTGGTACATTCTGTTGGGTCTCCCCACCTCCTAACTCCTAGGAGGAAATGCCTATTTCCATTTATTCTGCTGGCCTTTGGGGCTTCACTCCTGTTCCTCTCAATGCCTGATCTTGTTTCCCTATTCCCCTCCCTCTCCAAATCCCTCCCCTGCTTGCTCTCTGTGACTACCTTCTCCTCTCTCCCCTGTGGGATTGAAGCATCCTCACTTGGGCTCTTCGGCTTCTTAACCTTCATGAGTTCTGTGGGATGTATGCTGGGTATTCTGTATATTTTTGGCTAATATCCACTTATTAGTGAGTACATACCATGCATTTCCTTTGGGGTCTGAGTTACCTCACTCAGGATGATATTTTCTAGTTCCATTCATTTGACTACAAAATCTTAGGATGTCCTTCTGAATAGCTGAGTAGTATTCCATTGTGTAAATTAACCACATTTTCAGTATCCATTCTTCTGTTGTGGGACATCTGGGTTATTTCCAGTTTTTGGCTATCACAAACAAGGCTACTTTGAACATGGTAGAAGATGTGCCCCTCTGGAAAGGTGGCGCATCTTTTGGGTATATGCCCAAGAGTATAGCTGGATCTTCAGGTAGATCTATTTCCAATTTTCTGAGACATCTCCAGATTGATTTCCAGAGTGGTTTTACCAGTTTGCAGTTCCAGCAGCAATGGAGAAGTATTCCTCTTTCTCCACATTCTTGCCAACATGTGCTGTCAGTTTTTGATCTTAGCTATTCTCATTTGTTTAAGGGGGAATCTCATGGTGTTTTGATTTGTATATTCCTGATAACTCAGGACGTTGAACATTTCTTTAAGTGCTTCTCAGCCATTTGAGATTCCTCTGTTGTGAATTCACAAAGACAAACACTACCTCAGAGTAAAAGGGTGGAAAATAGTCTTCCAAGCAAATGGTCCCAAGAAACAAGAAGGAGTTGTGATCCTTATATCAAATAAAATAGACTTTCAACCAAAAGTTATCAAGAGAGATGGGGAAGGAAACTTTATACTCGTCAAAGGAAAAATCTACCAAGAGAAAATCTCAATTCGGAACATCTATGCCCCAAATGCAAGGGCACACGCATTCATAAAAGAAACTTTACCACAGCTCACAACACACACTGAACCCCATACAATAATAGTGGGAGACTTCAACATCCCACTCTCACCAATGGACAGATCGTGGAAGCAGAAACTAAACAGAGACACAGTGAAACTAATAGAGGTTATGAACCAAATGGATTTAACAGATATATACAGAACATTTCACCACAAAACAAAATAACATACCTTCTTCTCAGTACCTCATAGAACCTTCTCCAAAACTGAGCATATGATTGGACACAAAACAAGCCTCAACAGATGCAAGAAGATTGAAAAAATCCCATGCATCCTATCAGATCACTATGGACTAAGGCTGGACTTTAATAACAACAGAAACAAAAGAAAACCCACATACTCATGGAAACTGAATATCTCTCTACTCAATGATAACTTGGTCAGGGAAGAAATAAAGAAATTAAAGACTTCCAGGAATTCAATGAAAATGATGACACGGCACTCCCAAATTTATTGGACACAATGAAAGCGATGTTAAGAGGAAAATTCATAGCACTAACTGCCCTGGTAAAGAAAGTGGAGAGATCCTACATTAGCAACTTAACAGCACACCTTGAAGCCCTAGAACAAAAAGAAGCAAACACACCCAAGAGGAGTCGAAGGCAGGAAATAGTCAAACTCAGGGCCAAAATCAACTAAATAGAAAAAGATAGAATGATACAAAAAAATCAACAAAATCAAAAGCTGGTTCTTTGAGAAAATTAACAAGATAGATAAACTCCAAGCCAAACTAACTAAAGGGCACAGAGAGAGGATCCAATTAACAAAATTAAAAATTAAAAGGGAGACATAACAATCGAAAATGAAGAAACTCCAAAAATCATATAATCTTACTACAAAAGCCTGCACTCAGCAAAACTGGAAAATCTAGATGAAATGGATGGTCGTCATACCAAAAGCAATCTACAAATTCAATGCAATCCCCACCAAGATTCTAACACAATTCTTCAGAGAAATGGAAAGAGCAATTCTCAATTTCCTATGGTAAAACAAAAAACCCCGGTTAGCAAAAAAAAAAATTCTTAACAATAGAAGAACTTCTGGGGAAATCATCACCCCTGACCTCAAGCTATACTACACAGCAATAGTGACAGGTTGATCAATGGAATAGAATTGAAGATCCAGAAATAAAACCACACACCTATGGACACTTGATTGTTAACAAAGGAACTAAAACCATCCAATGGAAAAAAAGGTAGTATCTTCAATAAATGGTGATGGTCTAACTGACAGTAGGTATGTAGAAAATGAAATAGAACCATATTTGTCACCTTGCACAAAACTCAAGTCCAAGTGGATCAAGGACCTCAACAGGAAGCCAGATACACTGAATTTAAGTGGAGAAGAGCCTTGAACTCATTGGTATAGGAGGAGATTTCTTAAACAGAACTTCAAAGGATCAGGCTATAAGATCAAGAATTGATAAATGGGACCTCATGAAACTGGAAAGTTTCTCTAAGGCAAAGGACACTGTCTATAGGAAAAATTGGCAACCTACATATTGGGAAAAAAAATTCCCTAACTTCACATCTGATATCCAAAATATAGAAAAACTTCCTGAAGCTAACCTCCAAAAAAACCAAGCAACCCAATCAAAAGTGGCATATTGTGTTTTTTAAAAAAGATCCAATTATTCATTGAAAATATAGAGCAACATTTTAAACTCTAGATATTTCAAGAAGCCTTTAAAAAAATCTTCCCTTTCTTTCATTTTTGATTTTTCTCTTGTTAGAGTCCTTGGGGTTTTTTATATACACAATGATAACTTTAGGGGGAAAATCATGTATAGAGACAATGATGATTTTAAGGGAAAAATCATGCAGTTTAACACTTTTAAATATGGTGTTGTATGGAATTGTCCTTTATGATTTTTTTATCATGTTGAATGACTTTCTGCTATACTCCTAGTTTATGGATGTGGCCATGGGTAGGAATTTAAGTTTTCTCACGAGACCTTTGTTTGTTTAGCCATATAATTTATCTGTTTTAGCTTTGAGTGTGAAGGATTATAATAACTTATTTTCAAGAATTGAACTAGCTTTGTGACCATGAGGTTAATCCCACTTGTTAATATTGTCTAATTATTTTTATAATTCATATGTTAATTTGATTTTTGAAGCCAACTTTGTAGATTATTTTCATGAAATATTTTTTTCTGGTTTTCTTTCTCATAATATTATTTTTGTATGAAGATACTTCTGGCCTCATAGGATAGTGTTCTCTCTGCTTCGATTTTGTGGAAAATAATTGTAGCAAACTGATAATTATCAATCTTTAAATATTTAAAAGAATTCATAGACAAAACTAAGACCAATATATTTTTTAGAAGATTCCAAATGATTGGTTTAGTTGATTTATTACATATAGGAATATTCAGGGTATCTGCTTCTGTTTAGAAAACATTCATTTTCTTTGAGTTTTAGTAATATGTATCTTTCATTTTAACCAAAGTTAGAAGAAAATATTCAATTATAGGTTTGGTTCAATTATCTCTTTATACTTTCTCCTATATGTGGAATCAGCAATGATAACTTCTTTTTGATTTCTGACATTGAAATTTTGTGTAAATAATATTATTGTTGGTGAGCTCGGCAATGGAGTTTTCAATATTATTTATCTTTAACAATTTTGTGGATAAAATGAAGGGAGTGAGAAAGGAAGGGAAATACAGAAGGAGATGGAGGAAGGGCATGTAACTAAAAGTAAGGATGTTTGAGAAAGTCATATAAAAGCATATTATTTTATAAGGTTATTTTTCATAAAGAAGTTATGCTTTATACCACTGGAGTGATAATCCCTCCCCAAGAGACAGACTATCTAAAATAACCCCAGTGTCAGGCATAGAAAAAAATCTCCTTTTAAGTTATTGGTTGTTGGGGTCCAAGAGGTTTTCTAAGTAATACAATCTATTACTGTTACCCTTAGTGCATCCTGGAACTTGAAGGTAAGACTCTTCTGCAGACAACACCACAAAAATTTCTAAAACAGGACGTGGAAGAATGGGGCTGGTACTGATTTGGAAGTCTCTTCTCTGAGGACTAGCTCTCATAACATCAGAAGGTGCTATGCAAGATGCCAAAAGAGAAAAATTGTCAACAGCCCAAACCAGTTGCAAGTCCTATAAACCACAGCAAATGACCAGCTTGGTATGTTATCTCCAATTGCTTGATAGTGGCATGGCATTTTTATCTTGGGGGTAACCAACAGCTATATACTTGGAATAAAGGCCGTCTCAATAGGAGGGAATTTATGCCTAGCACTATAAACCTAGCCAATTATTCAGGGCCAAAAAGGTTATAGACCCTATATGAGACCTCATTGCTGTCATTTCCTAAACCACTATAATTCCTAACAGCATTCGAAACACTTAATTTATACACACCAACATGTGTTGCTCTCGCCCTTCATCAAATAAACTTCTTTCTGTAGCAGAGACCGTTACAGAAATGCACAAGTGGTCCAAAGAAAGACGACAGCTGATCATGGAGGATGGGCAGCCCTGAGTGGTACATCTATACTGTAACCCCTAAATCTAAGGTTCAGGGAAAAATCGTGGAGGATGGGTTAGAAAGTTTGGAAGAGCCAGAGGACCAGGATGTCTCCCTGAAGATAATGTCTTCTAGATATTTTACAGAGATTCTGCAACCATCAAATTTCAGCAATATGCTTGCAGAAATAAGACTTCCATAATGATAACATCAGTTGACAAGCTAATGTGGATAGAGGAAATTTCACATAGACTTCACCACTAGATAAAGAGCTCCAGTAATCAGTGGCTTCTGAGTGAGGGTGAATCATATTTTTCCTGGTCAGGAGCCCTGAGGGAAAAAATCAACCTTAAATACTCACCCCTAAACACAAGTATATATGTACAACACTGAATAGTCACAGTAGGATGTGTGTGTGTGTGTGTGCACTCACACATGTGAGTACATGTGCATGTATATGTGAGTGCATGTGTGCAATGTAACAATACTAATTATAAAGATAGCAGTTATGGAACCAACCTAGATAATCCAACAGTAGAGGAATAGATGAAGAAATCTTAGTAGACACCCAGAAGGGTATCTTCTGCTATGAAGAACAAACTTATGTTGTTTGTATGAAATGACTGTATGTAATTAGGCTAGCTTCTGCAAGGCAAGAAGTATGTGTTATCTCTCATTTGTGGTTCCTAGATATCATGTGTATATTAAATTATATATGCATATGTGACATGAGCATAGAAGAAAATTCTATACTGGGACAAAAGGTGTTTGTGTGAGGGAGAATGAAAAGGAGGAAGAAAGAGGGAATATGCTCAAAGAATGAGCATACTTGAATGAAAATGTGTTTATGTAACCATTCACAAGTAGTTGGACATTGGAGACAAGCTCCATGAAGCACTGCATTCCAGATATCACATTGCCACTGTTCTAATCATAAACATACAGCAGCTGTAGCTACCTGTACTGGACCTGAATATCAGCAGAAAAAATGGAAAATGCCATAGGAAGAGGAGGAGAGCTATTTGGGAAAAAGAAGGGTATCCTTAGGGATGGGAGAATTGAATATGATCTCAAAAACGCTATTCTCTAATAAAATTTCAAAATAAAAATATAATTTGTGGAAGTTTGGCTATGGTTGGCCCAGGAAGTTGCACTATTGGGAGGTGTGGCCTTTTGAGTAGGTGTTGCCTGGTTGAAGGAAGTGTGTCACTGTGGTTGTTGGCTTTGAGACCCTCTTCCTAGCTGCCCATAAAACAGTCTTTCTCTGGCTGCAGTCAGATCAAGATGTTAAAACTCAGCTCCTTCTCCAGTCCCATGTCTGCCTGGATACTGCCATGCTTTCCCCCATGATGATAATGGACTAAGCCTCAAGACCTGTAAGCCAGCCCCAATTAAATGTTTTCCCTTGTAAGATTTGCCTTGGTCATGGAGTTTCTTCACAGCAATGGAAACTCAACTAAGATATAATGAAAAGGAATTGTCTTTGACTTAATTGATTTTTCTCCATTGCTTTCCTCCTGTTACAATCAGTTCGTACTCAATTATTAAAATTAATTTTAAGTTAGTATGCAAAGTAATGGGTTTCACTGTGACTTTTTGAAATATATATTAAATACAGGAGGTATTATTTAGTACTTTATTCTTACTTGTTCCTTTTTACTACCCTTGCCCAACCACTCTTTTCCCGTTCTTGTAGATTCTTTTCCTTCTCTCAAATTGTCCCTTCTTTTCATGTCATGTGACCTTAGTTTATTTCCCTCCCTTCTTCTCTCCTCTCATCTCCTTTAAGCTTCTTAGTCGCCTTTCATTTGATTTTTAAAATTATTTAATTTCCTCGATTGCCTTGGTTGTTTATTTTAGTTTCCCGTGGTGGACACCTGCACTGTTCATTTCAGAAGTTTATAGTTTTCCAGTTTATGTATTAATGTTGTCTGTTTTCCTTTTGGCTTGTTTTTTTTGTTTGCCACAAATTTTAAGAATAAAATTTTCTTTTCATTTAAATAAAACTATTTTAAAATTATCTTTAGATGTATTCATTGGCCCATGGATTATGTAAAAGTCAATTTTAAATTTCCAAATTTTTGAGATTTTAAGCTATGTTTCTGTTATTGATTCCTAGTTTAATTTCATTACCATCTAAGAATGTATTTCGTGTGACTTCACTTATTTTACAATTGTTGAGATATTTTTATTTAAAATTCATTTTAAGAGAGCCTCATAAGTCCATAAAAAAAATTAAAATAGGATTTATGATTTATACTTTTTACCCATATGTTTAAAAACTTTTCCCATTGTCAATGTTCCCTACTCAGGTAGATTTGTTGTGATAGACTTATGTGTGTCTGTCACTACTACTTTACATTAGGGTTTATTATTGGTTTCATAGATTCTGTGAGTTCAGACTATTATTTAATGAATAACATATCTTTTATGCTAGTGATATGTAGTATAATATTCATAGCCTTAAAATTGCTTTGTATTCTGCTGTATATTAATCGTTCCACTTATTAATCTCCACTGATGCTTTTATTTTTTACTATCTTTGTAGATTGTAAGAAAACCGTGTTGTTGAAAGCACAGTATATGCTTTTACTAGAATGGGTTCTTTCACTTGGTAATATACATTTATGTTTCCATTAGGTCTTTTCATGGCTTGATGGCTCATTTCCTTTTAACACTGAATCATATTCTGTTGTCTAGATGTACCACAGTTTATCCATTCATCTATAGAAGTACATCTTGTTTTATGTCCCCAAATATGGTTTATCTTAATTAGTAGTCCATGTATATTTGAGAAGAATGTGAATTCTGGTGTGAGGTTAAATACAATGTTCTTGAAGTAATCTTTATGCTTTCTGACTGTCTGGCTGCTTAGTTTATCTTTATCAGTGATGTACTTTCCCTGTTACAAAGTCATTTTTGTTGATAACAACACTGGTGATAATGTGCTATATCTTTCTTCATTTTTTTTAAACATATTTTTAAAAACATATTTCTGGTGGTTGGAGCAGGTACAGCCCCAATATACTCATGTGTTTGAATGCTTGGCCCATAGGGAGTGGCACTATTAGGAGATATGGTCATTTAGAGGAACTGTGTCACTGTGGGTGGGTTTTTTGAGGTCATATATACTCAAGCTACACCTAGTGAGGTACACACTCTCCTTCTGCTGCCTGTGGAACATTATATAGAATTCTAAGTTCCTTTTCTGCACCATGGCTGCCTGTACACTAGCATGCTTCCCACTGTGATGATACAGACCAAACCAGTGAAACCGTAAGGCAGCCCTAAATAAATGTTGTTCTTTATAAGAGTTGCCTTGATCATGGTGTCTCTTTACAACCATTAAACCCTAACTAAGACAATATCTTTCTCTTTTCCAGTAAAGTTTTTATCAAACACTAGTCAGGTCTTATTTGTCTTTAGTGTTGCATTTTGATCCGTGACACTTAAGATTATTGTTGCTTTACTTAGATTAATGTTGACCATATTTGTATTCTTTTGTTGCAAGAGATACTTTTCTGCATACTGTGATTCTAACTGATCATTTATTATGATTCCAATTTTAGCTCATCTGTTAACATACCAATTATGCATTTCTCAAAAATTTTCAGAGATAGTTGCAAACCTTTTATTTTAATTAATTTAGGTCTACCTTAAAATGGGATTATTCGTTATCATTAGTGAAGGTTCTTCATGACAATGTATTTCAATTATTTTCTTTGGTTCATTAGCACAATATTGTTTATTATTTCACTTATTCATATGTTAATATTACCTTATGTATTATTATTATTTATACTTCAGTCAAAAATTTCAAAAGGGGCAGGGGCTGACTTGAGGGCCCAATGATAAAGCACACTTGCTGTATTTTCAAAGGGCTTGGGTTTGGTTTCCAATACCTACATGGTAGTTCATAACCATCTGAAACTCTGGTTTCAGGGGATCCTATAACCTTTTCCAACTTCTGTGGGTACTATGCATACATGTTTTGTAAAACACACATGCAGGCAAAATATTCATACACATAAATAAAATATATATTTTTTAAAAATTAAAGTAGGTGAGATTGTGAGAGAAGGTGTCCCAATACTAGCATAATCAAAACATACTATATTTAACTATAAAAATTTAAACCATAAATAAAAAAGAAAATAGAACAAGATAAAAGTTAAATTTTGTATAATCCATGGATACTATGTTTAGTCCACTATTCTTTTAAAATAGGGGCAAGCTGAGATTCTGACTACAATTTTCCTCTCCCTTAAGAAATTCTTGAATACTTCTTATAGGAAGATACTCCTGGCACAAAATGCTTCTGGTCTCCATCCTAGAAAGTCTTCTTTCCCTTCCCTTTGGAAAGTGAATTTTATTAAGTATAGAATTTGTTGGTGGGTCTTTCCTTCACTCTCTTTTGCAATTGCAGACTAGAGGTTCACTCTGATTCATATTTGTGTGCATTTATAAGCAAAAACAATTGCTATGGGCTTCTTTGATTATCTCTGATTTCTGTACTTGAATATTATATATTTATATAATATTTTGAATATTTGATTCACTAAGTATATTTTGAAAATCCTAGGTCCATGGCTTGGTGTCTAATATTGAGTGTTTGGAAAGTTACCTGCAATGAGCATTTTTCACATTTCTTCTCCATTCTTTCTTATTTGCATGTAACACATTATGTGGAAATGTTTGACAGTTCTTGGTTCTCCTCTGTTTTTCATGTCTTTTTTTCTTTGCTCTCAGGTTTGAATCATGTCTATGGAACTACCACTAAGATAACTTTAAGTTCCTGAGCTCTGTTGATTCCACTAATGAACCCATTAAAAGCATTCTTCATTTTCATTTTAAAGAGCATTTAAAACTTTCTTATTTTGAATTCCCATCACTCTGACTGTATTACTCATCTACTCCTACATGTTGCTTACTTTTTCATTAAACCCTATAATAAACTTACTCTAAAATTCCTCTCTGAAAAGTTCCAAATCAATAGTACATATGAGTATTGTTCTGATGCATATACTGTTTCTTCGGGCTGTGGTTTTTCTTGCCCTTTGGTGTACTTTGTAATTCTTGTTGAAAGCTCAGTACATATTTGGTATTTGAAATTAAGGTAACTAAGCTTCTTGTTTGAGAATTCATGTTCAGCTCACCGGGAATTGGGTTGTATTTAACCCCTTCCATAATTATAGGTGCCTCCAGCTTCCACTCTTTCTAGTGGTCTTGGTTTTATTTCCTCAGTTCATGTTGCACTTCACCAAGTTTTTCTATGAAGGATAGATGAAGATAGTCTCTGCCTTGTAGCCCTTTCAACAGTAATTCACTAATATACTGAAGTCTGGTGTGGTGATAAAGTGTGAAGTGGTTGTAGGGGGATTGACATTTCAATCACCCTATTTTAATCATGTAAAAATGGGGTTCACCACAGTATTTTTGTGTATGTGTATATCATATTTTGTTCCTATCCATATCTTATTGCTCCCTCTCATCCTTGCAGGAGGCAGTTCATAGTCTTCTGATTAAATCAATTTTTAATGGGTCTGTGCCTCTGAGATGTAATCTTTTGACAAGAGTTTCTCTAGTGAGACCTTTATCTATTCTGCACCTCATTGCTGTCCTTGGCTAAAAATATTACTGTTCAATTTTCTTAAAATTCTCACCTTTCTGTCAGGTGTGGTGAGTTGAAAGCATGGGCGGTTTTGTGAATTCAAGACTACAGTAGGTTACATAAATGGTTAGCCTGGGCTGTGGTCTAAGATCCCCATCTGAACAACAAAAACAAATACCTCCAGAAAACCAAAACCAAAACCTTGTCTCTTGGAGTACTATTGCTTTATATAAAACAGAATGGTTAGAGGATACTGGAAATTTTGGGGGGGAGTAGTCTCTTCTTTCTGATGAAAAAAAGTTTCAGAATTCTTGTTAGTGGCTTTAAGAAACCTGGAAACATAGAACTACTATGTAGAATATTCTAGATATATTTTATAATGATGACTTTTCTAGTCTTTTCCCCCAAAAGTCATAAGACTTTCTCTAGATTCTAGGACCTCTTTGTGATATCCTGGTAGAATTCCTAGGGGGAAAGTGTGGTTTGAATAAGAATGGTCTCCAAAGCTTATGTATTTGAATACTTGGTCCTTAGCTGGTAGAACTGGTTTGGAAAGGGTTAGGAAAAAGTCTAGCCTGGAGGTGTGTGTCACTGGAGATAGTATTTGAAGTTTTAAAATGCTTTACAGGCCCAATCTTGTCCTCTGTTTCTAATTTGTGGAATGGGATAAGTTCTTAGCTCCTGCCTCAGCACCATCCTGCCTGCCTGTTGCCATACTCCCTACTATGATGGCCGTGGACTCATCCCCTAAAACTGCCAGTTAAGGCATCTCTTCACAGCAATAGGATGTAAGTAAAACAGAAAGTGTAGAAAATTGTGGGGCTGCCTAAGAGTGGATCCTTCTAGTTTCTCATTCTCATTCTAATCCACACTTATCTTCATAAATGTTCCAGATGAACCATTGCAATGTTCCTACTGCCTTATAACCCCAGTGCTTTCTATTCTGGTAAAACAGATTTCAATTGCTATATACTTTGAGTGTGTCTCTTTCTCCAGTTTTAGTGATAATAGTTTATAATAAATAGTACCTTGGACTTTTGATGAATCCATGAAAAGTTGTTGCCTTTTGTTTTAATATTCTATTTCTAATTAGCATATAAAGTAATAGACTTCATTATGGTATTTTTTTTTGTGATTCCTCCATCACTTCTTTCCCCATTCTCCGTGTCCCCTACCTATCTATCCTGAGTTTCCATTTCAATTTCTTTTTTATTGTTTAGAGTTTTGTATGTGTTTTGATTGTATTTACTCCATTCAACTCTGCCCATATGCACCAACTTTTCTATCCACTCAATTTTGTGCCCTTTATCTTTAACCCATCAAAATTATTATTATTATTTTTGTGGCCAAATATTCTTGGATGTTGATCTTAGAAAACTGTCTTTCACTCTCCTAGGCAGTGCTAACAATTGAACATTGCTCCATGGCAAGGATAATATTTCATACTAATCCTGTTTCCATGCTTTAGGTTTTGGTCTGATGTAACTTGCTCTTTTTGCACCCTGTCACCAAGTACTGTGATTTCATATGTCTAGTTGTGGGGCTTGAATAAGAACCATGGTCCCCAAAGGCTCATATATTTGTAAAGGATTAGGATTCAAAAGCTCATGCCAGGCCTAGAGTCTCTCCTTGCTGCCTGTGGGTTCAGATGTGGAACTCTCAAATATGCCTCTATGCTTCCCACCATGACAAGGGATTAAACCTCTGAGACTGTAAGCAAGCCTCAATTAAATGTTCTCCTTTGCAACAGTTGCTTGGCCATGGTGTCTTTTCATAGTAAAAGAAGAGTTATCAAAATACCAACCATAGTGCAATGTCCAGAAAGGCACTCTTTCCTTGTAGTCATCCACTTAGAATAAGACTCAGAGTGACTCCTACACTCTTTGCATCATTTCCCACAATGACCCCTGAGCTTTCAGAGCACACACACACACACACACACACACACACACACACACACACACACACACACACACACACATTTATATTTATATATACACGTTCCATTTAGGACTGAGCATTCTTCAGTTTCTTACTCTCCATACCTTAGCCTGTTGTGTTAATCATCATCTCTAAAAAAAGATTCTCAAATGAAGATGAGAGATGCATCAATCTATGGGTATAACAGCAAGTCACCAGAAGCCAGTTTAATACTATATTCATTTAACAGAATAATAATAAGTTCTTCCCTAGGCCCTATATACTTCTATCCATAGTTTATTGATCTGATAATGGTACCAGGTATGGTTTTCATTTTGTGGAGCAGGATTTAAATTGAAGAATGTGATTGGTTAATCTCTCGATGTGTCTGCCACAATTGCATCAGTGAGTTTGTCTTACCAAGTCTATCATTATTATAGCAGCTGGATATGACTGATGGTAACTTTTCTTCTTCAGTAGCATATATAACACCTTCCAGCTATATGGAAGCTAGTAAATAAGAATAGAGTTTCCCAGGTTAATGCCAGGTTTCTATTTGGTATATGGTAGCCTCAATAATAGTGTCTTACTGTCAAGTTCTGGAAGGTGGGTAAGAATAAAGGAAATTATTACTTTTCAATTTGTCTAACTTTTTGCTTATGTGTTGAAGCCAAAGCCAGATGTCCAGTATAGTACTGTCTCTGATGCTGGGAACTGAGCCCAGGACTTGTCACATGTGTTATGCAAGTGCTCTATCACTAACATATCCCCCATAACCATGTAACACTTTTAAAAAATAATAATTAATCATGTGAGTATGTATGCCTCTGGGCACATACATGCTGTGATCTTTGGTGCGAAATTAGAGACAACTTTGGGCAGTTAATTCTCTTCTCCTATAGGTAGTCCCTTAGGATTGAACTCAGATCATTAGCCATGGCAGCAATTACCTTCACGTACTCAGCGACCTCAGCAGCCCATCTTTTAAAAAGTTATGTTCTCATGTGCATTGTTAATATGTAGAAATGGAACTAGATTTTGTATGTTGATATTGTATACTATGGCATTGTTTAATGTATTTCAAAGAGGGCAATCTTTATACATTACATGGCAATTTCATATAGATAATCATGCTAATTGTAGATATTTACAGTTTAGGTATCTTTTTATTTTATACATTTTATTTTTTATTCTTACTTAAACACAGTGCCCAAATTTACTATTATTCTGCTGAGAATGCTGAGAAAAGGCATTCGTACAGATTTCAAACTTGCAGGAAAAAAATCCAATCTTTTGCCATTAATTATGTTGTTAGATGTTTTGTCGATGCATTTATTGCATTGAAATCATTATCTTGAATCTTAATGTTTAAGATATTTTCATTATGAAAGATTGATTTTATCAGATGTGTTTAATCGGTTGCTGTATGGTCTTATGATAAATTGTTGTTTGAATTACATATTTTGAACCAGCTTCCTTATCTTGGATAAAGTCTACTTGGCAATGGCACTGAAGTTTATTTTTGATATTGATAGGTTTATAATGTTAATTGTAAGATATTAAACATCTATTAATATACAGTTGATTTGTTGATTTGATTTTACTACTATTTTATCTGATTTTGGTATCAATGTTATTTGATCATAAAATACATTGGTTATTGTAATCCCTCTTTTGCAGAGTTGAATTTCTCTCTTTATACATTTTGTAAAGGTCTCTAGTGAAACCATCTGAAAATATATTTTCTTTAGTGGTCATGTTTAAATTAGAAATCTGATTACATTAATAATTATGGAATTATTGAGTTGATCTCTTTCATTTGTTTAGATTTTTTAGTTTGCAATGAATGAATGCAGAATGAATGCAACTTGCTATTTCAAGTTGAAGAGTTTACAGCTATATTTTTTTAGTATCATCTTATTAGCCTATAAAGTGTCCAGAGGGTTTTTTTGTGATACAGACTGTTTTATTAATAACATCGACAATAGGCTGCTTTTCTCTTTTTCCAGTTGTCAATCTTGCTAGATAATTTTCACAGTTATCATTCTTTAAAATACAGGACTTTTTTTTGCTTTGCTTTGTTCTCTGCTGTCTTTCTGCATTTATTTTATTTATTTCTATAACTTTATTATTCCTTCTCTCTATTTAGATCTAGTTTCTTTAGATAGAATATTTGTTCTTTTCTTAGGTAATCATTTAGTGGTACACATTTTCACCTTAGATTTGCTTGTATAGTGCAACATGCATTTTGATTTGCTCTTCTTTCATTTTTATTCTATTGATACCTTTTCATTACCTCTGAGACATTTAGCTTGTTTAGATGCTTACTTAAGTTTGCAGGATTTTCTAGATCTTTCTTTGATCTTGCTGTGATTGATTTGTAGTACCGCCTGTCTCACCTGCTCTGTGTGGCACACATTTGCTCTAGAGGAGTAATAAGGTTATTGTAAGCATAGTCTATTGTTAAATGCTAGTTAAATCTTTGAGATTCTTCCAGGTTAAAATCTCTCCGAACTGTATCATGAATTTACCAATACAATTATGATGCAAAAACCAAGAAATTATTCACTAAAAATGACATGTTATAATCTAATGCTTTGGCTACCTTTAAGGTGACTGAAAATAAAATGTCTTTAATTTGTGGGGAAAAAATGCTAGTTAAGAAATGGAAAGCATGGATTACAGATCTTTGTTGTGTAGGAGTCCATAGATGTTTTGTTTCTGTGTTAGTTTACTAGTTGTGTGGGGAGGGTCCAAAGCTGGGTCAACCTTTGCCATCTTTCAGAGTTCTTTTATAATTTTTTATTTGCTATGATTATAATAGTACTTAGTATAGAGGAACTTGTAAGAAAAGGTTCTTATCATTTTTCTCAGGGATATTTAAAAACATTAGATAATCTCTATAATATGCAATTCAGCATTTAGAATGTATAATTAAAGTTCTAGAAAATCTTCAGTTAATAATTTAAAATAATACTGTCATCATCACCAAAAGACCATGGATTTATTAACTGTTGTTCACATTCTCCCAAATCCCAAGTTTATGTAACTACCAAATGTTCTATTCCTGCTAGTGTCTATTAAGCATATTTTTATAGTAAAATTATGTACTAGTTGATTTTTTGTGAGTGATTTTATTTCATTTAGCATTATTTTCTAAATTCCTCTCTGTTGAATCAGAACTTCATTCATTTTCAATGCTGACTAATATTTCATTTTGTGGCGATTCCATGTTTAATTTCCATTTAACTGGAAAACAATGATGCTCTGGATTTTTCATATTTTCCTCCATTCTTTGGTAATGTGTCTAAATCTTTTGGCCATTATTTTAACTGGCATTTAAAATAGAGTATTGATTGTTTTTAAATCATCTGAATAATTATTTCTAGTTTGTGACCCAACTTTCATTCTCTTATGTCTTTTGAGGAGTGGAATTTATTTATTTATTTAGTAAAATCTAGTACATCATTTAAGAATTCTGTGAGTCTGTATTTTGGTATCATTGCTAAGAAATCTGCTCAATTCAGGATCGTAATACATATCATTCAGGGTTGCCAACTGAATGAGGAGGAAGAGGATGTGGAACCCAGAATTTAAGTAGGAACTAACTTTGCATTGTTTGTTTCAGAGATTGATGGAATCCTTAAATTTTTACACTATAATGTTTGCATCACTCCATCCTTGGTCCTATTTTCTCTGTGTTTTAGAGAGTTTTCTATCTGTGTATTTCTAATTAGTAATTGAGAGCCTCTTTTTCTTCTATTTTTAAATACAGCTACTATGAACTCACTACTCTCCGTGCAGAGACTGTCATTCAGGACTGAGGGAGTTACAGTATACAGTAACTCTATATTGAATGGTTGTTTTTTAATTTGAGAAATTACACAATACTCCTTAAGAATGGAATTATCTTATATCCCTACAAAGTCTGTATGCTATTCCTAAATTTTCATATCATTTAAATAGATAAGTTCTTTAAAATCCTCCTTACTGAATTATAAGCTATACACAGTAAAACAAGACCATTCTATGTGCCAAGTCTGATGTCAATAATTAATTAACTGACTTAACTACTATGATACAGAGAATTTTCCTTACTCCCTGATTTTCTTCATGTCCCTGTAGATTCAGTATTTTTGTATATTTAATATATGCTTCCTATAATTATAGACCACTTTCTCTTGTTGTGTAATTCTGTTCAGTTGGATTGAACAGTACATGTTTGTTTTGTGTCAGTATAGTTTTGATTTCATCATTCAGTGTTTGGTACTTCTTATTTGCCAATGTTGTTGCATTTCATAGAATTATTTATAATTGTACATATTATATATACTCTATAATTTGTGTAATAATTAGTTGATTGATTTCTGAGTTGTTTTAGTCTGAGTTTATTATAAGGTGAACTCATACATACTCATGTACATATATTCCTATGTGGTCACTCACTTTCATTTAATTAGGGTATTCATGGTAAAAAGTTTTCTGGCTCACATGTATGGTAAGTAGCATGACTAACTATTGATTTCCAATGGACATCTGTTATTTCTAGCACCATATGATTTAAAATGAGCTTTTCTTCATCATACGTCTTTGGCAATGTTGTTAAAAAGTAGATACCTAATTGAACATATATGGGTAAATCTTTCTCCTTATTTGCTCCTATTCACTAATATAGCTAAGATGAAACCAGTATTATAAAATCTTGCTAACTGTTGCCTTGAAATTGTGTTGTGTATATTTAACATTGTTCATTTTTTAAAAAATGATTGTTTTGACTATAACATATCCTTTGTGAGTAGCTTTGAGAATAAACATTAAATTCTTTAGAAGATATGTAATTGTTTACATTAGTGTTTTTTGAAGTGTACTGGTTTCAAAAACAATATAAATTGATATCTTAATTGAATATTTCATGTGGGCTAAAATATATCTTCAAAAAATTCAATTTTTCTTAATTTCATTCAGTAATACTAGATGCTTTTTAGTATTTTTCGTATATTAAATAAATTTAATCTTGTAGAACCCCACACATATGGTCCTTAACCATTGACAAAGGCTAAAAACCACCCAGTGGGAAAAAATGAAAGCATTTTCAATGGATGGGGCTGGTTCAGCTGGCAGTCAGCAGTTAGAAGAATGCAAATTGACCCATTCTTACCTCCTTGTACAAAGTTCAAGTGCATCAAGACCACCACATACAACCAAACACACTGAAAGGAATAGAAGAGAAAGTGGGGAAGAGACTCGAAGCATCTAAAGAAATGTTCAAGACCCTTAGTCATCATGGAAATGCAATTTAAAACAACCCTGAGATTCCACTTCACACCAATCAGAATAATGTCTAAAATAAAAAACTCATATGACAGCAGATGCTGGCGAGGATGTGGAGAAAGAGGAACACTCCTCCATTGTTGGTGGGATTGCAAACTGGTACAACCATTCTGGAAATCAATCTGGAGGTTCAGAAAACTGGACATGGCACTACCTGAGGACCCAGCTATACCTCTCTTGGGCATATACCCAAAAGATGCCCCAACATATAACAAAGATATGTGCTCCACTATGTTCATAGCAGCCTTATTTATAATAGCCAGAAGCTGGAAAGAACCCAGATGCCCTTCAACAGAGGAATGGATACAGAAAATGTGGTACATCTGCACAATGGAATACTACTCAGCTATCAAAAACAATGACTTCATGAAATTCATAAGCAAATGGAATGAACTAGAAAATATCATCCTGAGTGAGGTAACCCAATCACAGAAAAACACACATGGTACGCACTCACTGATAAGTGGATATAAGACCAATAGCTCGAATTACCCAAGATGTAATCTGCAGACCAAATGAAGCGCAAGAAGAAGGATGACCAAAGTGCGGATCCTTTAGTCCTTCTTAAAAGGGTGAGCAAAAAATATTCATGGGAGGGATATGGAGGCAGAGTTTTGGAGCAGAGACTGAAAGAATGGGCATTCAGAGCCTGCCCCACCTGGGGATCCAGCCAATATATATACAGCCATCAAACCCAGACAATGTTGCTGATGCCAAGAAATGCATGCTGACAGGAGCCTGATATAGCTGTCTCTTGAGAGGCTCTGCCAGAACATGATAAATACGGAGTGGAATGCTGGCAGCAAATTGTTGAACTGAGAACAGGGCACCGTTGGAGGGAATTAAGTATTAAAAAAGGCTGAAGGGCTTGCAACCACAAAGAACAACAATACTAACCAAGAGAGCTCAAGGGCTAAACCACCATTCAAAGTACACAGGACAGACCCTATGGCTCAGCTGCATATATAGCAGAGGATGGCCTTGTTGGGCACCAAGGAGAAAAGCCCTTGGTCCCCAAAGGCTAGAACCCCTAGTGTGGGGAATATCAGGGCAGGGAGGCAGGAAGGGGTGGGTTTTGGGGTAGGAAAAGGGGATAATATTTGAAATGTAAATAAAAAATCCAATAAAAACCCCAGAAAATATCATCCTGAATGTAGTAACCCAGTTATAAAAACACCCACATTGTATGCACTCAGTGATAAGTGGATATAAGCCCAAAAGTTTGGAATACCTAAGGTACAATTCACATACCACTTGAAGCTCAAGAAGATGTAAGACTAAAGTGTGGATGCTTCAGTCCTTCTTAGAAGGGAGAACAAAGCCGGGGAGTTGAGGTGGGAGTGAATGTGTGTGGGTGGGAACATCTTCATAGAAGCAGGGGGAAGTGGGATGGAAGAGGGGGGAATAAGGATAATGTTTTAAATGTAAATACATAAAATATCCAATATAAAAGAAAGTAAAGAAGAAGGGGAACAAAACACTGAAGGGAGGAAATAAGGAGACAACGTGTGGAGCAGAGACTGAAGGACAGGCCATCCAGACACTCTCCCATCTGGGGATCCATCCCATATGCAAACACAAAACCCATACAATATTGTGGATATCACCAAAGTTCATGCGACAGGAACTGCATATAGCTGTCTCAGGAGACTCTACCAGAGCCACAACCAAATACAAGGCAGATGTTGCAGCTAACTAGTGAACTGAGGAACAAGAGTACCCAGTGGAGGAAAAAATTAGAAAGTGCTGAAAGGCGTTTGCAACCCAACAAAAGAACATCAACCAACAGACCACCCAGGCTCCCAGTGACTAAACCACCAACCAAAGAGTACACATGGAGGGACTCATGGCTCCAGCTGAATATGTAGCAGAGGATGGCCTTATCTATCATCAATGGGAGGAGAGACCCTTGGCCCTGGGAAGGCTAGATGCCCCAGTGTAGGTAAATGCCAGGATGGGGAGGCAGGAGTGGGTGGGTGAGTATGGGAGCACCCTCATAGAAGTGGGGGGGGATGGAATAGGGGTTTCTGGGGGAGAAACAGGAAAATGGATAACATTTGAAATGTAAATAAAGAAAATAACCAATAAAAAAGTACTTAATGTTTATTGATACTCTTGGAATTCAAGTTGTATATTGCTAACATGTAGAAAACATTTTACCTTTGACTTCTGACATTGTGTCTTTTGAGGTTTTAAAAATTTATTTGGCTCAGTTAGTAAACTACCTGTATGCAAGCATGAGGTACAGAGTTCAGACCTTCTAGCACCTTTCTAGGAGCTGGCCATAGTGACCAATATGTGCCTATAATCCCAGCTCTGTCATATACCACGAAGTATCCTAAAGGCCCAGTCACTATCACCTAGGTGGTGATCTCCAGGTTCATTGAAAAATGTTGTCTGAAAAATTAGGGAAGAGAGTGATTGAGGAAGACACATTACCTGATCTCTGGCTTCTACACACACACACACACACACACACACACACACACACACACACACACACAAACACACACAAACAAACACACACACACAACTGTAAATGTTTCAAACAATTATCTGTAATTGAGTGATTTACATATTCACTTACAGATTTATGACTTTAAGTATTTCTTATTTTCTCACAGCACTGGATAGGAATGCCAAGAATCTCGTTATTGAAGTAGCAAAAGAAAATAGTACTATGTTGTTCGCTGTATTAGGAAGAAAGAAAGGTTTTAATATTAATCCTAATATGATGTAACATTAAACTCCTCTTTAGTTGAGAATATACAATCCCTTTCTAGTTTCCTAAAAAATGTATTTTCACATGTTTTATGTATTTATGAGATTAAAACTACCATGTTATTTTATAAATATGATTAATTACATTAGTTAGTTTTTCATGCTTTAAATCAACTTTATATACTCAGACTAAATTGCAGTTTCCTATATCAGGTCACTCTTTTATAATTTTTGAATTTAAATCTCTGGCACTATGTTAACATTTTTGGATTATGTTTATAAAATATTGATGCACATATCAATAATATTTTGTCTGGCAGTTGTTGGAAGATAATTGTCTTTGAGAATTGTGGCATATTTCTCTCATTCTTATTCCCTGAATAGGCTTGGCATTATTCATTCTTTTAATTTAGACAATATAAACCTAAAGATATGAAAGATTCATTATTTATGAAATTAGGAAAGGTTTCTGTTACAAATTCAATTTCTCAAGTCCATCTAGGACTGTTGATATTTTTATTTCTTTTATGATATTTAAAAACACATATCTTTAAATAATTGGACCTATTCATCTCAGTTATTGAATATATTGGAGTAGAATCATTTTCATTATCTCCTTATTGTCTGTATTTGCATCTTATTTAGTACTGATGTCTGCAATTCTTGCTGTTCTCATTCTACTCAACTATTCTATAAGCATTTTATCTGTTTCATTAATTATGTCAAAGAAATAATCTTGCAGCTTGGTTTTGACATTGTTGGGTTTTGTTGGTTGGTAATTTTATATCTCATTGACTTCCAATCTTATTTTTATCATTTCCTTCCTTTTTTACTCACTCTGGGTTTAAATTACTCTTTTTATCTTTGTCTTATAGATTGGAAGTCAAAGTAAGTAATCATTTGCAAATGTTTCTTTCTATTTTAAGCACTTAAAGCAATATATTTCCCTTTGTTTGCTTAAGTTACAGCCCACGAATTTTGATATGCTATATTTTTATTGTCATTATTTCATAAACATTTCCCAAATTTCCCTATGGTTCCTGTATTCATATCCCAAGATACTTGAATGAGTTTTATTTAGCAAATATTCAGGGGTTTAAAAGTTATTAGTCTGAAATTAATTTCTAATTTAAGTCCATTAAAACTAGATAATATACTGTGTGCATTTTTATTTACAAATGTATGAAGTCCATTTAAAATTTGCTTGACATGTGGTCTATAGTAGGAAATGTGTCATATGAATTTGAAATAATATTGGGGTTAACAGTTCTAGTTTTTGCAGTGTTCTCTAAATTTCAATTAAAGTAAATTGGTTGATATTGTCCAAATCTTCTATAACGTTACTGGCTTTCTGTCTACGTTTTATATCAGTTACTGAAAGCGGTGCTGAAATTGCCAAATGGATTGGAATTCCTTTCTTTAGTAAACCTTCATGTTTAGTGACTGTTTTAGTAGTATATAATTTTTTTATGATTTCAAAAGAGCTAATCTAGATTCTTATGTTTATTTGCGCTGAGGCTTTCTTTCACCATTTCATTTTTAAACTGTGCCTACTATTTGAAGGGCATTTTTGATAGACAATATAAAATTATGTTGTTCTTCTACATGTCAACCACCAGTTGAACCCGCACCATTCTTATCTCCTTGTATAAAGCTCAAGCTCAAGTGGATGAAGGATATCCATGTAAAACTGGATACGCTGAATCTAAGAGAAAGTGTGAAAGAACCTCGAACTCATTGGCACAGAGCACCAATGGCTCTTACTCTAAGATCGACAATTGACAAATGGGACCTTATAAAACTGAAAAGCTTGCGTGAGACAAAGGACATTGGCAATAGGACAAAACAGCAACCCACAGATTGGGAAAAAGGTCTTTACTAATCTTACATCCAATAGAGGGCTAACAGCCAAAATGTACAATAGAGGGCTAGCGTCCAAAATATACAAAGAACTCAAGAAGTTATCCTCCAGACAACCAAATAACCTTAATCAGATCAAAAACTCAGGTGACAGCAAACTCATGCATTTCAATGCTTGGCCTATGAGATATGGCACTATTAGAGGTGTGGACTTGTTGGAGTAGGTATGACTTTGTTAAAGAAAGGGTGTTACTATGGAGGTAGACTTCGAAGTCTCCTAGGCTCAAGTTCTGCCCAGTGTGGAGTCTAGTTTCCTCCTGTCTGTACATAATGTGATGAACTTATAGAATAGAGTACCATTCTCAGTGTTATTTGTACTTACTCTCATGTAATTATATTATTTATTCTTATCTAAAATCATTAAAGATGCTATTATGAATTTTGAGTTAAACAGATAAATTATTGTCATAGAAAACAAACAGGAGGATTTCTTTAGGTGTTACCAATTTTCTTCAATTCTACATAGATATTTTGTTTTCCCAGTAACTTTACTTTATTTCCATCTAAAACACTTTGCCTGCTGTTTCCTGTAGTGTAGGTGTGCTGGTGATGAATGCTCTTACATTTGGTTTGTGTGAAAATGTCTCTATTCCTGGATATTGAATTCTTCCTTGAGGCTGTTATTTTCTCTCAGTACTCTATTCAATTACTGGCTTATATTGTTAATTATAATTCAAAGGCCATTTCTTTCATATCCTTCCCATAAATATATTATCAATTTTATAGCTGAATTTACAAATTTATTATTTATTCTCCATGATTATCTTTTTGCTACTTTGATTATTACAAATCTTGGTTTGTGCATAAAAATTTTTTTGCTCCATTTACTGTGACAATGACGACCATTCTCAGCAATCAGATTGTCAATATTCTAGAAAATGTAGCCATCACTCTGAAGGGGCATACAGTCATTGTGAAGGCCCCTGGGGAACTCTGAAGAGGGACTTCAATCACATTAATGCAGAGCTGAGTCTCCTTGGAAAGATAATGAAGGTTTTCAGGTTAATAAATGGTGGGTAACAGGAAGAACTGCCACTATCAAGAACCATCTGCAGTCATATTTCAAAACATGATTCAGAGCATTTGCTGGCCTTTTTTTGTTTTGGGTGGGTTCATTGGGATTTTTTATTTTTGAGATTATCAGTGTAAATCATATTTTCTGTGCTTTTTCTTCTCTCCAAATCTCCCATCCTATATATCTACCCTTGCTCTTTTTCTAATTCATGGCATCTTTTTCATTAATTGTTGTTATATGTATATAAACATATGCATATGCATTTATATTCCTAAATATAACATGCTTAGTCTGTATGATATTACTTGTATGTATGTTTTCAGGGCTGACTGTTTGTTATTGCATAATAAATTATATGCTCTTCTCTGAGGAAGAGTATTTCCCCCAATTCATAGAATGCCTTAGTCTCCTGTAGTTGTGTAGTGTTGTTACCTTGTCTATTTTCTCCTATCCATGTTCACATGTCCAGTGTTGTCCTTCTTTGGTTCACATTTAGGTGCTCAGGTTGTTGAAATATTATGGATGTAGAACATCTGCAAAACACTCCTAAGTCTCAGGAAACATGGCAGAAGAGGCCAAAGATTGCAAGAGTCAGAGGGTAAGGAAGTTTGCTGTGAGATTGTGTTTCTTAGAGATGTCAAGTGTTACACCCATACAATCTTACCATCATTTGGAAGTTTTCTATAATTTTTTATTTTTATTCATGTGTAGATGCATTTCATTTGCCTGCTTGTCTGTATATGCACCATGTATACTAAGGTGCATATGGGAGCCCCCAAGGAAGCAACCCCTCTGAACCTGGAGTTATAGTCGACGGAACCTGGGTCTTCTGGACGAGTATCAGGTGTTCTTAACTGAGGAGCCATCCGTTCCAGCTGCAGGAATTGGAACTCTGAGTCATCAGTAGTCCAAATGATTTTCTGATCCACTCTTCCCTTTAGAACCTCATCTATTAAATTTTAATTTATTTTATGTATATACATGTCTTACCTCTATGCATTGTATATGTACCATGTGCTACCTGGTGCCCATGGATGTCAGTAGAGGGAATCAGACTCCCCCAGAACTGGAGGTAAAGGACAGTGTCGTTAGAACAAAATGACAATCTATAGAAAAGACCTTTACCAATTCTACTTCTGATAGAGGGCTAATATCCAAAATATACAAAGAATTCAGTAAGGTAGACACCAGAGAACCAGATAACCCTATTGACAAATGGGGTGCAGAGATAAACAACGAATTCTCAACTCAGATATATTGGATGGCTGAGAAACACTCAAATAAATATTCAACCTCCTTAGTCATCAGGGAAATACAAATCAAAATGACCCTGAGATTCCACCTTAGACCAATCAGAATGATTAAGATAAAAAACTCAGGTAACAACAGTTGCTGGTGAGGATGTAGAGAAAGAGGAACACTCCTCCATTGCTAGTGGGATTGCAAGCTAGTAAACCACTGGGCAATCTAAGTTCCTCAAAGCACAAATAGTTCTATCTAAGCCAACAATACCAATGGTAGGCATATACCCAAAATGCCTCAACATATAACAGGACGTGTTCCACTATATTTCATAGCAGCCTTATTTATAACCGGCAGATGCCAGAAAGGAACGTTACCCTTCTTGAGGAATATGGATACAGAAAATGTGATGCATTTACCCAATGGAGTACTACTGAGCTATTAAAACAGTGACTACATGAAATTCTTAGGCAAATGGATGGAACTGAAAATATCATCCTGGTGTGGTCACCCAATCACAAAAAACACACATAGTGGTGCCTATGGATCAATGGATATTGGGCAAAAGCTCAACCCATGATACAACAAACAAACCAAGTGAAGCTTAAGAAGAAGGAAGACCAAAGTGTGGATGCTTCAATCGTACATAGAAGGAGGAACAAAATAACCACAGGAGGTAGAGGAGGGAGGAACCTGGGAGGGAATTGGAGTTTCTGTCTAAGGAGGTAGAGGGGGAGGGAAAAGGGGGTCAGGATCAGGTATGAGAAGGGACAGGAGAGAAGTCCAGAGGTTGGGAAAATGACTAGAAAATACAGCAATGGGTGGGGACTGGTAGACACTAAGTCTGAGATGCCAGGTGACTAGAGCCTCCAGAGGATCCAATAGAGTGCCATTGGCCAGCTACCCAACCAAGGAGATAGAAACTGAGACCACCTCTGTCTATAGGCACATGGCCCTCAATTGAGGGATAGGACCACCCACCCATCTCAATGTTTTTTTTTTTCGAACTGAGGACCGAAATCAGGCCTTGCTTGCCAGACAAGCACTCTCCATGAGCTAAATCCCCAACCCCTATCTCAAATATTTTAACCCCAAAGTTTAGACAGAAACTCCAATTTTTCCCATCTAAAGGAAATGCAGGGATAAAATTGGAGCAGAGACTGAACAAAAGGCCATTCAGAAACTACCTCACCTAGGAATCCATTCCATCTGCAGACACCAAACCCTGATAATATTGCTGATTCCAAGAAGTGCTTGCTGACCACAGCCTGGTATAGTGCCGGCACCTGACTAAAGCAGATGCAGACACAGTCAACCATTGGACTGAGCCCGGAACTTCAGTGGAAGAGCTAGGGGAAGGACTGAAGGAACTGAAGAGATTGCAACCCCAAAGGAAGAACACTATCAATTCATCATGTCATCCTATATTGGTTTAAAGAAATTGATAAGACACACACACACACACACACACACACACACACACACACAGAGTCACCTCATCATACTTTACTCTCAAATCTGTAGGCCTTTCATGTTTTTAACCATTCAACTGTTTGAGAGTAGAATACAAATTGTCAAAACTGTTTTCATTGTATTTTCTTCAACTAGTTAGGAGATCAAAACACGTTTGGGGGATTTAGCTTAATGGATGTTTCTGTGCCTAGTATCCAAAGAACTCTGGGGGTCACTCCTAGTATCAACTTCCAAAGCAATGGAATTTCCCCCTTTCACATCATATGATATCCTTTTGAATTTTGATGTAGTCCATTTACCATATAAAGGGAGTTCTTTTATATTTTTTCTAGTCAAATCCAAAAGTAAAAATTGAATTTTCCTAAATACTTTCTTTCACATACAATCAAATTCTCTCGGTTTTAAAGTTGGTAAAGGCTAGTATTACATTCATTCAATCTGTTCATTTTACTCAGGTTTCTGCAGCATTTATTGCATTTACCTGCATGTGTGCATACCGTGTGCTGCATTTCTATGAAGTTTCTCATGTATATAAGTTATATAAGTTCAATGTCAAGATATACATCACTTTCATCCTCATACATGCACCTTTTATTATGCTCACTGATGCCTCTCTTCATATTCCCTTTGAAACTATCTACCAAAACAATTAAATTCCTACTTATTTTGAAATGTTTATAAATGGTTTACTCCTTCTATAATTTTATGGGAATGTAAATTTATAAGTATTGGGGTAGCCTTTATCATGTTCTTTTTGTCCCATTAATTAATTAATTCATTTTCTTTAAATTCCAATAACTTCCCCTTCCTAGTCCTCCTCACAAGTCTTTCCCCCTTCTCCTCTTCCCATCTCCTCGGAAAGGATAGAAACCCTTGTGCCAGGTGGCCCTCTGCCCTGGCATATCAAGCCTCTGCAGGGCTAAGCACATCTGCTCCCATGGAGGCCAGACAAAGCAGCCCAGTTGGGAGAACAGAATCTATAGACAGGAAACAGCTTTTGAGAAAGACCCCATTCCAGTAGTTGGGACCTACATGAAGACCAAATTACACATCTGCTATATACGTGCAGGTGGGTTAGGTCCAGCTTGTGTATGCTCTTTGGTTGGTGGTTCAGTCTAACAAGAACCCCCCAAGGGTTCAGGTTGTTGACTCTGTTGGTCTTCTGTGGAGTTCTATCCTTTGGGCTCTCCTCCTACCCCCCCAACTCTCTTATGAGACCCTGAACTCCATTACTTTTGGGCTGTGGTGTCTCCATCTGTTTTAGTCAGCTGCTCGGTGGGGTCTCTCAAGTATAAGACTGATGAAGTGTCATAAACAGGTACTTGTCCAGGGAATGAGTCTCTAGTTGAGCTGTTTATTGCTTGGCAATTCATAACCCCACTTTGCTTTATCCACTGTCCCTGAATTTCTTTTAGACAGGACAAATATTTGGTCTTAAATTTTGAGGGTGGGTTGGTGTCATTATTCTTCTATTGGAGGCCCTGCCTGGCTACAGGAGCTGGTCTCTTTAGCTTCCATATTACCACTGCTATGAGTCTTAACTAAGTCCCATAGACTCCTGGGCACCTCCCCTATCCTGGGTCTCTGGAATATCAGAGTAGCTCCCCAACCCTAGAAGTTGCAAAATTCCATTCATTCTCCTGGTACTCTGGCCCTCCATTCAGTCTCTCTCACTACCTTGGCATTTGACTCCCATTCCCTCCCATCCCCATCCTGCAGTTTCCCTCCTCCATACTCCTGAATGTGATTTTCCTGCTTTCAAGTGAGATTTAAACATCTCACTTGGGCCTTCCCCTCTTTTTTGCTTCTGTTTTGGTACATTGGGAATGAATAGTATTACACCATGCTATATGGCTAATATCCACTTATCAGTGATTATATACCATGCATGTCGTTGGGGGACTGGATTACCTCAATCAGCATCATATTTTCTAGTTCCATCAATGAAAAATTCATGAAGTCTTAGTTTTTGATAGATGAATAGTCTTCCATTGTGTAGACCTACAACATTTTCTTTATCCATTTTTCAGTTGAGGGACATCTAGTTTGTTTCCATTTTCTGGCTATTGTGACTACAACTTCTATGAAGATAGTGGAACATACATCCTTGGGGTATGGTGGAGCATCTTTTGGGCATATGCCCAAGAGTGGCAGAGCTGGGTATCAGGTGAACTATTTACAATTTTCTGGCTTCTGATTGATTTCAGACTGATTGCACAACTTTGCCTCCATCAAGCAATGGAGTGTTTCCCCTTATCCCATCCTTGACCAATTGTACTGTCCTTTACGTTTTGATCTTCATTTGATTGGCGTGAATGGAATCTCAGTGTCTGTTTGATTTGTATTTTTCCTGATGACTAAGGACATTGAACATTTTTTATTGGCTTCTTGGCCGTTAAATTCATTTTGTTGAGGAATTCTTTGTTTTATCTGTGCCTTGCTATTTTTAAATTGGGTTTATTATATTTTTGTTGATGTCTATTTCTTGAGTTTTTAAATCTGTTTTAGATCTATCCTCTATTTGGATATAGGATTGTAGATCTTTTCTTATGGTAGGATGCCATTTTGTCCTATTGATGGTGTCTTTTGGCTTACAAAGCTTTCGGTTTCATGGGTCCATAAGCAATACAAAATTCTGAAAAACTCTCACAGCAGTAAACACCTTTAGCAAAGTGAAACAAATTTAACTCAAAAGAATCAGTAGCCTTCTTTTTACTGGAAATGATAAACTTGAGCCAAAGAAAATAAGGGAAACGCCTCCCTATAATAATCACAAATAATATAAAATATCTTTACGTAACTCTTAACAAGCAGGTGAAAGGTCCATATGACAAAAAGTTCAAGTCCACGAAGAAAGAAATTGAAGACCTCAGCAGATGGAAATTATTCCCATGCTCATGGATTGTTAGGATTAACATAGTGAAAATGACCATGTTACCAAAAGCAATCTACAAATTCAATGTCATTCCCATCAAAATTCCAACATAATTTTTTTAAAGACCTTGAAAGTGTAATTCTCAGGATCATATGGAAAAGCAAAAGACCCAGGATAGCTAAAACAATCAAGAACAATAAAGGACTTCTAGAGGTTTTACCCTCCCTGACAGTTAAGGATGTTGAACAGTGTTTAATATTCCTTAGCCATTTATTTGTGTTTCATCTTTTGAATACTCTCTGTTTAGTTCTGTATCACACATTTATATTGGGTTATTTAATTTCTTGATGTTCAGTTCTTTTAGTTCTTTATATATTTTAGATATTAATCCTTTATAATTAATTATTGTAATCTTTCTCTTCTTTAGCCGTTGCTGTCTGGATGATACATCTTTTGCTTTGAAGGTTTTCTATTTCATGATTACAACTGTCTTCAGTTCAAGCCTATTCCCCACTTTTTCTTTTATCAGGTTTATGGTATTGAGACCTGTGATCCAACTGGAGTAAAATTTTATGCTCGTTTCATATATAGATATGGCTCTATTTTCATTCTTCTACATGCAACTATCTAGTTTGTCCAGTACTGTTTGTTTAAGATAATACCTTTTCTTCAGTGTACATTATTTTGGTCAAAAATCAGGTGTCTGTAGGTATGTGGCATTATTTAAGGGTCTTTAAGTTAATCCATTTCATCAGCATTCTGCTCTTATGTCAGTACTATGGTGTCTTTATTACTACAGTTCTGTGTCAATACCTCCAGCCATTTGTTATCATTCAGGATTGTTTTAGATATTCTAGAAGTTTCATTTTCCCATATGTATCTAATCATTGACTTTACAGTTTCTGTGAAGAATTGTGTTGGAATTTTGAAAACAATTGTGTTGAGCCTAGGATGTTCACTTTAACAATAATATTCATTGATCTGTGAGCATGGGATATTTTCATCTCCTGTTATCTTCTTCAATTTCTTTCTTCAGTGTCTGAAAAATTTGATTATATAAGCCTTTCACTTGTATAATAAATCACTTGAGTAGATTTATCCCAATATATTTTTGAGTTACTGTGAAACAGACTCTTTCCACAATTTCTCAGTCTGTTTGCATTTGCATATAAGAATGATTCTGATATCTCTATATTAAAATTCTGTGTGTTCTGATTTTGTGTGTGTGTCCCACTACATTGTTGAAGGTGTTTATAAACTGTAGAACATTTCCTGGTGGAGTTTTTAGGGTCTTTTATGTATAACATCATGTCATATGAGAATAGGAATACTTTGGCTTCTTCCCCTCTTAATTAAATACCCTTGATCTCATCCATTTGTCTTATTTCTTTAGCTAAGACTTTAAGTACTATATTGAATAGGTATAGAGAAACTGGACAACCTTGCCTTATTCCTGATTATAGTGGCAATGCTTTAAGTTTCCATTTAGGTTGATGTTGGCTACGGTTTTATTATAAATTGCCTTTATAATGTTTAACTATGTCCTTTGGATCCCAGGACTTTTATCATCAAAAAGTTTTAGATTTGCCAAAAGATTTTGCTGCATCTAATAAGATGACCAGGTGGTTTTTCACTTATAGTCTGTTTATGTGATGGATAGCATTTATTGATTTACTTATGTTAAATCATCCTTGTATCTCTGGGATGGGCTCTATTTAATTATAGTGGATCATCTTTTTGATGTTTACTTGGATTTTGTTTATAAGTATTTTATTGAACATTTTTGCATCTATGTTCATAAGGGGTATGAGTCTATAATTTTATTTTTTGTTTAGTCTTTGTATTGTTCTGGTATCAGGATAATAGTGAATAATTGGAGGAGTAATAACATTAGTTTTTCTTTAAAGGTCTGGCAGAGTAGTTTCCTAGATCCATCTGACTTTTTTTGGGGGGAGGAGGGAGGGAGATAGGGAAAGGCTGGGAGATTTTTTTTTTACTTTTTATTTTTCTTGGATATTTTATGTATTTACATTTCAAATGTTATCCCCCTTCTCCCCTTTCCCAACTCCCTCTCCCTCCCCCTGCTTCAATGAGGATGCTACCATTCTCACTCACCCATTCCAATCTCAATGCCCTGACATTACAGGGGAAAATTTTCTGAACAGAAGACCAATGGCTTATGCTCTAAGATAAAGAATTGAAAATGGGATCTCATAAAACTGCAAAGCTTCTGTAAGGCAAAGAACACTGTCAATAGGACAAAATGGCAACCAACAGATTGGGAAAATATCTTTACCAATCCTACACCTGATAGAGGGCTAATATCTAATATATACAAAGAACTCAAGAAGTGAGACTCCAGCAAATCAAATAACCCTATTAAAAATGGGGTACAGAGCTAAACAAAGAATTCTCAACAGAAATACCGAATGGCTGAGAAGCACCTAAAGAAATGTTCAATATCCTTAGTTACCAGGGAAATACAAATCAAAACAACCCTGAGATTCCACCTCACACCAGTCAGAATTGGAGATTTTTAATTACTGCTTATGTTTCACTAGGGTGTATCATTCTGTCTAATTGTATATTTGATTTTGATCTGTCTTTGATAGGATGTATATATCAATAAATGCCTAAGACAAATGGTCAATGTTTATTGGGGGCACATTTGTAAAAAGTATATTCTTACATTTTTCTGTTTTATTCTGTTGTAAATTCTCGTTTATAATTTAAAAATTATCTGTTCTTTGGTTAATTTCACTAAATAATTTTCAAACTTGTTGCTATTCTTAAATAACCAACTCTTTGTTTCATTGATTCTTTATATTGCTTTTTTGTTTGTTTGTTTCTATTTCTTTGAATTCATCCCAGAGTTTGATTATTTCTTCCTGTCTAATTTTGGGTATTGTCCCATTTTGTTTTTCTAGAGCTGTCAGGTATATTGTTAAGTTACTAATGTAGGATTTACCCAGGTTTTTAAAACATAGGCACTTAAAGCAATAAACTTTTCTCTTGAAACTGCCTTGAAACTGAGTACTGTACATTCGTGTATTGTTTTAATTTTTTTCATTAAATTCTAAAAAGTTTTCTTCTCTTTTGATTATTGTGTTGACACAATTTCACTCAGTAGTGAATTGTTCCATTATCAAGAGTTTACATACTTTCTGTCATTTTTATTGTTGATATCCAGCTTTAATCTATGGTGGTCACATAGGATACAGTATTTTAATTCTCTCCCTTTTCTAGTTTTTAAAATAGTCATTAAGTTGAATGTGTTCTACAAAGCATTTAAAACATTATTCATTTCGATGATATAAATATGTGTATATACATATAGACAAACACAAAGCACCATGATTCCCTATACATTTTTCAAACATTCCTTTTTAAAATTTACTTTATATCCTACTCACTGCCCCCTCCCAGTTACCTCCTCCTACAACCGACCCCCCCATCTTCTCTACAATTCCCCTCTGAGTGTGTGGGTTTCATCGGGGTATTCCCCTACCCTCAAATATCTGTGGGGGATGTGCAACTTCTCTGCTGGACTAAGTGAGTTCTCTCCTCCTGAGGCCAGACAAAGCAGACTGTGGAAGAACATCACAGACAGGCAACAACTTTGAGATAGCCCCACTCTAGTCCAGTTTGGGACACACATATAGACCAAGCTGCACCTCTATTTACATACGTACAGGGGCTTAGGGTCCAGCCCATGTGTTCTCCTGGTTGGTGTGTTTGAGACTCTGGAGCCCCAAAGGTCCAGGTAAATTGATTCTGTTGGTCTTCCTGTGGAGTCCTTTCTCCTATTCTTCCATAACGGAGTCCCCAAGCTCCAACCACTATTTGGCCGTGGAAGTCTCTATCTGAGTCAGCTTCTGGGTGGAGTCTTTCAGAGGACAACATGCTTCTGTTTGCAAGCATAAGAGAGTATCATTAATAGTGTTAGGAATTGGTGCTTGTCCATGGGATGGGTTTCAAATTGGCCAGGTTATTGGTTGGCCATTCCCTCGGTCTCTGCTTCCTCCCTCGTGTCTGTAAATAGAATAAACAACTTCAGAGTGGCAGACACGCCTGGGAAGCCAGAAGAGACTACATTCTGCCCACATTTCTGACTCCAGAGGAAAGCACCTAACGCCATCTGGGACCCTGGTGCACAGTGGGCCCTGGGAAAAGATGGTGCAGGCCCTCCTGGTGGCTGCCCCATGGAGAGCTCAAAGTGAGCCCCAAGGGCAACTATTACAGGGACCCACAGCTAAGACCAATTTTTCTGCCTGCCACCTTCCTGGTGACTCCAGACATGCCCACAGGAACAGCTGAAGACCAGTAGACAGGAAAGACTACATGCCTGAAAGCAGAGCACTCTGTTCTCATAACTGGCTGAAAGATATCAGGAAAACAGGTCTACAGCACTCTTGACACACAGGCCTAGAGGACAATCTAGCCACTGCCAGAAGTAGCAGAACAAGGTAACACCAGAGACAACCTGATGGCGAGAGGCAAGCACAAGAAACCAAGCAACAGAAACCAAGACTACATGGCATCATCAGAGCCCAATTCTCCCATCAAAGCAAACACTGAATATCCAAACACACCAGAAAAGCAAAATCTAGATTTAAAATCACATTTGAACATGATGATGGAAGACTTCAAGAAAGACGTAAAGAACTCCCTTAGAGAAACACCAGAAAACATAAAGCAGTAAAACATAGAGAGAATCCAAAAATCCCTGAAAGAATCTAGAAAACACAAATCAAACAGGTGAAGGAATTAAAATGGTAATAAAGCAATAAAGGAAACAAAGGAGAAAACCTGGATATAGAAAACGAAGGAAGGGACACAATGAGCCATAAAGGATACAAGCATCACCAACAGAATATAAGATGAAGACAGAATCTCTGGAAGAAGATTTCCATAGAAATCATCGACACAACTGTCAAAGATGGAAAAAATACTGGTCCAAAACATACCGAAATCAGGACTCAATGAGAAGAATCAAACTGAGATAATAGGGTATAGAAGAGAGTAGAAGCTCCTAGCCCAAAGGACCAGTAAAATATCTTCAACAAAATCAGTGAAGAAACTTCCTCAACCTAAAAGAAAGAGATGTCTATAAACACAAAGAAGCCTACAGAAATTCCAAATAGATTGGACTAAAGAAAAGAAATTCTCCCATGCAAGTACAATAGCCAAAAACACCAAATGCACAAAAACAAAGAAAGAATATTAAAAGCAGTAAGGGAAAATGGTCAGTAACATATAGCAATGCAGACCTATAAGAATCATACCAGACTTCTCTACCAGAGACTTTGAAAGCCAGATGATCCTGGACAGACTCCTCAGACAGACCCTAAGAGAAGACAAAATGCCAACCCAGGTTAGCATCCTGTAAAATCACACTGCAAAGCTCTAATATATAGATGGAAAAACCAAGATATTCCAAGGACAAACTAAATTTACACAATAATACTGCTACGACCAGCACAAAGGATAATAAACGGTAAAAGCCTTTAACATAAGAAGTTGCAAGCTACAACCTCAGACTAGAAAGAAAGCCTGATTGTATCACACACAACAAAGAGAAGAAAAGCACACAGACTATCATTCTCACATCCAAAGCACAAAAGACCATACGAAGGCAATAATCACTGTTCTCATCCTCTCTCAACATCAATGGCCTCACTCCCTGTATCATACAGGATCTAACAAACTGGATACCACTCAGACAGGACACCGTCTGCCTACAAGGAAACACACCTGAGAGACGAGAACATGTAGACTGACCTCAAGTGAAAGGCTGGAAAACAACATTTCCAAGCAAATGGTCTGACGAGACTGAAAACTGGAGTAGCCATTCCTAGCTATTGAATAGAAAATCAATTTCAACAAAAGTCATCAAAAAGATAAGGAAGAACACTTCACATTCATCAAAGGAAAAATCCACCAAGGTGGAGCATCGATCACTACTATCTATGCTCCAAACACCGAGGGCACCTACATACGCAAAGACTCATCACTAGCTCCGAGCACGATTGCACTCCGCCACTAATAATGGTGAGAGTCTAAACACACACTCTCATCACTGGACGGATCAACAGAAACAGAAATAAACAGACATGAACGGGCTAAGAAAGTCATGAACAAATGGACTTAACAGATATTTATAGAACATTCTATCCTAAAACAACAAGATATACCTCCTTCTCACCACCTCATGGTACTTTCTCCAAAATTGACCATATAATTGGTCATAAAACAGACATCAATAGATACAGAAAGATCAGAAATAACACCATGCATCCTTTCAGACCACCATGGGTTAAAGCTGGTCTACAATAACAATAAGGGAAGAACGCCCACCTATACATGGAAGCCGAG